>NW_017259334.1:982552-1035339 GCF_001594045.1 Atta colombica | reverse complement strand
TATATATATATATATATATATACACACACACACACACACGCACTGATGCTAATAAACATTTTAAAACGTTGTTAAAAGACTGATAAATAATTGGTGCGCAATTTAATTACTTGAACTAGAAATATAATTATAAGATTCACGCAAAAGTATCATTAGGCACCAACATTCGTTTTGATTGAATATGACCTTCACTTATTTATGTTGAACATTTTTCGCTTTTCATTTATTATTGCTTATTTACATCGCTCGAAAATAATCTTTGTTTTTAAAAGTAAGTTTTTAATTGTATATACTCAATTGATGATAAGTTTGAAAAGAGAAAAATTATTAAGAAATAATGTCTATACCGATCGAAACTGGATTATGAGTGCTTTAAATAATTTCATGTGAATTTATATCACGTTTGTAGTTTCTCGAATTGCGCGTTGAATCAGTTTTTCGGACTTACAATTAGAAGCGCCACTGTATGAATTACTAGTAATATCACAAATTAATTGATGCTCAATTGACATCACCTTAAGAAGATCTTAAATTGAAAATCTGTGTATAAATATAAATTTAGAAAAAATTATAATAATATCCTACCCCGTGCAGAAATGACTATTAGGACTATTATGAGCATTTCGACCGTTAATTCGACCGTTTTGTATCGATCGTTACCGCTTTGTATGGATCACCACAACGTAAATTACAGCCTCCCCTAAAGAGCCGGCGTTTCTCCACGTCTCTTCATTGGAGTGACCAACGCCGGCCGCGGTGGTCCCGGCGGGCAGCATTAATCACCGTCTGCGATTAACGCACATTTCCCTCGGTTCCCAGCGTATGACCCTGCACTTCGTACACTGTCGGCAATTAAACTTGATCGTAAAAAATGCCTTGGCGATTTTACAGCAACATACCGATTTCCTCCGCGCCATCAATCCTACATCCGTTTAATGTTCAACCCTTTTAATTTCCGGTGAGCGCGACGAACTATCTTGATGCTAATTCTTTTATTCACTATTATTATTCACTATTATTATTCCTGATTTGATATAATAGTTTATATTTATTATAATATTGTTTCGAAATATGGATTAACCTGGGAAGTTCAACTTATGTTTTTTACGTAAACGATTAATGAGATTTTTACATTATATAAAATCAAAATAAAAAAATCATTATTACTAATAACATATTGTATATATTAAATGTTGATTGTTTTTTAATTTATTAATATTTGATAACATTGGATATAAATGTAGGATTACAATCTTTTGAAAAAATAAGAAGAAACCAAATAAATATTACAACGGAATAAGTGCGTTAAACTTATTATGATTATTATTTCTAAAAAATAAAAATGTAAATTAATAAAACGCGTTTTTATTGCGGATTTTCGATAAAATTACATTTAAAGGTTTGTAAAGAATAGTCATTAAAAAAGAAAGAAAATGTATTCAAAAGTATAATAAGAAAACAATATCCATTTTATAACATTTTTCATTAACATTATTTTCTCGCCGCTGGAGTATAAAAATACCCCAGATGAATTTATTACTTAGATTAATTCAATATTACTATAGTCTTAGCCATAAATATAAAGCATTTTTAATTTATTGCGTTTTTTCGAAAAGAGCGATAACAGAAGCCAAAAGAAAAACGATAATAAAAGATAAAGGAGGACTAACAAGATATTAAAATTGTTAGATATATTTAAACAAAAATATTATTTTTTAAAATAAAACTTTTTTATTTATTATTGTTAGATATATAATGTAACATCAATTTGAAGATACTTTGTTCTTATGCCAAAACTATACACTGCTATATATTGTGATATAAATGTAATATTATTTGTTTTCGCGCGCAATCTATTAATAAAACTATTATTTATATACATAATTTCGAATAAATTCACATCTTGTCTGCTATTATATATACACATTTGATCACTATTATAATTGAAAAGAAATATATGGGGCTTTTTACGCGATATCTAGTAGGACGTATAGTAATGTGACAGCCTTTGTATACATTAGCTTTTACGCATTATTCGTTGCGGTGTCTCCAATGGAATCGATTTATCGAATCGAATGCCAAGTCCCTCTCAAATTCCGGCATGCAAGAGCGTCTGGTTTGCGCGCGTATTCGGTCCATTCGCGGAACTCGATTACTTCCGCCGGATATCGAACGTGAATTCGTGTGTACCGGACGACCATCGGTGTCAGAGTTAATATTGACCTGTCACTCGGTTATGGCTTATGCTCTTGATCTGATCTTCTCTCTTGCTTCCGGTTTGATCTTTCCTCCTAGGTCTCCTAACCAGCCTCCCTCTCTCCAAGTTTTCATCATGTTGGGATTCTCCGAATCCTCTTCTCCAATCTATCAGAAAAGCAGCTTATTCCGTCGATTACATGCAGATTCAATCAACGTAGACACGTACTCAAGATGACATCTCATATTTCGACAGCAGAAGAAATTTATATTGCGATATATTTGACGAAAACGAATTTTTAAGATTATTATAATACAGTCTTAGTCAAAAGTATTAGGCACTGTATTATTTAATCATTATTTAATATTTCAGTTTTAAAAAATCTGACATGATTTATGACATTTATTGTGAATTTTTATCCTTCGTTTCTAAAACTCTTTAAAGTTATATACATATAATGCCGATAATCAATAGAAAAAAATATATATAAAAATTAAAAAATTCCTGAAAAAACATAAGTTTCTAATACTTTTTTGGTCAAGGCTGTATGCATATATATGTATCGACCAAAATAAGATAAGATTAATTAAAAATCGGAAGAGTTAAATAAGAAATAGAGTTATTGTTAGGATTGATAAACGTTCTGTTAAATTTAGCATAATATTGTAAAAAAATGTAATTATGCACGCTTCATTTCGTTGGATGGAGGAGAAAGATGAAAAAAAATTTCCAGTCATACCATAAGTGTCGCGCAACGGAAAATTTATATCCATTTCTCCGATGAAGGAGTCTCTCTCTCTCTCTCTCTCTCTCTCTCTTTCGTCGAATTTGTCGTCTTGATAGGAAAATGGTAAACGCAATGGGGCAGGGAAGTGCTGTCAGATATTTTCCAGTAAATGTACGAAGGCCGATCTCAGGAGGCAGACGGCGGAATAAAAGTCGAAGCATGTGAATATTAGAGTACTTTCGTATATCTTAGATGCGACAATTTATTGTGCACTTTGCTAGAAAATCTCTTAAAGTAGAGGAATTGATTAAGAAATTTACGATATTATTATAATTACCCTATTATTTAACTTAATTTTCTTAACAAAGTTTTACATACAAAAATATTTTTTTAATTTATTATTTCACTTACAATTTTAGACTCTTTTTTTATTGTACTATTAATTGCTATTAGCCGTTCTAAAATAACTCCTGCTGTGTATCTAATACACATTGCCAATTATTTTCCTTTTTTTTTCCTGAATTCTTCTGTTATCCTCTGTTTTCCCCTTTCCATCACAACCCCTTTTTCTCTCGAATTCCCGGCACGTAACCGAAACAAGCCGATCAGCTGGCGCGCTGGCGATGTAACGGAGTGTTACGCCGCTGCAAATTTGATACACCGCTAACGAGCTCGCTATCAAACGGTCGCATATCCAGGCAGGGACAGAGAGAAATAATATACGTAGAGAGAAGGATCGATAGATACAATGGTCAGGGAGCCAGTCTGTCCCGATTAGGGCCTCAGTTTGCGATGCGGGGTCCGTGAGTACTGTGTCATGAGCCGGAGGGCCGTGATAGTGTCATCCGTTGGTGAGGGCCGTTCATGAGGGCCAACGTACTACCGAGACGATCGAGAAAAGCACGAGTCAAGGTCACGGGTATGCTCATCAAGGAGACGTCACTCAGGTATCGATTTCGCTGTGCTGCACTCGATATCTTTTGCAGTTAAGGGTATACAAGTGTTTCTTCGAAATTTTATCTATATACCCATCAATGTATGTAATTTAATCGATGTGAGTATTTATAATTAAATATTGATATCGTTTTGAAGTTGAAATGAAAGTTATATTGTGCGGATAAGTCGACAGTTCATTATATTTTTATTAAAAAATAATAAAAAAGATGAACAGTTTTTGTGTTAAAAATTTAACACTCAGAGAGTGTTCGCACTCAGAGAAAAACGTAGTAATAGCAACTATGAAGGTAACAAACTGTATAATATATGTTTTATTTACGGAATTAATTTATATAAATCAATATAAAGTATTTTACAGTTGCAACAACTATAAAATAGTTTATTCAATTATATATATATATATATATATATATATATATATACACATACATACACAATACTTTTACACATATAACTTATGGTTGTCACCTTTATAGTTGTTATTATATATCTTTTTTTCTAAGCGCACAGTGAGAAAAATGGAAAGAAAGTTAAATAATACATGAAAGATGTCGGAATGAGAATGAAATGATAAGCGATAGAATCGATGTTTTCCACTGACAGAAATCTCAGAAGTGTAATTCCCATTATAATATGCGGAAAGTGATGAAAAAGAGAGAGGCCGAGTTGGAATTTTCCAAGCACAAACTTCAAAGGGACGCGAAGAGTCCCTGAGTTCTGAATAAGAGATGTACTTTGACAATGGCTGCGTGGCAAACGAATTGAAATGAAATGCCAGCGACGATTTCACAGAATGTGAAGAATTTCTTGGAAAATCATGCCGAGAGACGATAGATCATGCATGCGACAACGTGTGAAAAATTGCAATTTGCCTTCATGAATATTCGAAAGATATTTAGATTCAAAAATGTGGAAATACGAATCTTTAATAATAAAGATTTTAAAGAATTTTTATATATAAAGAAATGTAATGGGATTAGCAATTTGCTATTACAATTGTTTTTTTACTCTTCTTCATTTTTAACTTTAGACTAGAAACAAAAACAATTAGTTGAATTAAACGTAAATTTAATAAAAGTAAATGACATTTTGCCGCATAGAACATTGATCAATTTACGTGGACCAAACTTTACTGTCTTCTCTAAATAAATTAAAATTGTAAAGGAACCAGGTCAACGTCGTGTCAAAGTCCGCTGAAAAGAATTTTAATGATGTAATAAATCCGGGAAAAGTTACGAAAAAAAAAGGGGAGAAGATGCTGAGGGACGTCGATAGATAGAAGGTAGCATAAGGGCAAGAGAGATCTCCACCAAAGGATGGGCGATGCGCCGGCTTCTCAAGCCCTTCGCAACGAGGGATGGCACTCGACCACTGAATCAACCCTCTCAGTTCCCTCTCGTCCTATCCGTTTTTTCCCTCGGCCAACGACACCCTCTCTCGCTCCAACGCTTCACAAACGCTACGTGATTATTTCAAAAAGCTCGGAGGTACGAGACGAGCTTCTGTCCTCCTATCGCTGTTGTTGTATCATGCTAAAGCCACATTGCTGCGAAATATTTTTACGCTGTTCTGCGTATACCTCGTAAAAGGACCGGGGTTCTTTCTTTATTCTTTCCAACATCGGGGTCAACGATACACTGAATCGTTTATTTTCTAAAATATGCGGAACAACGCTGAATCCTGTAAAATATCGGAAAAATTAAAGCGCGTAATTTCTGTAATCTTGATCTACACAGACCTTTTTTAAAGTTTGATTAAAATGTGATGAAATTTATAACTGAATCAGAATAGCACAGAATGTAAAAAAATGAAACAAAAATAATATTTTTGCACTGATAATATCAACAATTGGCTAAAATATTTGTGGTATAATTTCTTTATTATTAAATTTTCTTAATATTATTATCATTAAATTTTATTAATACGGATCTTCGTAAAATAAAATTTTTTGCTAAATATTCCTTTTACGATAACTCGATGAATATACTGAACGTTACTTCGAACGAATTCTTAATCATTTACACAAATTTTTACATATTCGTGAACTAGAAAATGCACGCGCGTGTAAAAAACTCGTTTTATCATATATTAGATTAAATAGATCGGCTACTATTATTAGATAAATGACTCGTGTTAGAAAGTCAACGCTATGTCATCTAATGATACTCACAAAGCCATCAGCACTAGTCGGTCTCTTCCTGCAGCCAGTGTCAATGTAATGTGTCAAACATTATGGCACCGCGTTGACCTTAAATCAGGCGGGCGCGCGTGGGTTTATATAAAAATCACGAAGTGCATATGCACTTGTATATCTCTATCTTTTGTACTCTATATATGTATAGATATATTTCTTTTTTATATTAATGCCTTTGTTAAAATTGTAATACACTTGGCAATAGCGAATATGAGTTAATTAACCGATGCGACTAATTAAAAAAATATGATTATGAGATACGTGAATTATTATGTAATTGAAGTTAAAATAAATGCATTCGATGTTGTAGCTGTCGCAAGAATAAAGCCTCTATTATTAAAAAAATAATTGAGATGTACTTATATGGACCCTATCGAACGTACAATTAATTAATTAAAATCGCTAATGGAAGTCGGTAAAACGTGATCGAGACGTTTTTTCCATTATGCTCGCATTTTTTCCATTATGCAAAATGTATAAAAAAGGTAGAGACGTTTCGCACATGCATGTAAATGTCACACTTGAAAGTGAATTTTATCTAAGCACTTTATTTTATTTATTAAAATATACTTGTTACATTATTACCCTTAATTTATCTATGTAAAACATATATTTGTATTCTGTAATTATATAATTAAATATAATTATTAATCTTTCTAAACTCAGTTTAATAGTTACTGCTTTTGTTTACATGTTCTTTTTTTTTTTTAAGTGACTATGCAAAGATTAGACAGATAAGATAATTCACAAAATGAATTAAAAATCTAAAGGAATCTCATGATAGAAAAATGTTTATTCTATCCTCGCTTTGTAGACGTCAAAATCATTTAGCATAAAATATATTCTTTTCAATGAAGGAATACGTGATGCGAATCTTAAGGGACATCATAATTTCATATAATTAAAGCTGAACAGAGAAAATAATAACGGGATACTAATAGATATGAGATGTTAACAGACACGTTCTATACAGTTGGCCAGGACTGCCGGTCGCGCTACCGTCACCAGCCTCACCATCCGCGGTAATCGTCTCGCCGGAAACGCTGTCTAGACACAGCAGCAGCTCACCTTCTCGCGTTCACCGGCCACCCCAGTTTGCGTTGGCCCTACCATGCTCCTCGCAACCGATTCCGGCGGTCTGCTATCCGGCGTCGACCTTCCTCGAGGTCACCGACGAGCGGAAGTGGAAGAACCTTGGCTGGTGAGTAGCAGATCAAACCTTTCTCCCGATCAATCCGAGCCTTTTCCCAACGTTGTGTGTCTAATGAAAGTTAATTTCCAGCATTATACGCGCATTATTAATGTTTCTTTAACCATTTTCATATCGCTAAAATATAAATATTTATACAACGATGCATATAATAATCTCATATGTATAATAATAAGCAGCATGCGCGTGCAATAATTTCGTATGTAGCAACGACGCTTAGGTAATATCATTAATATTAATTGGATCATTAAAACCAGAAATTTACAGTTTATTAATTATGTGTGCGGATTATAGTATTATTTACTAACATATTCGATTCTACAAAATGACAGAACAATTTTAAGCTGCACTTGCACCGTTACTTATTTACAGAATTATTGATTCGGTGAAATGACTACTATTGATACGTTCCGCATAATAAAACCCCGCGATAGGATTCGTAAAGTTAAAATGAATCTTTCAACTTTTCTCATAATCTGATTTAGTCCTTCAACCGTGCATTTCGCCAGGATTCGCAAATTTAATTTGTTCTTCGATGTACGCGAAGGGGAAATACCGGTCGCCACGGAAATTTCACGTGATCCTCCAGGTTATCCTGACCGACGTCTGCACCGCAATTACCGGCACTTTATGAATCAAACACACGCGTACAGGCGACCACGCGATTACTCGTAATTGAGCCAATTCTTACGGGGGTGGATGTATTTGCGGCCAATGGTACCTCCGCTGTAACGTTACACGATGATAGACATCGAGCTAACGATCCATCATTCACGCGACTGTCCTCAATCTCCCGTTTTCAATGATTCCTTCGAGAAAAGATGTTTTTATCTGGGTCAGGGCCGAGAAAAAGAATCTTAAACACGGGCAGATTTCATGCCGTGAAAAAAAATCATAATAGTGATTATTTTAAATCTCGATCGAAAGTAATAAAACTAAATTGTAGCGACAATAAATGAGATATATCTGGATTCACTATATACATATGTAAATAACATTATTAAATCTACTCGACGCGGTTCGTTGATTTTAATTTCTTTTCGCCGATAAAGGTCGTGTACATGGATTTATAAACTAGCAGATTTATAAAACACCTTGTCAGTACATTTTGAATAGAGATCCGTTTGATAGATGGCAAGTAAAGCTGGCAACTGAAGAGGAATAGTATGTTTTCTCAAAGTATAGCCGGAGATGGATCTATTTCCTCGAGCGAGGATTTAATCCTCCGCGCGACGTGATTCCGCGTTTCGTTCAGCTTCAATTTCCGTTTCTGATGCAGCGACGCCCTGGCGACCACTTTGAGCGCGCTGTACGGGAAACTTCTGGTTGTGATGGGGATCGCCTTTCCCATGGCGGAAGTAATATCCACATACATACCGCCGTCTTTCTACGAGGCTTTCTACCTCTACCTCTACTTCGGCAGCATGATCTTCCTCGTATACATGTACGCCATGTTGTTCGGGGACAGCAAGACGAAATCAAGTGAGTCCAAAAACACGTAAAAAATTTAGCATCCGGTCGATCCTCGTATCTTATCTATCGTAATAAATATTTCCGACTCATAGAAAATATCGATTCGACTGTTACGAGCAAGTATTCTTTGAATTCACGCGTATACAAAAAGAACGATTTTGCTGAAGTATCTAAAAGTTTAGCTAAATACAGATCTAAAAATAATTTCGTAATTAGCTCATTAATACTCGTTTCCACCAATGATTAGTAGACTTTAATGATTAGTAGTAACTTTAATCTTTTACTTTTCATTTATCTATTAAGTGTCCTATATATAATTATTTTTATGGTTCAACAAAATTATTTTCAAGTTTGTATCAAGCTAAAGCTTTTTAAGTACTTTAACAAAACTGGCCTTTTCCATGCAGAAGTAGGTAAAGCTTGCAACAATCAGAACATTGCTTTGACAATCGCAGCCTTACAAACCGATCAATCCACATTCACGCGCACAGTTACGCAACATTATGTATATCATCATGATGACCTCGCTTCATTTGATTCTCGTCAAAATTCCTCTCTCGGTCAGTAGCGATCGTCAAAATGAGAGCGATCATCGAAGGCGATGCCGATCTCAAATGAAATGACGACGATTGTTGCTGCGTAACAACCGATTGCAATTAACCGGTTCTCCATAAATCGTAAATTCGCGGAATAGAGAAGCAGAAAGACGTGTGTGATCTGGACTCATCGAGATCGTCGAGCGGCGCCGGCGGCGACAGTGACGCGCCTGAGAGCGGATGCCCGCACGTGAATCCGGTACGTCCGGTCCAGCACTATGGTAGCTTCTATCTACGAATGGGTGCCGTGGCGTTCGGCATCGGCTCAATGATCTACTCCGGGTTGGAATTCGGTCAGTACTTTGAGTTGGAACAAAACACCAAATGTCACAACATCATGCTGGCCCTCACACCTGCCACGAGAATGGCCTTCATCTTCATCCAAATGTACTTCATATTCCTAAACAATGAGGTGAGTAGGCACTGATATCTATGTAAACCATTCTCATGACTTGCGACCTTTCTTTTAATGACAAACTCTTGATCGATTTCTAGTTTAATTTTTCTGGGCGAGAATATCGAGGGTCACTTTATATTGCAACTTATCAATTTTCAATATTACGTATTTTTACAATTAAATTTTGAATTAAAACCGTATTGAAGCAAAATCCATTTGAAAATAATTTAAAAAGTATAATAGTAAATATTAATAACAATAAAGTTTATAAGAAAATTATTATATATGTATATATCCAGCAAACAAGTTGACGTCAAAATGCGACAATAACTTTAGCTTGTTTATTATTGGATAGTATATAGAAAATTACTGCATTTCTTGAGAATCGCTGCACATGTTATATTGGAAAACTCGATGGGAAATCCACTGACGGAAGTACCGAGCTAACACAAGCTCGTCGGTTACGGGGTTAATGAAACAGAGGGGTGAACAACCCTGAGAGCAACAGTAGACCGTGACTATTTAAACGCTCTAGTGCCCCATCGTTATAAAGTATTATTCTTTTTACTTTTAATATTAACGACATTCTTATCGACTTAACTCTTATTTATGTAACATTTAAAAGCATTAACACAAAAAATTTCTATTTAAAAAATTGCTGATGAAAAGGATATATACTTGCAGGTAACTTGCAACTTCTTTTCTCCTCTGTCATTAAAATCAACCATATATGCATCTATATAACACTCAGTATAAAAATATATATATTTAAATTATGTATTAAAAAATATATATATGTATATATTTAAAAATTGATATAAATATGTAAATAGAGAGAGCAAATTATAAATTTTATTTTTATAGTAAAACGTTACCTTATATTCCAGCAGATGAAGGTTTATCGTCATCGCGTTGTTGCACGTTTCGGACTAATGCATATGATCGGCACGAATCTATCAGTTTGGCTGAACGTTCTCGTGCAAGAAACAAAACACGAGATCCTCACATTTTACAATCCAGAGAACAACTCCCTCAGAATTTCTCACAGACTAGGTAAACGCGACCGAATATAATCTTCCATTATAATTCTACGACCTATCTAACTTTCGAATTTTCAGGTTCGAAAGGACTTCATCTCGGTGGTCACATGCATTCTCATCACGGAGAACACATACGATTACCGCGCGGTCTCAAAGGACCTCATCACATGTTCGAATGTAGAAGGACGAATATAATGGGATCGTTGGTACAAGACGCCAGTCCTTTCCTTTTTCCGTGCACGATAGAATACAGCTTGATCTGCGCGGCTATTTTATATGTAATGTGGAAAAACATATCGAAAGTTGGCTTCACGAAGCCTGCAACACCGCCGGGCTCGCGTCATCACACACATGCCTATAGGTATAGTAACAATACATTCGCCTACGCTATAGTAATAATATACGCCTACAGCTGTAGCAATAATACATACTTACATACACAAGTACGCGAATAACAACCCAGTTCACGAACTAATTCCGCTGGTGCGCGCAGCTTATCGGAGAGTCGATTGTGAATAATATTCTAACGCAATGAAACGCATAACAAATGGCACTAAAACTTATGTACGTCACGAATTCATGAATTTTAAATGAAAAAACTTTCAATTATTCGCAGAAAATCGCCTCATCATTATAGCGTGGATTGCGCCCGCGCACACAAGGGCCTCTTCGTGGGCATTTTGATTCTAGTGCTGACCATAATCTCCCTCATCCTCTTCTTCGTTCTCATTTCACGGCCCGAACTGGTCAGCCTCGCCGTAACCGAAGTGAACGTCTGCGAATTGACGCTCTACGGAATGTCGACTCTGGCGACGATGATCGGCATGTTCCAGATGCGTAAATTGCGCTACGATGGCGGCAGAAATCTGGAGCTCGATAACATCCTCCTGGTGGCCGCTCAGACCGGCATGTTCATTTACTCTACCTTCACCATCATCGGCGGCCACTTCACTCTGCAAAAACACACGGTCCTAGTGCTAGTCACCGCTCTGGCCAGCGTCGTCCAGACTACCTGCCAGACCATTTTTATTCTAGACTCGTCGAGGCGCACGGTCGCCACCGCCGAGCAGATACGCAGGAAACCAGGCAGAGAAATCGTAACGTTTCTATTGGTGACGAATCTGGCTATGTGGGCGATTAACACACTGGAGAAGTCACGGGCGGAGTCACATCCGGTGCAGTTGCACTTTTATGGCCTGTGGGCGTGGACGATTATCACTCATGTCTCGATGCCGTTGGCGATCTTCTACAGGTTCCACAGCACTGTATGCCTGTGCGAAGTGTGGAAGCGGGCCTATAAGGTGAAACCCACCTATATGTGACGCAAGGGGTCCCGTGAGGTCATATGGAAGACCGGTGGGATTCTGCAGCGGCCCAAAAGTCAACTATCGAGGCTTGATGCCATTGCAGAGAACGATCCGGCGTATTTCATTTGATCGAAAAAGACATCGAGTCATAAAAATGGTTTTAAAGGAGAAAAATCCGTTGGGCAACGTAATAAGAAGTAGAAATTGGTAACTTTAAACGGACAGAACTTTTCTAATCCGAACATGATTGATACATTAACATACGTACATGACAATTCATACGCACATAATCTGTATCGATTTCAGGGTATATTTCGGAAAGTTAACGGTATATAATACTAACAGATATATAGATTCGAGTATTCTCGATATTACATGATCACAATTAAAGAAAAAGACGTTGACAGACAGATACTCATAATAAGGCTAATAAACAGTAGTTACTTCGTCATTTATCGACGGTCAGTGTTCTAGTTAGCCTTGTACGAATTTATTTCGTCGGTATAATATTGGCGATTCCATACAGTTTACACAACGCTATTGTGTAAGTTTATAATACGCTAGAACTGTAACGTACTAGAAATCATCAAAACAATCGAGTTAGGGATTATGCTCTTTATTTATCTGACATCCCAAATAATGAAATGCTAGCAGTTTGCTGATTGACAGATTGGCAACAAATTTAGATTTTTGTTGATTGACTGTAGATCCACAGCTATCTGTGTCCGCATTAAGCTCAGGATTTATTGACAAAAATTTGCTGACATGCTATGTCAGAAACCAAGCAACATCTGCGCACGGTAATCTGATGGCAGATTGACAACAGAAATTAGACAAAAGCTGTAAATCTTGTTCGGTTTCTGCTATCTCAATTTGTTGACAAAGCATGTCAGCAGGCTTTGTTCTATTTTTGATGGCGGTTTGGCCGTCAATTATTAGATATTAGAAACTCTGTGTGAATATTGTTGCTTTTCTGTCAACAAAAATTGATAGTGTACTAAAAATCTGTCTCTTTAGATTTAACATCTGGGATTACATTCTATACTTGCTCCTACATTCCATGGCACAAATAACACATGTAAGAGTGAGAAAATAGTCCTCGTATGGAACTATCTCTCTTGACTCGCTCATGTTGAGCAGAATCTCTCTCCCCTTGTAAGCTTTCCAGTATGTTAGAGTTTACTGGTCTAATATTACTTTCTAAAAAGAAACCATTCTAAAATGGATTCGCCGAAAATTATCAGTATGATTCGTGTCGAAAGAATAATTTTAATAAACTCCAAAAATGCGTATTAATTGTGAAATCCTATTGCTGATAAGCCGATTTATCAAAGCACGATATTATGTACGGTCTCCTTGATATCTATTCGATCATTTTTTGGAGATTTCGACGTAAATAATTTCCTTATCCTATTGATATATTTGTAAAATAGCTCCTAACTTCACCGCGCTAAGAAACCGACACGAAAAGAGAAGATTTGCAAACCACACAAATGAGCTTAACAGCAGAATCGCAGTTTACGCGATAAAGGGACATTACATTGATGTCTATCGCCATCATCGCAGTCTTTGCCCTAATCGATAATCCTACAGAAATAACAGAACAAGAATCATTGTATAAGATAAGAATTTCATTCGATAAAAGAGAAAGTGATAGCAGTGAATAAATGATTCCATTCGTATCTCGTATCAATTCCGCAATATCATTCGAATTGATAGAAGATAAGGAAAGCATTTATATGAAAGAATATCTCGAGAAATGAAACAAAATCAATTGCACTTCTCACAATCAGACGATCTGACTAGTTACACAGTAAAATCATTTTGTATTTATATTGAAACTGTAATTCTTGTAAAGTAATAAAATTTTTGTGTTAATTTTTAAACATATTCGAGTGTTGATTTAAAGTAATACATTATTTAAATATTTTGTATTAAATTGATGTTCAAAATTTTTTAATTTCAAAATAATAATTTATGAGTAAATTTATGAGTAAATAAATATTATAAACATAATTGATATTTTTAAATACAAGTAAATTCTAAGATAATAATTTTACCGACAAAAATATGCTTCCACAATTTGCTTCCAAATTGTGTCAGTATTAAATTTTTTGTGTTATTTTTTAAAATAGAATATTTTTAATTATAATATTCATGTTATATGTTTTCTATATAACATCTATATAACATTTTCTATATTCATCTTGTTAAAATAACACAAAAATTTGAATGGACCATTTAAGACACGTGTGAAAAATGTGTAAACTTAACATAAATTTTCTCCAACTGTGTAGCTAAAACTTTTTCAAAATAGAGTTCACTCATAAATATTGAATCTGATATCTGTACATTCTATAATATGTACATTCTAAATTTTTCTCTTGTAGATATTTAAATGACGATTTTCTCAATTCATCAGACGACCAAAACGATTTAATATAGAGATACGGAGGAACATAATTAATTATTATTTTTATTAAATATTTGAATTAACGTTCGCTCAAATATCTGAATACATGATTCTGTAGGCGACAAAATGTTCATTCGTTAGAAGTAGAAAAGACTAGATTCTTCTTAGAACAATCTGGTCGAAGCATTCGGCATAGATCTTCGATCCAATACGGGAACAATGAATCTTCTTCGTTCGATAAACTTTTGTATTCATTCTGAGTAGACGAGCGAGAGTTCGAGAAGAATCGGACTCCCTTTTCCAAAAGACTGAAACGAATGTCAGGAGAATGATTAGAGCACTAAGCGTAAATTCTGATCCGCTAAATCGATCGAACCGAGTACTCTAACTGTGTGTAACCTGAATGTTTGGTGCTCGTATAATTCAAGGCGCTTGGACACTCTCACGGATATCCGTCTTCCACGTAGTACAAACTGCAGCTTAAACAACAATTGTCGTGTACATGTAGATGACTCGAGAGTTAAAATAGTGACAGGGAAAATAGATTACGAGTATGTTTAATAGCGCAAACAATAAATAATAATAGAACACTATTACAAATAAATAGAATACTATAGATTTTTTCATAATAAATAAAATTATCAATCATTATTACGTGAGACAATTACATAAATACAAGTAAGGAACAAATCTCGCTGGAATTAAAAATATTTTAATACTGACAATATGAAAAAAGAATCTACTTCTCTCAGTTTTCTATTTAACAAACTCGAAATCTCTCTTAATTCTCTCGACTCGCACAGACCACGAACTTCATATTTTCGAGCGATTTGCAATGTCCATATAATTCAATAAAGAAAAAACCATATAGATATTATTAAATATCCTAACGGAATTAAAATCAGAGAACACTTTGGTCCTTTTATATTTAAAAAAAATATACGCACAAGAAGATTTATAATTTTAATATAAGAAATATAATTTTAGAAATATTATCGTAGAAAAATCTATTTGTAAAAACGGAAATAATTAGTACCACTGTTACAATCGTGATTTATAATGCACGAACATTTTATTATCGACGTTGAATTGTATTATCAAGAGAAACTTATTTTATGTTAGGCTCAGAAAACTGAATGATCAGAATTAACTCGATGGGCGAGTATCTAATATCTATCGTAGACTTCGCGTGATTTTCAAAAGTAGAAACGATAGACATGAAAAAGTGAAGACGTTCGAAGTAGAAATACAGTACAATGGCTGATCATATCATTAAGCCTTAAATCCGTCAAGAAGAGTGCTGTCCGAGTTGATAAGAGATAAAGGGGATCAAGATCGATCGCGATCGACATGCAAATTCAAAACTAGAAGCAACCTATTCGAATTTCTTTCATGCTCAACTGACAGATGTGAGGATGAGATCACGAAGTGAAAAATGATTGAATAAATTGACGTGTGTGATTACGTATGGATATATACACGTGCGCGCGCGCGCGTGTGTGTGTGTGTGTGTGTGTGTGTGTTTTGCGTACCTGTACATGAAACAAGAGCAAAGACAGAGAGAAAGAAGTCGAGGTTTAATGGAAATGTAGGCGTTTATGAGTAATATGTGTTCGTGCTAGAAGCTTTTTAATATCGATTATCGCCGTTGCGAATTCTAGTTATCCGGTCGGTGCAGTCGATCTTTTGTAAGATATAGTTTCTTTAAGACGGCTGTAAATAAACGGTGGAGAATATACAATAAAAAAGCGAATTCTCGGTGTTTAGCGCTAGTTGTGTCGACATGTTTCTTCCTATATACGTATTTATGTATATATGCATATGTATATATACATATATATAATATAAATATATACATATATACATGCATACACATATTTATATATACAAGATATAAATATATATTTATTATTACGTTGTTCTATATAATATTTATTATAATCTGACATAGGATTTACGCGCGACATGTTACGTTTATTGAGAATCCCGAGGACTTATGCCGAGATCCCATGTCCATTCTTTCCTTCACTTCTTCTCTCTCGCCTACATCTTCGTCCTAGAGCAGTCAGAGAATATCGCAATAAGAAGCGATATGAAAAATACAAATAGGCTGCAAAAGTAAATATTAAATAATGCCTAAGAGAGCAACAAGGCTTCAAAAATAAATAATAAATAATGATTTAGATTAAATCATTACAGCCTAATTATTAATATAATTAATGATCTCCCGTTATACATTTTACTTCAAATGTTGCAAGAGAAAGCCTTTTGCAGTAAATTCGTCCTTTTCGCATAGACTTTTCTCGTGCACATTGTTAACGCGTTTACGATCTCGGCATGAATCCTCTCCATAAAAAGATAAAATCAGGGCGAAATCACGAAGGATGCAATTCACATTTGCGAGTGATATAAGAGGAGAGAGCAGAACGAGGAAGTTGCTATATCACGTCTCTGAACTGTACTTTTTCTATGTCCGCATAATCTAGTTCCTACGCAATGTTTGTACTCTTATACCCTTTGTACTATTTGTACCTTACGAATTGCAATACACTCGTCCGCAATAACGAAACGTTCCTTTTTATTTATCACCATTCACGATTATTTTTTTCGAGAAAACCACAATATTAATCTTCGTTAAATTAGAAAGTACAGATAATGTCAAACTGACAAACCGCATTTCTATTATGTTTGCTCCATGACAAAAATGAAACAAGACTTTAAATATAGACAATTCGAGTCTATCTAAAATCGAACTTTCTATGTAATAACTTGCTTCGTACTACGATAGGCAGTTATTAACAATGCAACGACAACAGGGAATAATTCAAATAGCAGAGAATCATAGCTGAGATGACCTAAATACCCGCGATTCCGGAGTCAATTCCGCGAGTATGTTCATGATCTCTCAATGTTGAGGCAAACCTTCCTCGGGTCCAAGGTTATCTGGTGACCGACCCTCAATCTGAATCTAATGGAAATGAAGTTGAATCGTAACTTTCTCTTCGCGGCGCCAATTCATCTCATGCAAATTGATTTAAGAATATGTACATTAATTTACTCGATAAATCTCCTAATAATTAAATCGCGATTGAATATAACGTGATAGTAATTTTATTGTAATTAATTATAATTAGATTTTCATATCCTATCTATAAGTATTTATTTCTAATACTATTTAATGTATACATGTAATCTGCAAAACACAAGTTCTGCTAGTAAAGTGTTAATATTAATTGTAATATTGATAATGGCACATTATCTGAAGCGCATTTTGTAATACTATTGTACTAATATCTTTCGTCGCATGATGAATAATTATTGAATTAACTAAATTAATTTTATATTTTAATATTTGAAAATGTACATGTGAAGAAGATAATTACTTTGGCTATATTATTAATAATTAACTACATATTGGATGCGTCGTTAATAGAAATATTTTCCTGCGTCTCTTGAGACGTAATTAGCTAAATTGATAAATGGAATATTTGCTCTTAATTACTCCATTTTAAGTAACTCAACTAAATTACGATGCTTACTCACATAATTCGTACGAAAATTATTAATTAATGTTGATTATTTGTTTCATTAATTTTTTATTATAACTAATATCACTAAAAAAATTCGAAATATATACTGGATTATTGTCTTCATTAAAGATCTTTGAATTCTCATTGCTTCGTCGACTTCGAGATTATACTAAATTACTAGTAATTCCTTATTTTTACTGTTGGCTTAAGGACTCTACTGATGCTTCAATTTTAGATTGCTTCTGTCTTATGTCAATAACATATTGATAATAAGAAATAATTAATTATACGAATATTTTATGTATACTTATAAATAATTATACTTATAATTATTTATATGTATAATTATTTATATTTTGTATAATTATTTACAATCAAAATATTGTAATACGCAACCTTTCTTAAACATTATTTTCAGAGAATTATTTTTAGAAATAAATAAGAAATTTTAGATTGTATAATATTATTTCATTTATATAAAATAGAAAATATAATTTTATATTTTCGGCTATGAGCCAGCAGATTGCAAAAAATTCACAGATGGATCGCAGATTATCACTGTTTTATACAATCACTTGTGTAATTTTTTAGAAAATAGAAGATTTGTACAATTATATACAATTAATTGTACAATTATATACAATTAATTACCTAAATACTTTGTGCAATTGTATAGATACGTGTATAATTTTTCAGGACTTAAAAATACGCAAGAACCATTTTTGATAGCATGTCAATCGAGATTTTTGTTGATGATCTTCCTATAAAGAATTTAAAAGAATTGCGAAAAAATAGTATAAAGTCGAATCGGCGAGAGTAGGATGTACATACGTGTGGACATGTACAACGAACGAGGGATGCGTTTTTATCGTGGCGCGTGAGAAGATCGTTGCATAAGAAAGCGTGCGAACGATATGACCCTTAAGTATGCGCTCGATTTAATGCCTAATGTTTGCCAGTTGCAGGTTGCTGCTGTTTCGCGTGGGTGTGTTCCCGGTTCTAGATTTCCGAAGGCATCTCGTCCGCGACTTGCTGATCGCCTTGTGCCTCGAAAGAATACAAGATGGAAAAGTGACCATTCTTTACGCGAGAGCGCGAAGATCAAAGTTGTCTAAATACGTCAATAATATATATAATTATAAATACTGTCCTAAATACATTTCTATGTGTTAATGTCTTTAAAATAGTATTCATAATTCATTGTTATTTCATTGTTATTTCAAAACTATTTTAATTAATGTCAAAAGGAACTCTGTGAGACTGTAAATTAAATATAAGTAAAACAATGCCTGTCTTTACACGATTGTTGGATTGTTGGATTGTAAATAATATATTTATAAGGCAATAAGATATAATTTATAAACAATTAAAGTGCATTTATTAACAAAGTTAAATGTACATATATATATATATATATATAAAAATAAACTTAACTATTGTTAAATTTCGTTGATAAATACAGTTCAATTGTTGGCGAATTTTATTGCCTTATAAATACATTATTTAAGCATCAACAATCGCAGAGATTCGTACATGCATTTTACTTATATTGATTTATTTTTGGATTCACAAAATGATTTTCATTTTTATTTAATTTAATCTTAGGCTGTACTTAAGATAGTAAATGTAAAGACCGATTATGAATATCAGCAGCAAATATTTTGTAGTCAAATCACATTGGCACTTGTTGCATATATTATTATTGAGTCAATTTGTAATGGAAAGAAATTATAGATGATAAGAATTTCTTGCTGCTAATCGATAACATCATTTGTGATTAATAATTAAGAAAGTAATAAGTTGGAGAGATATATTGCGCAATTGCATTATATTTCTATTTATATTCTTTATCAATAATTCAATAATATTCTCTATGTGATTTGCAGCTAAATGATTAATATTTTTTTCTTTTTGATAGGGAATAACCAATAGAACGAGATTACAATCATGAACGCTAGACTTTAATTATAATGCTTCATAATAATAAAAATAGCCTGTCAGTGGATTTTATATGATAGATATACTGTAAAAAGTTTACCCTACTTTCGCTTGCAAATTAACCTCGTTATAGAACATCACCGAGATCCTCTCGAACAGAACAGCCGCAAATTAAAAGCAAGTAAACAGCACGCGAATATTCATGTTTCGTGAAAACTGAGAATCAAAGACAAAGAAATAACAGTATCCGTTATTATGCGTTGTAAAGTATCACGATTTCGTTTTCAAACAGTTCGGAGGAATGGTCGTCCATGGAGGAAGTACCCGTAATTACGAGCTAAATCCACCCCTCCGTATTGCCGGGACACTCGGAAGAGGGTGCATTTTAGTCAAACTCCGCGATACAGCCCCGTATCCATCGTAACATGGAGCCGTTTAAGTCGTAATGTATAAAATCAATAGACTCACCAGACTGCTTCTAAATTGACTTCGGTTACTCAATGTGGAATAATGTAAAAGGCATTTTATTAATTGTTAATTACATCTTATAATATCTTCTTTTTTATTACATATGTTATTCATGTGAATAAGCTTTTTAAGAAAACAACAGATTACGATAACGTTAAAATGTATAATGACTGATTAAAATGTAACTTTTAATAATCATTTGGGAACTAGTTTCATGTCATCATGACTTTTCCGTTCTGCTTGGGTTTATTATTTTTATTAATTTCAGTATGATGAAAAGAATGCAATAAAACTTTAATTTTAAAATTTATAATTTTTGATCAATTATATACCGTGTTTTTTACAAGTATGAAGCTTCACGATCACAAAAAAAGAGGACAAAGAACCGTGCGCAGTTTATCTCCGCGCGCGCTCGCGTGCGGTTTTAACCCTACCATTCCACCTGTAATAACCCTGAAACCTCTGTCCTCCCTACACGTCCATCGTCTCGCAAAGCGAGACCTCGCTCCACGAGGCAGTTTTGACGCAACGACGACCATCGTCATCGCTACTACCCCTACGTAGTAGAGCGCCAAGCTTACCACCGACATCAATATAGGCGCAACAGTACACTGTCGAAGGGGGACAGAGGAACGTCCACGGGGTGGAAAAGCGGGAATCGCGGGAGTTGGGTATTGATCGCCTTTCCACATTGCATGGGGGTGGCTTCGCGCGCGCGGCGACCCCCATAACCAACTGAGCGTCGCCATTACACCACCATAGGCGGCCGCGCAGCGTCGCAGACATACTGAGAGTGAGACAGATCAGCCGGCCGGCACAAACTCACCCCGGAGCCGTGCACGCACACGCGAACGGACACCAGAGCCACGCAATACGAGAGCGCAACACGAGAAAAGGAAGATATAGAGAGAGATAGAGAGAGTGTAAAGACGAAGAAGTCCGCCGGAAAGGACAGAAAGAGCGGTAGCAGCTTCCGGGCAGGGCGCAAGCTCGGGATCTCCTTGTTTACATTCGTCTAGCGCTGATCAGCACGTTGCTTCGAAGTAGCACAATCGGCTTCACCTTATCTTGTCCAGTGAGGTTTCGCATCTCTTGCAATTTCTTACAACAGCAAGCAATCCAAAGTACCTCCGAGAGATTGCTTTCCTCACGAGAAATCGTTCTACCTTTAGGACGTCATCGAAAGGTCAGGGACTTGTCCATGGCATAGAGCTTCATCCTCGTTTAATGAAAGCGTGAGTATATCTGCCATGTGGAATTTCCACGGGTGTTTTACAGTGCTCTCTTGGATTTTTGTGTCAGACGTCTTATGTTGAAATTATGTGTTCCGCGCGCGACAATCGGTGAACGCTTGTGTCACGTGCATGCAGACTTCCGGAAAGTTTTGGTAATTTGAACAATTCAAGTGAAAAATTGAAATATATAATCAACGCAAATAAATGAAGACCATAGCGATTAAAGCGGATCTTAATTATGCTGATTAGTTCAAATTTATTATTATATGATCATAACGTTCAAAATATTTAAAGTTCAAAATCACGGATCAAAATATTTGAAGTTATGTAAAAAATAAAAAAATCTTCACAAAAAGAAAAACTTACAACAAGAATTAACAAGAAGAAGAACTCAGCAAAATACCAGAGAAAAATTTTTTATAAAATCTTAGTAAGAAAATTAATTATATTTTGGGTTGAATAGAAATAATAGATCAGCAGAGTTAATAATATTTTACGTGAAGTATCACGATTTCTTTTGATCAAATATGCCTTTCTTCACTTATTTGTGTTTGCTAATTTTTTTGCAAACTGCTGCAGGTAGCGGAATTTAATTAAGATCACAATCAATCTTAAATGTCGCGAGAAAATATATAATAGTATGTTACATATGAAGTTGGAGTTTCATGCCAAATGCGCGATAGAAATTATAAAATTGCTACATCGGAATATTGATTGTGTGTTATAAGAAGTGTTATAAAAAAATTTCGTAAATGTGGAAGTTTGAACTCATTGATATATAAGTTCCTCGCGTGCGTTGGTATTGAAAAAACAAACACTTCTAAATCTTTAATATAACATACAATTTCAATCATCGTGCATTCAATATGAATGGTAGAAAAATATTAACATGAATTAAATTATATATCGACATTGTAATCTAAAATTTTTGATCAATGAGATTGATATCGTTTATGTTGCGTATTTGCAACTGTTATATGCTTTTATAAATATCAATCACAGTCAATCACAGAATATATAAAATAACGCTACTTTCTACATCAGTTTCTCGGTCAATGACTTTCTAGCAAAACAATTCCACGCCAGCTATATCGATTTTTAAATTGGTTGCGTGTAACAAACACATGAAATAGCTTCTTACAGGATGGAACGCATTCACGATATATAGCCTAGGGGTTTCGGAAAACTCATCGCGAAACATATGAAGTGATATATGTAAAAATAAAATTCAAAGAAATATATGAAATACAAACATGGATAAAACGCACAATATATACACATATAAAATCACAAATTATTTCAAAATATTAAATAATCAATATATTGTATAATTAACTAATACATTTTAGTCATAATTTTAAATACCATTAAATGCTACCGTTAAAATTTATTACGTTTGCTCCGGCTAATTTCCCGTCTAAATTATGAATTTTTCATCATGGCGTACGTTTTGAAAAATGGCTCTTGCGCTCGACTGCGCCAATTAATCTTGCGTAAACGAGAAAAATGTGCGCGGCGTGTTTCAAACTATATGTGAAAGGGGAGCGGTTAACGAGCTGATAAATGCGCGGAGGCTTTGGTTCGACCGTGCCGCGAACCTTGAACTTATCGACCAGCCTGTATTTATATTGTAACGACCCAAAAATCGAGTCAAGGACCAGTGAGGAAAAACGAGAGGATTGTTTGAGTTGCAACGATATACACGCGCACATGCATGCATGGACTACGTTCACCAGGACGTAACATTGAATTGTGATTTCATGATTGAAAAAAGAGAAAAACATATTCAGAGCTTTGTCAAGTATAAATTCACTCATCTCTTTAATCTTTGAATTATGTTATCATCGATAAAATAATTTTCCTTAAAATGATTAAATGTCACAATTTCTGGCACGCGATAAAGAATACATACGTAATTCAATCGACAAATTATCAAACAAGAGTCTTATCGTCGAAGAAATGTATTTGTGCATGCGCGCGCGCGTGTGTGTGTGTGTGTGTGTGTGTGTGTGTTTAAAATGGGATTGCTATCGGAAAACCAGAAAAATCACAATAAATGAAAAATAAGAACACATTTATTATTAATAGTTCGATTTCTTTGAAGTTGCAATGAGTGACAGCTAGAGTATGTGTAGGACTCGAGAAAAGGTCTTTGTATATATGTACCTTACCGCCCTTGTAGTGTCTGCAATAATCTATCTTCGTTTTTGATATGCTAGACAAAACAAGATTGGTATGTTAGACTTCAAAGGAATCTGATAGACAAGACAAATATCCCGATGAAAAGATTTTTACTTTGTCAAAATCCTGAGAAAAAATTGTAAATAAAAATGTAAAATCGGTTGAAATAGTGCAAAAGATATTCAAAAAACTAATTCGCATTTTTATGCACGAATTAATGTCAATCATATTTTTAACACTTAAAACAGAAATAAGCTCAGGACACTTTTGCATATATTATTAAGTTACTCGCCTCGATCTTCAAGAGTATCCACTGTCGACTCGCACTTTGGAAAGAGAAAGGATCTCGACGGGATATCGCGCGACCATCATAGAATCACGATTATTCGCGCGGGAGACGCGAAACGCGACGTGAGTGCCTCGACATAGCTCTGCTTAATCGTTACAAATAAGTCTTATTCAAGATAATATTAGATTTAATAAAAAAATCTTGTGAGTGTGACGATTGATTAAAAAAGATTACTTAAATTTACTTAAATTGCAATAGCAAATTATCAGTACGAATTTAATTGGAATACTTAATATTATAGTGAAGAAATATTTTACTTAACGTATTATATTTTTATGTATATTATTTTATATTATTAGAAATGTTGTACACAAATTCGTGATGCGTGATTGCAATTGAGTTGTGTTTCGGTTAATTACATTTTGGCATGTTGGTACGGTGTGGATTTTTTTAGAGATCTTTCCCTAATTGTGAGATAAAATTTGTGGTTCACAATGAAGGTAAGATAATAGTAAATAAATTTTCATGAGATTCCTTCTATTTTTTTTTTTAGTATAATTTTTTTAGCAACAGTCTATTAAAAGTTTCGCCACCTACCTAAAGGCATATATTATTTTAGATCCAATATTAATATTATTATACATATATTTTACATAATAGGATGTAAAATAAAATAATTTCTTTAATTTTATAATAATGTCATTTATTTGTTAAATAAATCTGACATGAAAACTTTTTTATCTTTATTTAATTTTATCGATTTTTGAAAGTAACAAATTTAGTTTTCAGTTTAGTTTTAATTTTAGTTTTTTTTTAGTTTTGTTTTTAAAAACAGCAACTTCAAATTTCTACAGAAATTTATTTTGCGTTTAATTAAAAAATATTATAAAACATCCTTTAAATTGAAAGCAAGTCCGATGCAAATATTTCCATAAATGACAACGGCGGAAAAGCTATGTTGTAATTACCTTAATTACAGCAATTATTATGTAGCAACTGCAGTCGAAGTAATGTCAATCTTTATAGAATCACGCTATACGGAAATGCTTTGTCTGTCCATATGTATCTTCGTGCATAAAAGAGACTATCTTTATTTTATTCCAATATTCTAGTTGATCTTCTTCGACGTTACATATTTAAGCAAATTTTTAAATAGCACATACAGAATATTGCACAATATAATATTTCACATTTTGAACACGATGATTGAAAATAATTTGTGTGTCGGGAATCGAAGCAATTCTATCCGAAACGGAATTAAAAATGAAGAAACGAAAAAGAATTTTACACTAAATCAATCTTATTAGGGTGAGTAAATACTCCGAACAAATTGGGAAATTACCGATTGTATCAAAGAACGAGCCGTCATTGACCAACTTGATGCGCGAGGAACGCGAACTCTCACGGGGGAAGCAGCATATAGCGGGATCGGTCGATGGATAGTACCTACGTGGGCGTCGCGACGCCGGCGCCGATACGAAGCTCACAGGTGGTCGCCACGCAGTCTGACCGTGTTTCGTGTCGGGTGCCGTGCTGTACCGCGGTAGCGCCTCGGCGAGCTACCGGCTTTTTCGAGGTCCACGACCGAGCGGGGACTGTGAATCGATCCGCGGCTACTTCCGGCTTCCGTTTGTTGTGACGCCCGCTCGCTCGCGCGCGCGGTTCACCCCGGCGAAAGCAATAACCTCGCCCCCGCGACCTTTGTACATGTGTGCGATTCGATTGTCTCTCATCCCGCGAGAGTCGCACTGTCGCCGCGAGTATCTTCGCCATCCGTGAGCTACCCCGCATGTAAGCTCGCTGACTTCCGGCCACGCGCGTCGACATCGTCCGAATGCACCGGTAGAATTTTGCTGATATAGTGAGCCAATTTGTGATCAAACCTATCTTGAGTAATTATGATAGTGAGATGAATGCGCTGTCACAACACTGCTCAACGATAATGACCATCGTCTTTTGTCACTCTTATAATTATTCAATTAACCTATGATTGTTGAATTGATGTTAAAATCTGTGACACAGTTACTAACGCTGAATCTATTTAATTTATGAGATCCATTTAATTTATGTTGACTAAAAGGCACTAATTTTATTAATTTTAAGGAACTGAAATGACATAAAAAAATCATAGAAAAAAGAATGTGTGTGGATGAATATTAAGTTTCTTTTAATAACAATAATTCAAAGCAGATGTATAATATAAAGAATATTGAGTAGGAAACCCACCGTTTCAGAAGAGCAAATAATATAAAAGTTATGTTGAGAGAAATTTATTCTATAAAAAGTATTGGATAAAGATGCAATAATGGTTAACTAATAATAAATAGCGACCGTGACTTGAAATTATTTTCTTCAATCGAAATATACTAATAATTCAGTGAATTATATCTGACTGTCTGAGAGCTGGAATATTATACGTCAGACTTGTCAATATGCTTCATTACTATAATTAATTTAATACATTTCCATCACATTGATTTTGATGTTAGAAGTTGATTTATAAAAAATTAATATATGATGATGTTCGATATACTATTTTTATATTTAATAATAGGAAGATCTGTGAGTCCAAGTATTTATCGATCGACTTTAATTTTTTGTTTCTAAAGCTTCATAGTAATCGTACTTACATTATTCTCGTAACTTTATTCATTGAATCTCTCCGACATGTGATGGATCTTCTAAAGTAACTTCTGCACTCTTATATTCGTAAAAATATCAACTTTTAATTTTGAATCAAGTGCACCTACGAGTAGCTAAAAGTTAGCTGTGACTACTGAGTGATTTTGTTTAATCCCTGGCGAAGCGAAAGGGGATCACCTTAAAGTGATTTGCAATTTATTAACGACCGTCCTTGCACCAGAAGGCACAAGGATAAAGTAATCAACTGGCAGAAACTTAGACTTTCAAACTTATTACTTCGTTACAAAACTCAAAGACCAGGCTCGACGCTACGTATCAGTTCAAACGCTCGACATCTTGATATCAGAAGCTTCAAGTTTGGGACCTTATTTCCGAACTCCGATATTCTTCGGTACCTCCTTTGTATGAAATAGGTCGCTTTCCTTAGATTCAACCTACAGGAAACTTCTACATGTTTAGATTTTATCGAACGTGGATGCGGAAATAAAGCGAAATTATTGTCTGGAGTTATGCAATCATATGCGAATTTTGTAGCACAACATTGTAATATTGCATTGCTACATTTCATATTTTTATATGCACATAATGAAATTTCGTGTTCTTAAGTATATTAAATATATAATATATACTGAAAATTCTTTAGATAGAAATGTTGATTGTTAGAGATAAAAAAATTCTGAAAGGACTTTCAATTTCGCGTGTCTCTTTGAATGATTGATCGAAAAGCTTTCTTCCGCACTATATCAATAGGAAGGCTTTTACCCTAGTCTGATTTCAGTCAATTATCACTGCATGTGACGTGACGTGACGTAAAAAAATTCAAATCCTATTAAATCACAGTGAGCGAACTGCATCAGTGATAAAATTCGTCAAATCAAAAGGCGGATGCGTTCGGAAAAATCGCGTATCGCTTGAAACATCGGCGTGAACAGAATATATATATTTTGCAACTGTTGGAAATTTTCTTCGCTGAGATTATTCTTCTCTAGATCTAAAAGTATAATCCAATCAGCACGAAGGAAATTTCCAACAGTTGCAAAATAAACATTCTGCTAAACGCGGCCATTATTTTAAATTTGTTATTTGTCATCTAAATATATTTACAATTTATAATTTATATAAATTACGTACGAAAAATGAAAGTTATAATTTTGATTGATGATTTAATAACGATTTTAACAATTGAACAAATTTTGTTAGTGAACACGTAATCGCCTTGAAATCATCCATGCTGGACTATAAGTTTCAGCAATAATCTGAGAATTGCCCTTGAGGTATTCTTAAATTCATTATCCCGCGTATTTCTGTGATTGATCGTTCAACCGCACTGCTCGCTGTCAGTGCTGAATCTTCAGAATCGGTCCTCTCACGCGAAAGTCGCCTAGAAACCTCGTTGTGGCAAAGTAGATTCGAAGTAGACGGCAGAAATAATTTCGCGTTGGTCGATGTGCATGTTTGTACACGCGGAAAGAAAAAAGAAATTCGCGCTTTGGAGAGAGAAAGGAATGAAAGAAAAATGAAGACAAGATTGAGTCGCGAATGGATATTCGTAATTAAAATTGTTGTTCTTGGCGAAGTGCAGATATTTCTAGATATATATGTTTGTATATATATATATGCCCGTGTGTGTGTGTGTGTGTGTGTGTGTGTGTGTGTGTGTGTGTGTGTGTGTAGTTGACGATGACTAAAAATAGTAAGAGAGGGAGAAAAGAGCTTGCACGACGAAATAAGCTGCAGTAGACATCGTGATGTCGCGACGTCACCTGAATGTGCATTCAGTTAGGTCAGTTATCGAATTCTCGAGCCTTGGACTTGTTCCGCACGTATCGTCAATTACACGCTGTCACTTGAGCTAGACATAACGTAAAGTCCGGCTTGTAACTGATGGATATTAATTATCAACATCTGGTGATTCGATTATTCAAACGTAACATGAGGTAAAATTTAGATATTCCGAATATGGATACTATAATTCTGTAAATTCGACGAATCTGAAAAATAATCTTGAAAATATAAAAATTATTTTCTAAATAAATAAATGAAAATACAGTTAATATATTTAATTTTTTATTAGATAATTGTTAAAATTAAAATTTCCTCTCCCCAATATCAGACACGTATCATAAGATATCACGTCTCTCTATTACTACCGCACTATTTTACGTAGTTGCCTTGTTCTCACAAAGATAGACTGTAACGTGAGAGGAGATAGGTCAGTAACCGTTCCCAAACACCCACCGCCCTTCCAATGCTATACAAAGTATATGCCGCAACAAAGTGACATATTTCCTTCATGTTTCACTTTAAATGTACAAACATGTTTAATTTAAATAAATTAATTCAAAGTGAGTCAATAATATCCGCTAATGATTCAATACTGAGATTAATGCAATTTTGCATAAATAATAATTTTATAAAAATCGAATAAACGTTTAACTTCATAAATTAATAAAAATTAAAATAGATCAGTGATTATAAAAAAATTACGTGGATAGAAAATTTAATTAGTAACGCGTTTATGTGTTAGCGCTGTCTCCAATTTAACATACAGGGTTTCTCAAAAGTTTGGAAAGTCCATGATATAATTTTTGTAAAAACGAAAATATCAAAAATCGATGAATTCCGATATTTAAAAAAATTACTTTTGGCATAAGTGCTGATCAACCATCATTCTCAGATGCGAAAGGGATAATGATTTTGGGTAATGCCATTGCATGAAATTTTCACTTTTTGTGATCGTCGTTTTAAATGGGGTCATTCGTGCGATTTAAAATTATCAGGGTTTTTATCGTCATAAAAAGGCCTTGTAAATAAACTCTCACTTGACCTCTAGTGCCATTTAAAATTTTCATCACTCCTCCCGCTTTTATGCACCTGAAAATGATGGTTTTTCAGCGTTCATACTAAAAGATAACTTTTTAAAATATCGGTATATTTCACCATTTTCTTATTCGTTCATTCGTCCATGTTTTTGGAAAACCCTGTATTTGTTTATTTGTTTAGTGTGATGTGCGTCTATACAAATCTGACACTTTTGAAATTCTATATTATAAAGATATGTATCGCATAAAATTAAGTAAATATATGCGATTATTATCTAGCGCAAGCGCATAGACAGATTTCAAATGAACAAGATCCGATGTTGAGGACACTTTTGCTATGGTATTCAGTTTGACTGATACTTCCAATATATTTTAAGGTATATAAATGAGACATAAATTGTAAATGTATACAGAGTGTGTACAGTGCGTTGAGCTCGGATTCGTAAGTTCAAATTCAAATGGCTATGCGAATGAATCATTTTTGCAGAACTTAAAATCTAACAGGATCGTGTTAGATGTCACGAGCTCTTCAAGTCATGAATTTATGTAATAGACTATTCATTATTTTAAACATTAGAAGAACATTTGTATGGTCTGTTCATCATTGTTTATGTATTCTCTCTGTCACGCACATAGACCTATGACATTCTTCTGAACAGTGCCTTCAGCTGTTGCATATAAATACGCAGTCTATTACATAAGTATTGTAAATCTACAAAAATATCTCTTTGAGATGGTTGTTAGTTTTCTATCTCGCTCATCCAGTTCTTCGGTGAGCATCCACGTGGAAAGATGTATGCACGTGACCAGGCGAGCACTCTAGCGCGCCAATCGCAGCTCCATGTTTGGCGAACTCTACTATGGAGAGAGAGCTAAGAAGCGAGTTAACGGCTGGAGCTTCCTTCTGAGACAGTACCAATCTGATCGCGTTTGCATTATCGTTGTTGACTTCTGCTCAACATTGCATACTCTTTTTCATCGAGTTCTTGGTCAAAAGCAAGTTCTCCTTCGAGGATCTTTTTTCTTAAAGATCTAATAACCACACATATTAAAGTGTGCATTATGGGTACCGTGGCTTTAAGTAAGTTTAGTGAAAAGGTTCGGTGAAATAAATCAATAAGATAATATGTGTAGGCTTCAAAATCTTTCAAGCGTGAATTTAAATGATATAGTATTTTACATTTGTAAAATACTATATGTAAATCATTACATTTGTATATGTTAATGAAGAAAGAATGTCACGATAATACTAACTTAATATACCACGAAAATAATAACATTACAGAAATAAATAAATGTGAAATTTCTTGATTAAAGGATAAACGTCATTCAGCTCTCTTAAAAAAAGTTACTTATCTGACTTATAATGATCGTTGACGTAACGTATATCAACGAGTGTTTCATGTTTCATTCGATCATATCGCTATTTCGATAAAATTATATCAAAGTCTAAAGCGATTAATGATATGTAACAAAAATAACGATAATACGCATGAGCTTTTATAATATGAAATTTGTATTCTCTAAGCTTTAGAATAAATTCAATTGAAATTTGAGCACTTCCGAAATAGATTATCTGTTTCGAAAATAAAAAGTTATTTTTCAAAGCTTTCGTAAATCAGAACGATTTACGAAAGTTTTATTTCTTCTGATAGTTGAAAGTTAAAGATTCAAAGGATCGCGCGTATGCTTCAATAAAATCAAAGAAACGTCCAACAAATCCAGCGAATTCAATTGTCTTGATCTTTTGATGTCACTGTCAATATGGTATACTAGACTTTTCTTTTTAAATAGTCTTTCAAAACTTCTATTTACTTTATTGTTTATAACTTTTTTATTATTAAAGATACATGCATTTCTTTGATATTTCTTTGATATTGTTCCTATTTGCCATTTTGATTAAAGGAAAATTAGTTACAGAATGTTCATTTTTATATAAGTTATAAGCAATCAAATTCATCTGACAAATTAAAAATTAATGCAAAATAAGATGCACAAAATTTTACTGAAAATTTATGGATGGTAAAATTGAAATTACGGAGATAAAATGAATTGTTGTAAATTCAGGTTTATTATATAAAAAACTTCCAAGTATGTCATTCATATTGTATAAATTGAAATGTGAAACAAGATTTAATTTCTATTTATATAAATAAAATTGCTGGCACTATGCTGCACTTTTTTTTATTAAATCATGTTTATTTAAATTTTTTACGATCAATAACATGTCTCCCGTAAGTTTCATTCAGGACTTATATATACGGTCAGCCATAAAAATTGGAAATTTAATATATTTTCTCTAAAATTTATGAGAAGAAATGAAATAATCAATAAAGTTATTTTTCATAACAAAAAGTGCAAAAAATATAAAAATTTAATTTCTTTTGTAAAATTTGAGTGATTTTGCGATGGGTTATTCTATATTTAAATGTATTAAATATTCTATATTTAAATATATTAAATATATTAAATATTTGATAAATAATTTTTTCGCATGTATTTCTGATGTAATTTTACTCTTCCGCAGATCGTCAAAGAGACAAAACAGAAGAGTCTGAAGAGATGCAACGGTGTCCATACTTACATGAGATGAAAGAGCGTTTGCTCTCGCAGCCGACACCAACTGATAGCCTGGACATGGAACGACTTGACGGTGGTACTCCTGTTAAGGAGGTTAATCTACACAACGATTATCCGGCGCATACAAATCCAGGTGTGATACCTGAACCTCCAGAAATGCCACCTGATTCTTTGATTGGTACCGTTGTCAAGGTAAATAATCAAGTATAAAGTGTAGTTTCCACTGAAGTCGATTGACATATTGATTTCTTTTTTTTTTTTTATAAGAAAGAAGAAGAAAAGTATACCGATTGGTTTTAGTGAAGACAAGCTTTTACGTTTCAATAAATTATATACATATACATAGAATGTCCCACATTGAGAAAAAAATGATTATTACCATAACATGAATATAATTTATAATCACTGTCGGTCAACTATTATATATTTTTTGAATAAAACTATCAATATAATTATTAGATTATTACTACTAACATTATAGCAGTAATAATTATATAAAAATGAAACTCTTAACTAATTATTTTACGATATAATTATAGTTACAATATCAAACACTTTTCTTTCAATGCATAATCCGTACATCTGTTTAATCAGAACTTTTTTGATTAATATTCAAAAATAGTCTTTTCCTAATAAAAATATTGGGATATAATTTAAATATATCTCAATATTGGCAAATACTCAACTAACTAAAAAATCTATGCTGAAAAAAAATTGTATTGGTTTTTGAACATCTGTACTCACAAATTAAAATTAGATTGTAATGATATAAAGTGTAATTATATTCATAACATAATTTCATTAAGTACATAATAATTTTGATAGAAGTTTATTAGAAATATTTAAATTTACTCTATGGTGATTTTAGCTCAATTCCGATGGCTATGGCTCACACACGTCGCCAGCGCACGCAAGGCAACCTCTAGTTCCACAGAATTCGAATAATCCACCCCTCTGCCTCACTCCTACGTATTCCGGTCCAGCTAATGGCATGCTACCAAAGAATGCGAAGTAAGTACATTCTGACAAATACAAGTTCGTAAGACCCTTGATTGTAAGATATATATTAACATCTTTATTTTGTACGAAATAATATTTAAGATTTTTACAAAATGTCTTCAAGTATTTAACTTGATGGAAGACACTTTTTTAATTTCATAATTGGTATAATGAACAATATGTATGACGGAATATATTATGATGTAATGGAGAGGATATTCTTACAAAAATATAATACTGAGCTTAGTAATTAATTATTCATTTTGAGTAAATATTAAAAGCACTGTTGCTTTAAGTTAAGTAATTAAATACTTTCAGAACTTTAACAATTGATCACTGTCTTTCAGTATTAAATGCCAGTATTAGATGCCAGTATTAGTATTACATTAGATTTCTAATATATAATTTTCTTTCGAAAATATTTGATATATATGTATGATAAAATCCGTTCTGCATTTTATCAACTTAAGAGATAAACATAAACATCCGGATCATTCGTTTAACCGAAAATCATCACACCATATGGAACACCGATATCTCAAGTGCATTGCTTATCACTAAAGAGTCTCTGGAAGCCTTCGAGCGACTTAAAATAGCTTTGAGATACTTACTTCAAGGCGGTTACTTCATGGTGGTTTTACGATCTCCGATACAGACCGTTCGCTCGGTGTTTTAGCAAGCAAGTGACTTATATAAATAGAGCCAGTATATTTGTGTATTTCAAGCTTATATATTTAGCCGGAATATATCGATTTATCATATAATTAGAAAGGTCATTAATTGCTTAATAATCATCTATAAAAAATTCTCATAAAATCTGAGAGTAAAACGAAGCTGATGTAAAACGCAGGATATAAATATCTTTGTGTGGATATTTCAAACGTAGTTTCATATATTTTGTAGGGGTTGTAAATTACTTAGTTAGCCAAATAAACGCGATCACTTTCGTTTCATTTACAAGGAACGATAAGTTAATAACATATTGATTCTGTAATAGAAATCAACGAATGTAATAACTGATGCAGCAATTTATAGCTAGTCGGCTTAATGGTGCATTAATATGCTTTTAAAGAGAAATATCAATTTTGAGAGCTCTTTCGGGCGGCGAAATGTAGATAAATTGGATCAACATTCATCTGATAGATTAAAAATTAATTAATGCAGAATAAGATGCACAAAATAAAATTCACTAAAAATTCATAGATGGTAATAATAAATTCACATCAGATGAATTCAGATGTAGAAATTGAGAAGATGTGTGAATTGTTTAAAGTTTTATTGGGGAAAAAACTTGCAAATATATATATTTCGCAGTTTTCCTTGAGTATAAGAGCTAAAACTTGATTGTAAAAGAATTTGTAGAGATAATTGAGAGGAAATTATTATCAAGAAGAAATTACTGCGCAAGGCTCTTTCCTGGAACAGGAAAGAAATCTTCCATTCCAAGTTAAATTTTGGCACATCATTGTTTTTGCGATATCTCTCATTCAGAATTTAGTTCCAGAGACGCGGAATCGTGGCAGCACTGCCAACGAGTCTCGAAATCAATACTGCTATATGCTGTGCGTGAGTGTCTCACTTGTCGCAATCCTTGAAACGCGATATTACAGCACGCAGAAAAATACTACGACAGAGCTGTTGCGCCTGATTCAATTGCACAAACCGGGTTACCACGCGATTCTTAATTTCTCGTTTAACACTTTTACGCTCTCGTCACCTTTAATGATGCGCATATAAAAGATAAAAGAATCAAAGTAATAACCCGTGGAACAAAAGTATCAAATAGCACAGATGAGATAAATGTGGAAACTGCAATGAGGACACATGTTAAAAGCTAAAACTTTATGATAATTCTTATATTTAAAAGCGAAAAGAGAAAGCTGCAGGTCTTATTACATTTGTATGCCTTTAAACCACGATAAATTAAATGGTATCTTTACTGATTAATGCAATTATCGTGCCTCGTCGTTCTCTACTTTCTCTTCCTTGAAAATCTATATGAAAAAGATTGTAACATCGTGAAGCCTAAGATTGAGAGTATAAATCATTACCTGATTTATGTAGTCACTAAATAACATTAGATATTATTCGTTATTGAAAGTGGAAATGATATTCTTTTAAATCGACTCCTGTCAACTAGTAGAATGTAACTCAAGAATAACAACATACTTCAAATCTTGAATCATCGATAAAAATCAGATAATCCGACTGATTGCCTTAATCCTTCAATGTCACTCAGTATGGTATCCGACTTTTGATTTTTTTCAAAAAATTTTTCAAAATTTTTTCTGTTTAAAATAAAATTTTTTTTTACTAATAAAAATACATATATTTGTTTAATACTACTATTCCTTAATGTCTGGCATTTTGATTGAAAAAATATTTACAATATTGTTCATTTTTATGAAAATCATAAATAATTAAAGTCATTCAATAGATTTAATGCGGAATAAGATTTCTAAAATAAAATTCATTGAAAATTCATGAATGGTCCATGAATGTCCAAACTATGAACGATAAAATGAATTGTGTTAAAAAATTTGTAAGTACTTAATTCGTATTGTATAGGTTGAGTATGACATACACAGTGTGTTGCACTCGTGACAAAATGACATAATATAGTATATTGAAGGATTAACATCAATACGTTGCAAGTAAAATATATACGTTGCGCATTTACGAATTTTGTTTCAATACTCTTATTCATTTGCTGCAAAATTTGCTCGTCAAAAGCCGACACGATTTTTGTTCTTCGGCAAGCAGCGCTTTTTCCAATCATCGCAGTTTCTCGTCTCCGCTTAACGTGTATACACTGCCGCGCAATAAATTCCGCCAAATCCTCGAGTGCCGAATCGGCCAATCGAAAAGCAATTCCAGCATTCCAGATTGACAATTGGTCAAGCTCTGTTTTCGTCAGCTTGCGCACTTCCGTTCACCGTCATCGATCGGCTACAACAATCGGTACCACGGTATGTACCGAGATGCACCCGCGATCGAGACTCTCCTCGCGCGACCGGAATGATCTTTGACTCGAACCGAGAAACGCGGCAATGCCAAGAGGGTCGTACCAACGCGAATTTCGCGCGTGAGGAAGGTCAGCGACCCCGGTGGAAGCGTTATCGAGCGGGTCAGTGGGTCGCAGAACCACGGAGCATTTTCCCTCCCCCTCCGTCACCATCCACCGTGTAACCCACCTTCCCCCGCATACAACTATCTCACGCTGGCCACCCACTATCCCCGCCCCCCAACATCTTCCTGGAAGAGCGGTTGGCGATGGCTGAATCAAATACGCGCTTGAAATCTCGACTTTGCAAAAATTCGTCTTTTACCTGGACGGAATTTTCTAGCAGCGAATAATAGTTTCTCTTTCAAATGAATATGCTTTGGCGCAACTAAAAACACTGCACTTGACACAGATATATACTCCATGTATACTCTTTGTGTAACATTTTTGCATCATCCGAATAAAAAAAGAGTCTCGTCATTATAGGTTCTAAAATTATCTCCAAAAGAGACAATTTTATGATGAGACTTTTTTATTCAGATGATGCAAAAATATTACACAAAGAGTATACATGGAGTATACATCTGTCAAGTGCAGTAGTGTTTTTAGTTGCGCCAAAGCATATTCATTTGAAAGAGAAACTATTATCCGCTGTTAAAAAATTCCGTCCAGGTAAAAGACGAATTTTTGCAAAGTCGAGATTTCAAATGCATATTTAGTTCTAATTCTATTTTTGATTTACATTCTTTTTAATTGTAAGCAAACTTTGCGAAAGTATTTTCAATTAAATGTATTCTATCAAAATCAATGGACAATTTTTTGAACAATTTCCGATGCATTTAAATTAAAGCGCGTTAAAAATTGATTTGACACCTATTTCACGCAAATAATGAGGTGCCACTCAAACTTCTCGCATCTCTCAAATGATGGGCTTGTCGATGAAGATGAATTGAGAAAAGAACGACGAGACGTAGCTGTGGAAAAATTCATAGCACAACAGCTGCGAATTCTCTGGGACAAAGAGAACTCCTTCCTGCATGAGTAGCTCCTGTCGACAGAAATCACGGAGATGCACAATAAGCTTCGATGCCAGAAAACAAGAAAATATCTGTCTTTGATATCGCATCCTCTGATAATCGGCGGTAACATTACTAAAGTTAATGAAAGCTGCAAATTCAAGTATTTCTGCAATTTTAAATCTAGAGATATGTACTTATATATTAAATATGGATACAGAAAATATCTATGAAGAAGCAATCATATTATATGCGATATAAATGATTCATGTGAATCATGTGTAAATATTGTAAATAATTGATTTAAAAGGTCATCACAGTTTCTGAATCTTTTGAATAAAAAATATCAAGAAAGAAACGAGTTTATACAAGAAAAATTCATGAAACTTTTTCTTGAAACTTGAAAAAGAGAGATATTCCAAATGAAGAAAAATATTGTAAAGGACAATTAGAGATTAGGTTTAGAATGAGAACACGCGAAAATATATTAAACCAGTTTACTAGTTTACCTATACAAATGAAATTAGCTCACTAAAGTAATCAGAGAAATGGAATAGTTTCATTTTATACATGAAAATTAGTTAATAATAAAAGTACAGTAACGCGATTAATATCACTGCTGTTTTGCAGGAAAATATACTAGAATGAGAAATGCTCTCTACAAATTTGCCCCCCCAGATGAGATAGTTCTATTTTTTCTTTGTGGAAAGAATGGAATGGTGCACCGTTGAACATTCGCGATTTCTTTATCGCGAGTTTTTCCAAAGCACGTTTACGTAAAGAGGGATTTCAAGAAGTAGTCGACAACACGAAGGAAAAATTCACAAAAACGTAAAGACGTAGGACTATGTCGAGGTGGAAAACGTATAAGCTAACACGAGAAGATGGGGGACATCTCCCCTGAGGAGGGAAACGGAGGACAGCCACAAAGAGAGCGAGAGAGAGAGAGAGAGAGAGAGAGAGAAAGAGAGAGAGAGAGAGAGAGAGAGAAAGAGAGAGAAGAGCACCCCCGCGGCTCTATATAGACCAAAAGCTCTCGCGTTCGTATTGCGCTTGTGCGAGAAGCTGCCGTTGCCCGGGAAGAGACCTCCCGGCCAGCCTCAGTCTCCGGGATGCTGGGGGCGGCGATCGTGATTCTACCCCCATTCTCGTAGCGCTCCGATAACACAGCCCGACTGATTGCAGCGCGGTCCCGTTCGTTTCTCGGCGACCACTCTCGAATTAGCCCTCGTCTCTTGCCTCCGTTCATCTCGCTCGGCTCGGCGCGCGCGAGTAGAGGAGCCCGGGCCTCGTTGTCTCCCTTGAAACAGGTCCACCCTCTGTTGGCGCCGCCGTTGCCGCATCCGTCCGTCTATCTCCTGTCTCCCTCTTTTTCTCTCCGGGGATCCCAATCCGCCCTCCGTCCCTTCTCCGCGTCCACGCTTCACACCCTTTTCTGAAGCCGGGGCGCAGTCACCGCGAGAGCCTTCAGCCAACCGCCTCTGGCAGGTGAGTCTCTCCCGTCATCTGTCGTCGCGGGTGCGTCGCGACGCTCAAAGTGGTGGTCGTTGTCGGTCAGCGGAGCGTACAGTGCACTAGGACCCTGGGAGATTCAGCCGCGCTCGTGTGTGCACAGAATTTTCCATTAGCTCGTTCAACCAAGTACGCGGGATCAGAGACCTACGTATTAGGTCTTGGGGATCTCTACTTCCTTTCTCTCTCTGTCTCTCTCTCTCTCTCTCTCTCTCTCTCTCTCTCTCGCTTTCTCTCTTTCTTTCTCTTGTTTTTGTTCTATCTCTCTCCGCCATTCAACTGCTTCTTGGTATTGCTCACACATTCTTTCCAATTCGAACCTTTAAGTCTCAGCTTCCTGTTCTCATGCAATTCAATTCTGCATAGGCAATTCTGCCGACGATTTACAAACTGTAACGTTACAGAGCCTTTTCCCTCCTTCCCGCTTTTGTAGAATGGAGAAGAATTGAACGACATATCTTCAAGATTTTATTGTCATAAATAAATATAAAATGTAGAAATATCAAATATATTTTATATATACATTTTATGTTATATTTCACACATGTATCATACTCAATATATTACCGATCATATTACGTAGTACTCTAATATCTCACGAGAAAGGGTGTGCTTCATTTCTGCGCTTCAGCAAAAAGAGCCTTAATGAGAGAAAAAACCAAAGCGCAGGCGCTTCTAGGAAAGAGAAGATTTAAAGAGATTTAGTTAACTTGGATTGTTCAAAATTGTAAAGATAATTCGCGATAGTCAATTAGTTAATACAACAGTTTAATTGAACTCGATTAATACCGAGGCGTGCACCAAAATGGCCGCACAATAGGTACCAGCGCTCTGAAACACGACCACCACGTAGGGGGCACTTGAGCTCGCGCTAGGGGGTATTAGATCGATTTGTTACAAGATCGTTGAGTACCTTTTGACGATCATCAGGAGCTTGTGAGACAAGACGAAATCCACGATGGTGGGCGGTGGCGACTGTAAGGTCGCTACCGTAGAGGTAGAGGCGGCCTCCGGAGGCGACAACACGGCGACACTTCCGGTCACCAGGCCTCTCAATCCGCAAAACTCACCGCCGAATGCACAGGACAACGCTGAGAAGAACAACGCCGCAAACAAAGAAATGGAGCTGAAGAATGTGCGGTCTACTCCGGCGAAAAAGTAAGGCGCTGTAGCTGAGACGAGCAAATAAAAAGATTTTTTATTTAAGAATGTATCAAGTGTATAGTTTCTGCAGAAAATTTATATTTTCTGTATAAAAATGAATGTCATATACACATGAAACAGTTTATTATTTATATTTAAAAATACAATTTATAGTTTAAATGAAAATTTCTTCATTTTATTTTAATTATTTTTTTTAAACACATCTATTTTTTTATTGAAATAATTTTTGATTCATGTTCTAAATCATAAAACCAGATTTTTTTGTATTACGTTTAAACATAATATAGAAAAATAATATTTTCATAATTTTTTTATCTCATTAAAAAGTACGTGTAATACATCCTTAAGAATGGGCGCTCATTTGTTTCGAAGTTGTGCAAATGTAATGTTAAGTATCTATAGTAGAGTAAGTATCTATAGTAGATGAAACAGTTTTTGCACAATTCGTTTCTTTCGGGATAATTTTGCGCGAAGAAGATATTATTGCAAAGCACTTCCCTCTAGCGTAAAAGATATAAATTTTCATTCATACACCAATATGTTGAATGAAGCAATATTCTTTCTTTTTTTGAGTAAAATTATTTTAGAAAGAATGGGTTATTCTTATCATTCATTACAGTTCACTAATTATGATTCTGATAATTTTTCTAGAGCATTATTGAGAACTCTGAATGTTTTTCTATGAAGAATGAAATCTAGGTCAAGTATAAACGTCATTTAGTCCGGTCGCTGTGCGCATGCTAATGAAGCATAATTATTTAACGACATGTTAATTACGTGCTTGTGAATTTATAATCTTACAGTTTGGCGTGACTATAGTACGTACAACACTGATTCTAATCAACCAAAGTATAATAAAAGCCAATTTATTCAAAACTAACATAAACCCAAATTTTTGTTTCGCGCCTTACAGCGACATATCAAAATTTAAGAATTACTACATGAAAAAAATAATTTTGCTAAAAGATTTACAATTTTACTGGACAGATTTGAAAATAATTTTGTTGGACTATCGAATAAATTTTGTTAGAAACTCAAACTGATTACTAGAATCAAAATTTTAACATTAAAATTTTTTGCAGCATTATTCATCATTTTTTAGTTTTTAATGCAATTATTTTGATGCCCAATAAAATTATTTTCAGATCTGTATGCAGCAAAATTTTAAATTCTTCAACAAAATCGTTCGCGTAATTTCAAATTAATAAATACATAATTTTTTTATCATTACATAATTATTGCAATTAATGTTTGCAAAGAAATTAATACATTTCCTGTTGTTTCTAATAAATGCTTAAATATGATATTTACAATTTTCGAAAACAACTATTTCGATACGATATGAATTTCCGGCTACTTATGTGCGTATGAAAGTTTCATAACTTTACAAATAGAGAAATATCAATATATCAGTCTGTACAAAAATGTTGATCCGAAAGAAGCGTGAAAGACAACAAGTTGTAATTAAATATCCACAAAATGAACGATACTACGCGAATAAAATAAAAATAGAGAGTGAAATGAAGGATATAAATATCAACTATAAAAATATGCACGATAAAGAAAATTGATTGATCGTCTACGCAAAATGGCACGATATTTTAATATTGTAAATATACTTTAAATAAAATATGTGCGGTAAGATAATCTTTCGAGACAATTGTATTACAATAAAATTTTTATTGTTTTTTTTTATATTCAAATAACTTATATTAAATTTGCTTGAATTAGTCTTATTATTCGTAGAAGCAAAAAGTGTTGGTCATGTTATTTTTGGAAAGAACATCCGGCTTGCTAGAAAATAGGTATAATAATAGAGGTCCCGAAAAGGAAACGAGATAGAGTCTAGTTTGGTTTGCATTTCTATTTACGACGTAGTTCATTAACCCGTATGCAGCATGGATATGCATCATTCGTCTATCTATCTACGGCAATGTAACCAATAAATGGCAATTATTCTTCTGAAAAATATTGATTAAAATATTCAGTTAAAAGAAAAAATTCTATTTTTACGATTTAAATCCTATAAATTATAAAAATATAATTAATTAAATTAACTAAATTATTTTATCTAAAACGCATTGCGTTCTTTATTATTTTCTGTTGCATTGTGTTTTTTCGTATGTACATATATGAAAAGAACGAAGTTCTTTTAGTTTTACTGAAATATTTAAAAATTCATAGATAGATACAAATTGAAAATAATTTTGTTGGTCTGTAACATTAATTATGTGAGAAACTCGAGCATGATAAGCAGTGCTGGAAAAAGTTTTGACATTCTTGTAATCAATTTGAATGTCCTACATAATTATTTTGATAGTCCAATAAAATTACTTTTGGATCTGTATCCAGCTAAACTTTTAGATGCTTCAGTAAAACTGTTCTTTCTGTACTGTTTTAAATGTCTACAAACGTCTACTAAGAAATATGTGTTTTGTGTGTGTATATGCATATGTATGTATGGGTAAAAGGTTTCATAGAGAGAAAGAGAGACGTGTTGACACAAAAACTATATAGAGCCGCGGATAAATCGGACAGTTCGCGCGCTACTTTTCAATTAACTAATATTGATTTGATGACAAGTGTAGCCATATGCATTTCGCGACGAAGCAATAGGTGGATCTCGGATTACACAGCCGCAGTTGCAATTGCATTAACGTGGTCTCAAGCCGATGCCACCGGCAGTCTACGCGTTGCGCCCGCCACAAAACAGTGCCGCCACAAATCTCACGCGAGCGCAATTCATCCTAAATTTAATTAACATGGAAATTTCCATTTGTGTTGTGAAATACAGACGCGATTTATATTGAGATGCAGTGATACGTAACAATTTTGCAAAATTGTGTTTTGACAACAACATTGTAGTGTCGTGAAATTCATGGTAATGCGAAAGTGTTGAACGGTTTCTGTGTATATATAATGGAGTACGGAATTTAAAATATGATTGATTCGCACAAGTTAAGAAATATATTTAAATTATTACAATTGTTGAACATTCTATTGTTCTCTCGATACAAAAAGAAATCAATCGGTAAAACAGCCCCTATAGTAATCAAAGAGGAAACTCGATTATATCGCCAATCATAAAATTATTATAGTTGGCTTCTCTTGTGTTGACAAGCAAAGTAAATAGGCCGGAAATAGATGTTTGAAGAGACAAAGTCTTTTGTGCGACAGATACAAGAATTTATCGATTGGAGATGTAAATACCGGTTTTCTGTGTTTAATTTATCTAACGTTTATGTAATTCTCAATCCATAATTTTATACTATCACATACAATATGCGGCGTAATTGATTCTTGACTTAATTCACGATTTCTAACACGCCCAATATAATAAATACTCGAACGGTGATTCTCGGAAAGTAATGCCGTAAAATGCTGAAAGGATTTGAGAAAGGATAGAGCCTTGAAAGGGATTGAGGTGAGGTGAGGTTAAGCCCATAAGAGGGCGAGGAAACAGGGAGGAGCACCGGCACCGAAAGTAGGTACTTCGAGATATCGACCAGTCAGTCTGGACCGTTCCACGTTCGCATCCACTGTTTCCATTTTCTCGTTCGCTCCTTGTTCGCAACTGGAAAAAGGCTGGCTGCAACACTACTTCTTTCTCGTAAAGCAAAAAAGATTACGAGACACTTTTCTTCAATGTTACTGCCATCTTTAGTTTTAGAGAGAGCGTAATTAGCTAACTTGTCCTCAATTGCATAAAATCTGTAGTCACAAGACTTAAGATGCGAGATTCAAAGAATCGATATAAGCTCTCTCGTTTTGTTTCAATATTAAGAAAATATGGCCATCCCAATGTAATATTTTTTTAAACTTATGGAAATGACGCATTCGATGATTCAATATCAAGAGTTCGCTAATGAAGCGAATAGACCTTGATATCGAATAGTATCCAAGGCGAGAAACTCATCTATTGTCATTGAGGCATTCTATCTACCAGCCTAGTTGTGGCGAACAATAACCGCGAAGTCTACCTGATCAATCCAATTAGGAATGGTTAGTTACACGATTCCTTATCTAATTAATATTGAGGAACTAAATTCGCTCACTGTAATTAATGTGCTTACTCGACTAAAACATCGATGTAACACATAAATGACGTGAACTAGACATACAATAACTAAATGATTATTTAAATGCTTTGATCGATTTGTAATAAATTTTCTTTTAATAGAATTGTTTAAAGAATTTTAATTTACAAGGAAAAAACTCGCGAAATATTAGATTCTGACTTCCGTCTGAAATCTGAGTCTTTTTTGGCACAAGCGAAATTTTTCAAATTTTTCTCCAAAATAAAGTCCAGTTTCTTTTTCTCAAATATCTTATATTATAATATTTATTCGGTAATGTAACATAGATGTTGAAAAGAAACTTTTTTGTATTTTTTGAAAGTCTAAAACTGTAAAAAACTTAGACTGGAGAGTTAATAAAATTTTATACACATAGGTTAATAGATGAATTTAGAGAATATCAGATGATGTGAAAAAATGAATTTAAAAGGTAAAATCATTCTTTATAAATTTTTTTTTGCATAAAACATTCATATTGAATAATTTTTTAAATATAACAAAAAAAGCTGAAAACTATTTTACCTATAAAGGGTGATTTCAATTTTAAAAATCTTTTTTCTGCATCAATAAATATTTTCAAAATTCTATTTATGTAATCCATTTATGTATTGCAAAATTTCATTAACCTTCAATTATAGCTATGAAAATTACACATAAATTCTAAAGCATTTTGTTTAAAGAGTGCAATTAAACCTCCGTTTTATAGCGATTTTTTTATCTACAATTTAAAAACTCATATTACTAATCGTATAAACTGTACAATTGTCCAAAAATTTTCATTGTAAACTCAAATGATCCATTGCTGTAGCCAAGGGTTAAAATGAGAATTTGATACTGCGCGAGATTCCCTTATTAGAATTTAATTATAAAAATACGCAATGTTAAAAAATAAAAAGCAACGAGCTATATTTTCGCTAACTCGGTCGCTAGAAGCAAGTGATCACATGAATGTCCTCCCCTCCATAACTTCTTGTTACCCTTTATGTAATAAATTATGACTGAAGCGACTGCTTTAAATAAAAACTGCGATTCACGCTCTCGTAAGACAGAAAATATCACCGCCTCTGCTCTAACGTGCATCCGGGGAAAAAAAAATCCCTGACGCGAGTGTACAGGCTCGTGTGGGACACAATAAAGTCTACACCCCAACCCATGAAATGCCATGGTGACAAAGGGCGGTTAAGCCTTCTCAACGTAGACGTATCGCATACATACGTGTCGTTGCGCGGCGCGCGGGCGTCATTGCATTGCGCGGAGCGAAGCGGAGCGGAGTGGAGCGGAACGAGGCAAAGCGGAGCGATGCGGTCCCTCCTGCGTGCGCGCTGCGCGGCCCCGTTTTCCCGTGGAAAAACCTCATTTCCCGCGCGATTGATTCCCGGTGAGATCGCACCGAGTTTGCGACCGGCATTATATATAGACTATCGATTGCGCCGCCTAACCTTTGAGTGAGAAAAAGAGCGTAACGAGGATGAGAAGCGCGGATAAGTACGTCCGAGATATTCGAGCGGCAGTCATGCTCGTCGATTAAAAGCGAATGCACCAGGTCAACTGTTATTGAAGATCGACCGCTTTGCTGCGTTTCGATTAATCGTGCCACTCGAATCAAGTTCGTACCAAGATCAAACAGTGCTTGATCGAAGTTAACAAAACTATTATATTAATTTTTAAAATACCATTGAGTGTTCAGATTCCGTGCTCCACAAATGTCAATTTAATTGTATTATTTTCGATTAATGAATAGTGAACGGTGTATCGCCGAATAAGCTTGTGTCAATATATTCTTTACCAAGATTGTGTAATTTTAAAAAAATTTGATTGCCAATAGATAAATAAATAGTCATGATAGTTAATTGATTGCTCGGTTGTTCGATTGCTCGATTGACAATTTTGTTACCTTTCTGATTATCAAAAAATAAGCTATAATACGCATATAGGTTAAATATCCGGGACACGGTGGTTATATTTGATAAAAACAATGAAAATTCAATGAGCCCGAATGTCATTATGTTTGAAAGACGAAAAGAAATAGGACATTCGTGCGAATCGACTTGCATAATCAACGAGTACAATAATCGACGTTCGTTATTTATCAAAGTAGGGCATGATACAAATGGTGTGTAAAACAGCGATAATAAATAGCTAATAATAATTAAATTAATAACAATTAATTAGTTAAAAACAATACCAATTAATACAAAATATTTATTTAAACAATGATTGTGCAATAATTAAAAGATTTTGTGTGAGCTTAACTACAAAAGCGTTCATTTAAAAAAGAAGAATATTTTTAATTTTGAAAATTATCTTAGAATTTTTTTTATAAACTTCATCATGGAAGTCGAAGTTGTACCTTTTGTCGATAAAAACGTAGGCAGAAAGGACACCCTGCCACGACGGGGTAGCAGAGTGCAAATTGTTAAAAGAAAAGGGTAAGACCATTATTCGAACATGATATATTTAATACGACAAAATAATCTGATGAAGTTTTTATCTATCGATGTAACTGATTCTTGCAATATAGATTGACTATCATCTGTCAGGTGTCATATTTCGTATTATTACGCTCATATCGTTTCTGATTTCAGAACGTCGCTCTTCATCATCATGAGCTTCATCTATTCAAAGCTACTCGTAGTTGTATGCATTGCTTACGTGATAAGCGAAGTAGTGACGCACAAACTGCCATTGTACTATTACGAGGGATTCTTCACATACCTTTATGGCATGAGTATCCTGTTCCTGTTGTACGTCTTCTGCTTCCTCCTTCAAGAGAGCGCTTGTTGCGCGAGAGGAAGCGATACGCCACCACCGCCTCCAAGACCACCCAAAACTGGCTGGGCCCCTAAGGAACCTAAGGACAAGAACAAGAAGAAGGATAAGAAAGAAAAGGATCAGAAGCAGGATAAAAAGAAAAAAGAAGTGACTACTCAGGTTCTAAAAATATTAGCTTTTCACATGGAATCTCTAATCTTCCATGAAGATTTAAATTTAATATAAAAACATATTATACAGAAAAATACATATAGCTAATAATACAAATTAAATATAGAAATTAAAGCCTTAAACGGTCTAGCTGGATCTTAATGCTTGTATGATTCTTATGTGAATTTATATACTACGTATGTAGTTCCCAGAAACGCGCGTCGAAATTTTTCGGTCTTGAAACACTAATTTTACTAAACTATCGCAGTAATATTACGAGTTAACTCGACTAGCAATTTAACTTTAATTTTTAATTTTCATATTTAATTTTCTAATGTAAAATCAATTAAATTTCTAAGATAATGTTTTTTGAAGTGATATATTTAAATTATCTTATTGGCATCATTTTTTTAGGATACAACCGATGTTGAAGCTGGCGTTGCTACGCGAGTCTTGCGAAAACGAAAGACTTCGCAAAATGATCATAGCCATGGAAGCTTCTTCCTCAGAATTGGTGCAATAGGTAAATCCATAATTTTTGATGACATTGAACAATTATTTTTATAACAATTTTTGCAATTAAATAATTGATGCAAATAATATCAATAAATTGATTAAATGTAATTTATTAGCGTTTGGACTTGGTACTATGGTATACAACGGTTTGGAATTTGGTGCGTTCTTCGAGGTGCCACCTACATCACCCTGTTATCAAATTCTACAAGGTGTTAATCCGGTGTTGCAAATGATCTTCACCTTTATGCAGATGTATTTTATCTTCATGAACTCTCGAGTACGTATTTGAAATTGTAAAACAAATTGATAAAGACAAAAGAACTTAAAGAATGCACATTATGATATTCTCTTCGCAGTTGAATATTCATCGCTTTAAAGTCATCGCTCGCTTTGGTCTGATGCACGTGGTCGCAACAAATCTTTGCGTATGGATACGCACGCTGGTTCTGGAGAGTCTCAAGGAGATCACTCAGTATCACAAAAAACTAGGCCAGTTTCAGGCGGGAATTCTCGGTAAGCGATCTACAGAGTTAATCAGTACCATCGTTTTAAACGGAGGTTTGGAGCAGTGGTACGTCAAGTTCAAGTACTGCCGATTATACGCTGATGTGTTGACATTTGCAGAGAGCATTAAACTGCACTCGATGCGAAACGCAGGGGCCATATTGGGAACCGAACCACGCGACATGGCGCAATTGCGAGAGGCTCCTCTTATGAGGTCAACGACCGTCACGCCGACCGTCACCAGTACGGTTGTGACAGTCGGCACTGCTCTGGGTCGCGTAATGACAACGACAGCTAGATCAATCGCGGACGCATTCACTTCGCCGTCTCCAACATCCACCTCGACCACTACTTGGACGACCCCGTCGACAACGCCGTCGACCACTACTTTCGCGTTGCCTAATCTGACGACCACGGCGACAACTTTATCCACTCTCTTGACCACATTCACACCATCGACCACCAGCACCACCACCACTACCACTACGACCGAGAGAATTACTACTATCCCGACTACAACAACAAGCACTAGCACTACTACAACTACCACGCCGTCCACTACTACGTTATGGTCACAGATGATAGAACTACTGAACACCGCGCCACAGAGTGACATAGACAACCAAGTATGAACTATATTTTATTACATCACTATGAATAAATGGGTGAGTTCAAATTGACAAAGTAGCTAGCCTGTTCTCAGCGATTGAACATGATTGATTATTACTTATGGATCCAATCAATCACATTCAACCGCTCGAGTAGACCAGCTGCTTCGATTCGTTTGAACACAACCAATATTATTAAGGCAATGAGCGCTGAGATTAAAGTCTTTCTTCCTCTCTTTTTCAGGTACCGCAGATCTTTGATGTAAGTAATTTGACAAATAGCAGTGATTATTGGAGTCCGAATTTAGGTATCTACGCGGAAGCTCTAACGGAGGATGGCACGGTGTCCAATTCGTGCGGACGCGTCAATATCATGGGAACCATCGTCCAGGACGCGGCGCCATATCTATTTCCATTCATAATCGAGTACAGTTTGATTGGAGCAGCAGTGATCTACGTCATGTGGAAGCACATCGGCCGACATCCGCGTTGGCCTCATCTGGCAGAGGCTGATCTTGAACGTCGTTTAGAGGCTATGCTATCGCGAAGAGCTGTCGCTCTTGCTCATGCAGGTAATTTTCTTTTCATATCATAATCTTTTTTATTTCAAATATATCAGATCAAATTTTTCTGTATCTTGTTAGAAATAAAAACATAATTTTCTATTTGTTCGAGAATCGAGTTGTCATAAAAGATATTATCAGGTCACACTAGAGTCGACTGCGTTGGAGCAAGCAAAGGTCTCTTCTTCGGTTTGCTTCTTCTGGTTGGTTCCCTGATATGCCTGATACTGTTCTTCGTGCTGATCCATCACCCGGAGTTCGGATTGCTCGCGATTTATCTCGCTGATGTGTCTCACTGCGTCTTAATGGCGTTATCTATCATCGCCATAATTATCGGCTTCATTCGCGTGCAGAGTCTCAAGTTCAAAGCCGAGGAGCAAAGCGACCTCAATGACATTCTCCTGCGCGTTTCCGCTTTTGGTCTCTTCGTCTACGCCGTCTTTAGTGTGATCGCTGGTTCCCTGGCGGCCTTCACGCATGAGCCGAATCTGCTGGTGATGGTGACGGGATTGCTATCGGTCGCCCAAGTAGTCCTTCAGATGCTCTTCATCGCTGATGTGTCGCGCAGGCGAGTTCACCTGCCGGAACACGATCGCAGCAAGCCCGGTAGACAGGTGGTTACTTTCCTGCTGATTTGCAACGTGACTATGTGGGTGATCTACACTTTCGAGACCCAGAAGGTTATCGCTAATCCGGTGCAGCTTGATTTCTACGGATTCCTCGCTTGGGCTATTGTGCAGAGGGTCACCTTGCCGCTGTGCATCTTCCACAGGTTCCACAGTGCCGTGACGCTGGCCGAGATCTGGAAGACTAGCTATAAGGCGCGTCTGGAGTAGACGAGCGGGGAGTCCCGTCATAGTCAATCGTCCGGAGTGATCGTCGGTTGGAACGAAAGAGCGAGCACAAGCAGGTCAGGATGCTCCACGACCTCGATCACATACATCGATTTCAGATCTCGAAAAAAAAGGTTTTTTTGAGAAGAGAAAGAGAGAGAGAGAGAGAGAGAGAGAGAGAGAGAGAGAGAGAGAGAGAGAAAGAGAGAGAAAAAGAGTGGAAGATCGATTGGGAAGGTCGACGGACGGAAAAATTGCAAAATGACGGATCAGCTGGAATAAACGAACATATACAGCGTGTCTGACACGCTTGTTGCACGAAGAAATCTTCGGATGAATATCCAAGTCGTTGATAATTGTTAAACAGTTCCAAGAATTCAAGTTGGAAGTTGAAGATATATCTCGTTGAGAAACTCTTTATCGACATCTGAAGAGGCACTTCAGTGATACAATCAGGTCGATCTAACATCCTCAAAGAGGAGCTTTCGCGTAAAGTGGAGCTAAATATGATCGTGCCGAATCGCAAAACTGTTTTTTTGTCTCCTGTTTTGTGTATGTTGTATTTCTTCTGTTCTTTTTTTTTTTTACGTTGTTAGCATTGATCAATAGAGACAACAGGGAGAAAGACGGATTAATGACATCTGGATGATTGACAAATATTTTGTCAATCAGACAGCTTTTCGCCAATCTCGGCGTAAACGAAGCACAAAACAACAAAAATGTTAGCGCATACGCATTTCCCTTCACCGCGTTTCTCACCTTACACGATCTCTATATACTGCCACTAAATTTTCTACTTTTATATGTATAACGTTATATGTACCGTATATGTACCCTCGCCCAATTGTGCATTATCAAGAGCATTGTAGACAATTCGGTTCACTCGCGGGGATTTAAATTGTTCGATATATTTCCCGAAATTTGTCTTATTTCATTCATTACGGATATGTCGGATCGCTGTGATATACTTTGTGAAAACTTGAATCGGCGTTGGCGGCGAATCTCCTTCTATTCGTATGTTAACGTTTAAGTAAATACTTAAATATTTTTATAAGTCACACAGATATTTAGCGGATGAGATTAGCCTCTAAGTTTATCGTGTTTGGTTTACGCTCTCCGATATACGTATATCTTACGAGGCGTTAATTTATTTTATCAGAATTCATTGTATCAAATTAGCTGGCCGTCGAAGCAAACGGCTTCGTTTTTCCGTATTTTATTGAAATAATTTCACGATCGTAAAAGATAGTACGAGCGGAGCTCTTAGATTTGTTCATCAATGCACACGACATGTGACATAATTATCGCAAGTGAAACGAGCGAAATCGTCGTGGTCGCATTTTTCGCGGTCGAAGTTTAACTGCAGAAATTTCAAAAGAGGCTCGACGAAGAGCAGGATATAATTTCGCGGCGTTATTTGCTTAACGAAAGCAAATCGAACGACGTTTCAGTCTCGCGAAAGATCCTCTTGTTCTCGAAACGCTTCATTCAAATCGCGAATGCTTCCTCGCATTCAAGAGCGCGCAATTAACGAGAGATCCGTCTCTTCAAAAGGGACATTTGCAAACGCAAGATCTCCATCGTCGTTTCCCGTTGCGTGCCGCAGAGTACAAAATTGTTTTTGAAATTTTACGAATCCCTTTATCGACACTTTTTGAATATTCGTTCACTTTGAATGAACACGCCGACGATATCGTGTACCTTTGTCGTATCTTCATCGCGAGCAGTTGGCACACGGAGAGGCGCATATTTAAAGAACAATGTTGTACGAGGAGTCAGTGAGGAAGGAGACCCGTGTTCGAAGCCAATACGAGCGATAGTGTATAGAGAATATTTTGTTTCATACTCGCCGAGTACTCTGAATGAATGGTATATACTCGAAAAGCTTTCACGAACGTAAGCGGAAGTTATGCTCTATGATGCAGATTATGTGACTAAAACGTACGTAAGAGCAGCGCGAAGAAAGTCAATAATGACTTTTGCGTTTAAAAAGGCTTATTTTCGTCGAAAAGCGATTCGTACGTATTTGTCCTTTCAGCTAATTATTCTGACAGACGGTACGATGTTTAAACGTCAAAGATTTCCATTGTGAATGGCTTAATTCTTTGAGGGGCGACGGTGCAGCTTGTGTACTTCATATAAGTCACAGTATAATATATTAGGTGCCACGACATTTGTGCGTTTCTATGTTGGTGCGATGTGGTTTAATTTGTGAACTACAGTGCCTAAGTTTCGCTCTAGTACTACTTCTCTCTTTCGGAGATCCTGCACAAAATACGCTGACTTTTTCAGCCCCTGAAAGAGTTAAGGGAGAGAATTTCTGGGGGAGGGGGGGGGATAGAAAAGAAACGAAGACTATAATCGGTTCACATAAATAGAGGAGCTCGCACACCACTCACGAAAATATAAGAGATAATTATTGTCATCATTATTGATTAGTATTTAAGCCTATCTCAAAGAGATCGATCTTTCGCATTTACTTCGCTATTGATATCGTATGTAGATCGTTGAGAAAAGACGTTCATCATATAGAGATTATACTTTGTGAATTCCTCCATAATCCTTGTGAAATTACTCCCTTCTCCTGAGAAATAAAGCACACATTAAATTTTATTTAATAAAATTTATAAATATATAAATTTTATTAAGTAAAACTTTTCCGAGAAATGAGAATTAAACAATAATACACAAGACACGCTCGAAATCTTGACAGAAATCATAATTATACACCAGTCGACGTCTTTAGCTTTTGAATTTTAATTATTAGAAATAATATAAATAATAAGAAACGCCCTCTCTCCGTGCGCGAAATATGAGAGAAATATTGTTGCACCACAAGCTTACTAAATCAGCCATTAAGGGTCGATTAAACG
>NW_017259334.1:980088-982452 GCF_001594045.1 Atta colombica | reverse complement strand
ATTTGTACTAATTTTGTACGCAACTGTAGTTGAAGAGTTGCGTGCAACATGTAAATAATAATAATAATTACTCTTTTGTCAGCAAATTATTTCAGCAGAGTGTCTATGAAACGAATGTCATTACATTGGCAACAGAATAATTCAATAAATTTTTAATATTTTTTTAATTATACACTGTTATTTTAATTATACACAAAGTTACTGAAAATATGTAAGCTGATTTTCTAAAATTATACGTGCAGCAAAAAGCACAATATGCATTTTAACTTATTATTAGAAAAAAAATGTATATATCAGTACAAAGATAAACTTCTTTATAAACTTCTATAAATCAAAACAACACTCATGCATGTCTCATATTTCAGTCATTATTTAATTAAAAAATTAGATTTAATTAGAAAAAAATTAATGAATCAGCTTGTATGCATATTAATCTTTGGTTAATTATAGCTAATTATAGCTAAATTAATGTGCTTTAATGTGTTTTAAATTAATGTTTTAAAATTGTATGTACTAAGTTGTTGATTAATTATAAAAACACATCACAATTATAAAATCACAAACTCTATGAGAGATAAATTTTAGTTTATTTGTAGAGATTTTTTAAAGTCTTTTCGTTTCATCAACACTCTGCACAATTACGTCACAGAAGGCACAAAACCACAATGACAACATAAAGCAACAATTTCATTACGAGAAATAAATTAATTAACAAGGCACTGCCACACCGGACCAACAAAGCCGAAACGAATGATAGAAGGAATTCTAAGATGGACAGAGAAAAGATACGCGCAAATGCAGAAAGAGAACCAGCAATCCTTAATTGATGATTTTCCGTAAAGAGAAAAGCTATAAAGAAGATATATATGAAACTGAAACCCTTCCACGTTTAAAAAATGTGAACGAATGCGTAGTTCCAATATACGTATGCGTGATTGAAGAGTGACAGAAGAGAGAGAGAGAGAGAGAGAGAGAGAGAGAGAGAGAGAGAGAGAGAGAAAGAGCGAGTGAGAAAAAGGTAGGCAGAAGGAAGAAGAACGGAAGAACATGTGAAACGTTTTTCTTCGGCAAACAACGTCTTTGTATACTTTAACCCGTGTTGTAAGGAGAAAAACCCACGATTCTCTTGTATATGTACATCAATATCTCGATAGTAGCCGTAAGCCTAACTAGTGAGTCGCGGATTTGCGATAGGACCGACGAAATGAATGTAAATGAGATTCGCCTGATTTAATTGCAAATTGTGCGATGATGTTAATTTACATCTTTTGCGTTTATTTACATTCATAGAATTATTCATGCAAATTCATACAAACGCTATTTTATTATACAAATTTTTATTTACATGTAACTCGTGTATGTTTATCACACGATAATTGATGACATTATCAACCTAACAAATCGTACATATACTGCTCAATATTGTGCAAACAACCAAGATTTTCTTTCATATTATTATGCGCGCAATTATATCCCACATTTACGGAGAATGCGTTTCGTTTCACGCATGATGTGCATGATGTATTATTTTATCTTTAATATTCAGTGAACGATTAGAATGAAATGATATATTACGAGCAACATGCGTGAAATGGAACGCAACTTGAGCTGCATATTTACAACAATTTTGATATATACTTTTATAATTTCATCAAGTCGCGAATTCGAAAGAAACAGATGAAAAAAGAACAAAAGGAATTTGCATGTGTGCCGGAAGCAAATCCGCGACGCATTATTATTTAACATAATGTAGTGAGTTTTCGATGTCTTCGAGTATAATTACAGTTTGTACACGTATACACGCAGTTTTAAGCAACAGAATGTACACACAATACATAAAACACACACACACACACACACACACACACACACACACACACGTGCGCACAAATGACATCACTCATGGATTTACCAGAGACACATCGAGGAGGAAGCGAGGACAATGGAAGGCACAGAACGGAAGAAGTTAACGTTTCGTCGGAGCAGGCGATAATGACAGGCGGAACACAAAGAAATAAAATAAAATAAAATACCGTAAAAGTATAAATTACATGTTGTGGTGTAAGCAGTTCTTCGAATGTCGAGTAGCGACGAATACGTCTGTAAATTCATCAATTCGCTCATTCATCGATTCCTATTTTCATTGTATACCGTTAAACCAGTTTCATTGTAATCCGAGTTACATCGGTACGTCATCGTTGCCGCATCATTTGTAACGATACACGATTATATTGGTTAATAAAAGTTATCTAGACGTAATATGTATTTTTTATTTCTTCCAGTAAAAGATATTTATATATATAAAACCAAATATAATTAATATATATAATTATATATATATATATGTATATATATATATATATA
>NW_017259334.1:937616-979839 GCF_001594045.1 Atta colombica | reverse complement strand
AATTAAATTATATTATTTACATATGATTCGCACCTCTCTCTATCTTTTACAATATTTCAATGTTATTCGTATTCAATTCTAAATAAATTACTACATAATATTTAATGCAGAATATGTAATTAAAAAAGATTTTGAACATCTTTAAATTCGCAAGTTTTATAAAGGATAATTCACAAATGTAAACTATTCCAATTTTTATATTTATATAAAATAGAATATATTTTATGTATGCGATAAAATGCGAATCAACAGTCAATAATGACGTTTGCATAACAAATTCATATATCTACTGTAGATATATTGATTCAAATATTTCATGTCGGGAAATTTAAGTTAACTTTTACACATAAAATTTAAACTTTGAAATATTTCCAATTTAATGGACTTGGATAATAAAAATTATATTATTAACTTAATTATGAAGATTATTGGCGGAAAAATGTGTATCTTATAACACAGTTGAATTTCACGTTCACCATGAGATGGTGGTTGTTTCTATTAGTTTCAAAAACAGTATATATAACAATATACGATTCCACTACTTGTTTCACGATTCCAGTTATCGTTAATATGTTAACACATTTACTATTTGTTGTTACTATAACAGGATGTTATCTAAATCCGCACGCGAAACATAATATATAACACTAGTGTTTAGATCTAAGGTACACCTTGTGAATAATCAACCTGAGTTGTAATTATTAGATCGATTGAATTAATAACTGTTGCATTATTAATTTGAATTGTATTATACTTAAGTAACTTGCGCGAACAAAGTATGTTAAGGACATCATTCAAATGAAATCTGATTTCTTTTGTAGTACAATTATATTAAAACATATTTATGACAAATGTTAATAAAATAATGGCGACTGGAAAAAAAAACGTTTTTATTATTGATATGAAAGATTTTTTTCATTACAGAGGCAAAAATTTGATAAAAACAAAATTGTACTTTTTTAAATACATCTAAAAATTATTATACTATTATTATACAAAAAGAATAATTTTGCTAAAATATCTAAGATTTCATTTAAAGAGAGAGAGAGAGAGAGAGAGGGGTGGGGGGGAGAGAGAGAGGAGAGAGAGAGAGAGAGAGAGAGAGAGAAATCTAAAATAATTATATTAGACTATTAAAATAATTATATGGAAAACTTACAAACATATATATATAGCAACGTTACAAAACAATTTAATATTCTAATAATCAGTTTGAACATTCTATATAATCACTTCGATAGTTTAATAAAATTATTTTCAAATCTATATTTAGCTAAATTTTTACTTCCTGTTTTTTTCTGTGTACAAAAGAATGGTCCAAGAAAGAGTTAATGTAACTATGTAAAACTCGACTTATGTAAAGAATTGCGGAACCAAATAAGCCGGACGTGAGTCAGGAATCGTAATTAACGAAATATTCGACTACCATTCGAGTGACTAGAGTATATCGTAATGCAAGTGAGCGACGGGAAGACGGAAGGCGCGCGCAACGTTGAACGGGAGAAATTACAAATGAGAAGTGGAAAACGGCGGCCGGACCGAAAGAAAGGTACACAAATGCATATGTATGGTAAGCGCGTATCGACGTTGCCAGAAGTGTTCGTTGGCTGGCTGGCTGGCATTGTGAACGACCGGTAAACAATTAGTCGCGCCGTATGGCGATGAATCATTATTAAAGACGACGATGACGAGCTCGACTGTCCTCAGGCGCTCCATCGTGCCGGTCATTCGAGCGGGCCTGGTTAACATGCGACATTAATTTGCGTAAGGTGTGTTTTGGGGTGCTACTTGAAAAGGCAGCAGCGGATGTGGGTGCGCAATAGAAAAGAGATGACGTACTGAGAGCGAGAAAGGAGAAGGAGGAGAAGAAGAAGAAGAAGAGAAGAAGAGCACTGGCCCCGGTGAGACTTCGCCAGGTCTCATTTGCTTTTCAATGCGCTGCTTCCCTTCGTCTTCTTCTCATTGTGCGACACGGCCATTGTCGTGCCTCTGTACACGGTGTATTACTTGTGCCTATCCGTATTCGTGTCGGCGTGGGTGGCGACCGCGCACGGCAGCCGCGTTAAAAGGCTGATTCCTGAAACATCTCTCAGATACCTGTCCGTGTCTTGCATCTTTCGAGGATAATCGCTAGAAATTATTCGTCTTCGATGTTCATCGCGCTGTTACGACTGTCAGCTGAAATCCGTGTTTACGGGTCGTTACGTCAGACAAGCACGAGAAATATCGAGAAGAGAATAATTGTAAGAGACTGTAATAGTGAGAAAAATTCGGCTCTAATGAATTCATAATTACGAAGAAACGTTTAAAAAGAAACGCATACACGTCTATGAATTATTCTATTCTATCCTAGTCTATTCTTTATTCGGTTCTATTCTATTGATGAAAAATAAAAATAATAAATTGCCAAAATCAGTTTTGCTCAAAATTTTAATATATCTGACACATTAAATTTAATTAACATCCTATATTACATCCTCGTCTTTAGCCGTTTTTATTATTAGAGTTTATATTGTATTTTCAATAACGAGCAATCATAATTTATTTTGCTTTTTAAAAATAATAAGTTACACTCTCTCTGGATACTGCATAAACACAGTAAGAACAATTTTATTGAAGTACTTAAAAATTTAAGTCCCATACAGCACACTTTATCTCAGACATCTTCCTAAGAACGTTCTCATCAGAACATCCTTCAGAACGTCCCTTGGAGACTTCTATTCTATATGAGGTAATATATACTTAAAAATAAGGATCCCTGAATTAATCTCAAGCTGATTCCTAGAATGGCTGCATTCATGCAGTAAAGAAAATTGCAAATCAGTGAGCGCTCAATGTTTCTTTAATGTGATCGATTCCTGCTTTCTTCGCTCGATTTTAGTGTAAGTACCAATCATATTAAAGAATCACTGAATGCTCATTGATTAATTTTTTTTCTGCCAAATAAATTCTTTCCTTGAATAAATAAATCAAAAAAGCGTCAAATATGATCAAGACTGGTTCTTACTTAGTGCTTAGTAATACTTGTATGTAAATTTTAAAAGTAGCGCTACATTTTCAATTATAAAAATAAAAATAGTTTGCGTGCTACAGATTTCAAACTATCTACCTATCAACTACTCGTCAATTACTCAACATTGCAAGTTTGATGTCATGCGTACGGCTGCTTCGCTACACGATCCTCTTCTAATCTTCAGCTATTCGCATTTTCTCGCAGGACCGTAAAATGCGGGCCTCGGTGTTCAGTTTGCTCAACTACGATCCATCATAGAGATAACAGGGCTACTGGGAATTCATCCTAAGTAATCTCGTGCTTGAAAGACCGATAACATTCTACAGGCGGGAGATTTCTCCTCATCAGTACGCGTGATTGCGACGTCAAAAATCGCAAGTCTCGTGCTTCCGGATGCCCGGCGGCTTTCTACTCTAGTAGCAACGTAATAATTCTGTATAATGGCGGTCGGGTGGCGGGTAGCGAATGCGAGTCGATTCGATTCGGCCCAAGTCAACTTGGAGACGCCCCAGGCGGCTTAGCGCAGCCGTGCGAAGGTGAGAGACCACAGGCTGTTTGTACCGCTTAGGCTAATGAGGTACAGATGGCGATATTCTTGTGCGCCGTAAGGCGAATCGGAGGGTGAGATGTGAAGAAATACAGACGAGGCACACGCACGCACGCACGCACGCACGCACACACGCACGCATACGCACGAGGGCAGTCGAATCCGGCGCAAGGTGGCTATAAGAAGGTTGAAGAAGGCGGACGGGCGCGAGCGAAAGGGGTTGCCCTCGTTTGATCTGATTCTTATCTCGGCCAGCCGGTCGATCGCGGTCCTGGCTACCGCCAGCGATCGCTATCTCACTGATACACACCCTCCTTTTAACCCGGTGTTACGGTGAAACCTGCGGTGGTTGAGTGCACACGCTCGCCTTTTTGGCCGGGCGCAGATGCGCCGCGGCGCAGTGCTTGCATACCGGCGCGGATACGTCGATCCTTGTCCGATAATACGACGCCCTACTAACTGATGTCCGCTCATTTCACGGTATACGTATTATACGCGTGTGTGTCTTGTATGTGATAAGCGAACGCTAAGATTTGCTACACGTAGTATTAGTAGTATCTCTCCGGCACGGAAAGCCTTCGGAACAATCGTCTATCGCACCTTTCACTGCTAATTTCAAGTATCTTATGTAACTTGTAAATCATAGTTTTTTAATTATGTTACTTTTGAAATAAGAGAGGAATATGTTAATTGTCTTTATTTATCACAGATATTAAAGTTTTATCCTATAACTTCGAGTAAGCGAACTTCTTCTTGCATTGGATGCATAAATTACATTGCTCAGTACTAATTTTGGTGACGCATCCGAAAGGTCGATTCACGATTATCGTCCCGCACACAGTGAATGATTGTCATTTGAAGCATGCCACAGCTGAAAGGTTAATTACTTTTTGCTCGGACTTAGTCTGTGACTAATGCAAGATGTCATCTATCTCGATTTCCTCGACGAAGAAATTTTTCGTTAACACGCTGCAGCATGAAAGTCCAAATATTCGCGATGTAGAAATTCGTAGGGCAAGTCAAAGGGACGCTTGGAATCGGCGCGAAAGCAGAGCGGATGAAAGCAGAGCGGACAGCCGTGATTTCACACCGCGGCCGTGATTCGTGATTTCACGGCAGCTGCTCGCGCGGCAGGAAGTGAGACATCATACGTGTGCGCTGGCACTAACTTTCTTGCATAATGTGAAATCGGGGACGGGACGCGTCGGCCGCTCGTCTTTAAGACCGACAATCGCCAAAGAACAATGAAACGATGAATCGTTCTTTGGCAGCCAGCTCGGTTGGCATATACTGTATAGAATAGATCAAACTGACTCTTTCAAAGATAAGAAAAACTATTGTATTTTCTACGAAAAACGGGATTTTTTTTATATGTAGATTTAATATCGAATCATGAGTCGCAAAACAAATGAAAAATATTTTCTTCTCAAGAGATGTAAGAGGATTAAAATAATTATTCGAGGCAAATTGATGTAAATATTTTTGCATGTTCAATCTTTACGTTTTCAATCTTTGCTCCTCTCTCGACACTTCTCTTATAATACTTTTCTTTTGTAATCAGTTATAAGTGAATTTAGATCGATAGAAATAAATTAAATAAAAGAAAGAAATCTCATTTCCGATTAAAGCGGATCTTCGGACTTGATAATGTTTACATGCAAATTTTGCAAATATTATAGATATATTTTTTAGTTATACAAACTGCACACCAATTCGGTTTGTTAAACTTGAAATGCCGTTATAAATTAAAATTGAAATTCATGTACATGTCACTTCTTTTGCAAACGTCTTTAATTAGTTGGTCATAACCAGAATTTCTAGAATATCGAAGCTTCTACCTTTTAACTGCAATTTTGGAAACAAGAAATTGTGAAAGTGCGACAAAGTCATTTGAATAGAATGACGTGACGTTATATTTTTTTAATCACTCGACGACATTTCAGAAATTCAAAAGTCACTGGGATCCCAATCAATTAAAGACAATTACAAAAGAAGAATGCAACAGCGATGCAAAAATTGAAAATTCTGAGTGATATATCGATTTTAAAGAATTTTTTGTTAATAAAAAAATACTTAAAATATCTTTATGACGTATTATTTATTTATAAAATTTTTATCTTAATAGTTTTATCTTAATAGTTACAGACCGTACTACGTATATTACGTAAATTCTTTAAAATCTCTTAAAGGTAATGACTAGAAAAATATAAGATTTCGATCGTGATCATAACTTGCGTGGCATGCATACGTCACAGTCTCGTCGTAGGTAAGTCAAAGGCGATAATAGTCTTGGTTGTTGTTTGCACTTATTCCGAAAGGGGAAAGGGTTTCCGCTGAGGGGCGGAATAAGTGCATCCTTAATTACCTTCTGGCTCGAACCGATAAAAGGATAATAGACGCATCTTCCCTCTATTTCCGTTGCGTTGGCCGATTGCCACGCTCTCGTCTACGGATCCCAATTTTTTAATAGTCGTCATTATGGCTTTCTCGATATAGACGGGCGCCGGAGATGTAATCCGTGGGCATCAAACTGGAACGTTCGCGTTCGGTATAATACGGACAGGATGCTAATTTGATTATTAGTCGGATTGCAGCAGTTACGAATCGCAGAACTGCTAAATTACGGTAATCATCGTTTCTCGACAACGCGCGCTTTCTTATCGCGGGAAACACCGCGTACCGCAATTACAAGCGTTTATCTACAGGGTAACTCCAGTATATATGCTGTATCTGACAAAAACTTAATTTATTAAGTATTATTTACTATGTTTAAGGTGAATGACCTGTGCCATAAAAACTTTGTACTGTCTACTAGGAAAAAAATATTAGAAATTCGAAATACTTATTCTTCTTATTCTTATTAAAAAAGAATTTTTGAAACCCTTGTATTTTTATTACATATTCTAAAAGGGTAGAATATATGGCTATTCATAAAAGAGGATGAGATGTACGGTTCACAAAAAATTTACAAATAATATTAAATAAAAAACTAATTTAAAAATAAAATTGACAAAACACAATAAGATAAAAAAATTATGATCTTGAAGGTTATAATTTTCTTCAAGATTATAATTTTCTTACTATATTTTACTTTGTTAATTTCAAAATTCGCTGCTGAAAAAAATTTCCTACGTCATGAAAAATCACATTATAATTTTTTTTCAAAATTGTGATAAACAGATTTTGCCAATGAATTCGTATTCAGCAAATAACATCGAAAATGACTATTCATTCTCGTATTGCAAAATGAAGATCAAATTTTGTCGGACAGTATAATTATGTAGAACGCCTAATCTGATTGCTAGAATTGTTCAAATTTTCTTGTAACATTACATTACTGCTTAAACACGCGTCATAATTATTTTAATAATGCAACAAAATTATTTTCAGATCTGTATCTAGCTAAATTTTTAGATACTTCAACAAAATTATTTTTTGTGTAGATAAAAAAATCTCTAATAAATTATGAATAATAAGAAAAACAGTTATATATGAAAATGTGTAATTATTAACAATTATATATGAATATTTCTAGGCTCATATATCCCAACAAGACTTTTTGCGGGCAGCATGAAATGATGTATATGGGTACATAAAGTAGGTGGACTGCACTTATTTACAACCCCGCACGAGCGAGGCAGCGCAGGCTCGTACGTTAAATTACGGGTAGGCACGCGTGCAAGTACCATTAGTTTTCTCTCGTGCGTATGCGCCGCCATGACTGGGTAAGGCATCAACATTTCATACGTTTATGCAAATACCACAATCAAAAGAGCGCCGCAGTGGTTGGCAGTTGCTGAGCGTGCGGCAATAATTGCGCGAAAAATCATGAATATGACAGTTGCCAGGAAAAGTCCGATCACGCACGTTAATAAATGGCGGTTTTTCAAGCCACTTGAACCACACACTGTTGTTTCCTGTATGAAATTAATTTTTAATATTTTAAATCTTTTCCTTTGAAAAGTGAATTTAATTTTCTATCAAAGAGTATATTTGTTGAAACATTTTTGTTAAATTTTCTGCAATTTAGCAATTACTTTATTACTTTTAAGTAGATGGCTACAACACTCTACGCATAGTTATCTTAAAAACTTTATTCTGGAAAAGGAAAATAAAAAGAATTACCCAGACGTCTTAAAATTAATTGTTTTTACACTTTTGTATCTCGTACAAATATAAATAAAATTAACTCTATAAAGTGCTATTAAAAATGCTATTATAGTGCTATAATTATATTAAAAAATATAACTATAAAAATAAAATTTGTTTGGGATGTTCTGAACACCCCACTTACCTACTTAAAGATTAAAAAGAAGTAGACAAAAATACATAAAAATTTGTGTTGCGGTAACGAGAAAGTTAAAGGGCCGATCAAAGTTGAAAATATGCACGTGTGCCGCGAATGTATGTATTCTTACGTGTATCCGCGGTTTCTCGCGAGTTCCGTGAGCTATCGATCTTCTCACGCTTTCTCTTCTTGCGGTCTAGGGAAGATGAGGGAGATGCCGATAGCTGCAAGGGAGAAAGAAAGAAAGAAAAAGGGAGAGATCGTGAAACTGTGTGCACCAGATAGACAGAGGAGACCGATGACCCGAGAGACAGGAGCGACGGAGGAAGAGACTGCACCGTCGGTAGGATACAGAATCGAGGGGGGATGCGGTGGCGAGGGAGAAGAATTGAAAGAAGTTATGAAAATAAGGCGAAGCCGGAAGGGGGCGTACGATATGCGCATGCGACGATCGACACGCAAGACAGGCGCTCTAATTTTAGATCTTGTCACTCTGACGCCAGCTGGCATGTCTCTCCCCGCCTATTACACGCGTTTACGCACACACTATAGCTGACGAGAGCGCAACGCAGCGCAATGCACGCATTGCAAGTACTACAACTGTATATAGATACGTTCACATATATATATATATATATATATATGTGTGAATCCTGCGCGCTGCATGTCCGATCCGATGTGACTTCACGTCACGATCATCAGCCTCATGCACGGATGCGAAACGTACGAGAGATGGATGCTTACCCGACTATTACACACGAGTCCACAATACCCAATGCGTGCAATGCGTACGAGAAGCTGCATCCATCCGTAATCCCATGATCACCTCCATATGTCCACCAGACATGCCACCGTTTAATCCCGACCAGTTCCGGAATCAATTTATTTCACGAAATTTGAATTATTCAGAGAAAAAAAAGGAAGTATTTTTTTAGTAGTGGCAACTATATAGATAATAATTACATCAATATTATATGTAAAATTAACATAGTTGAATAAACTATGTTAATTTTACATATAATATTGATGTAATTATTATCTATATAGTTGCCACTACTAAAAAAATACTTCCTTTTTTTTCTCTGAATAATTCAAATTTAATTTTATAAACTATTTTATTTAATGCTTGTGACTTTAGTTGCAATAATTACAGAATAACTTATTCAACTATGTATATTAATTTCGAACACTTGCAGTTGTAGTTGCTATAAAATAGCTTATTCAATATACGTGTAGATACATTAATTCTATAACATATAAAACTTGTAACAGTTGTCACCTACGTACATAGTTGCTACCACTGTGTTCTTTGTACGGGGGAAATGAAAAATTATCAGTACTCGACGCACTTTTTGTATGACTTGTAACGAAACCAGATTCTTGTGTGAATTATAACGACAAAAAAAAAATTATATTTCGATTGCAAATTATGAAGCAATCATTCATCGTGAAAAAGTCATAAGAAAGGCGGGGTTAAAAGTAAGGGCAAGTGTATCGTTCTGTCCTTCGATTTAGACGAAGCAAACATTAATTCGTCACAAGTCGTTTAAACGTTAATTGCAAATCAAACAAGGAACTTGACATCTTCGATGAAATAATTACGCAGTAACGGTAGAGGAGGAAATATGCGATTTCCATCTCTGAGACATTAAAATAATTACTATTATTATACATCACGTTGGACAGTTGGACGGGACTTGCAATAAGAAGTATCAGATTGATCTAAAAGTCTGCGCAATTTACCGGTATGCACGGTATTTTTCTTCCCTGTGTCGAGGAAGTGCGCGTGTGTATAATGATTGCCAGTTGAACATGCGGATTTAGCGTCATCCGTCTTGCCATGAGAAGTGTTGTGATACGAGTATAATTCATTTTCTATAAGTTGCGCATTTCTTCGTCATAGCAATACATGTTAACAAGCACGTACGTTCTAAGTAATAGATATAAAATTAATAATAATTAATATCTGATATAATGCAAAAAATAATAAAGATTTGTTACTGATAACACAAACAAACTACCAAGAAAATCGTTTTATTTTACTTTATTGAATTTAATGTATGATATGAGAAATGCCGCGATACAAATATATATAATTCATAATAATATTCATTTTCTATAAGTCGTACGACATTTTCTCGTAGCGACATGTTAATAAACACGTACGTCTTAAATAGATACTAAGCAGTATTTAAATAGATATTGCTCTTTTATTTTAAAATTGATACAATTCAAAAAATTAAATTTTCTAAAAGAACTATGTTTCTATTTAACAAAAAGTATTTGGTAATTAATTAAATAATAAAAAATTGTTTGATAATTAATCAAATAATATCAGCAAAAAAAATATATTTTTATGATCAAATATCGTTTTTGTCATGTTTGTTTCACAACCTTTAAAAAAATCATTTTTGAGTTGTGACGATTTTGACGATTATTTTTAGATTTTTCTTTCTGAATTGTAATGATTTTGATGAAACATTTATAAAACATTTTTTTTTTAATTGTAACGGTTTTGATGATTTCTTACGAAATTAACTTATTTTCTATGATTGATAAGATAACGCTTATTTAACTGATTCGTGGCAATAACTCGAAAATCATTATTTAAATTTGCATCACTTTTTAAGAAAATGATATGATAAAATTAATATCTGAATATAATGTAGAAAAAAAAGTAATTGTTATTGAATATACAAGCTATTCATTTAAAGTATCGCTTTATTTTGTTAAACTTGATTATTAATTCTATCTTCTTTATTTCTTTTTTCCCCATTTTAATCACTTCACTCAATTTCGCTTAATTTCATGTGTAAGTAAAAATTTTCTCTTCCCACGTGAAGTTTAATGTGTTCTTTATACTTACTTAGAAAATACATAGGTAGCTATTTAAGAACGAATCTCGTAATTCAAATCTAACGTTCAACACGTGCACCTGTCGAATCCGGTCTGGACTTGGCAAAGCGAGCTCAATCTTCCGTATCCGGGAAAGCGTGTTGAGTCGCATGCAAGGTTTTTACGCAAATCGTAAATGATCACGAGGGAGGGAAATCAAATGGATGACAAAGAGGAAGACGAAGCGAGCCGCCGAAGAAAAGGCCATAATTTCGAGATGGCATCACAGTGACGATGCACAGGCTAGGTCAGTCTGATCGCGATAAATTGCGGACTGTGTGCAAAACGGGGAAGAAAAGTAAAGCCAGGGCATCGTACTCCGCGGATGTACCTTACATGAGCGTGTATCTAACGGGTCCGCCGATGAGAGAACGGAGGGACGGATGATATCTTCGCTCTAGGTTCCGTGGCAATCGCGAATGGAAAGAAGGCGCACTCATTGGACCTTCACTTCCTCTCATTGTTCTCCATCGTCTCCTTTCTTCACGAGTTGCCGCGAAGGCAGCTTTCTCAGCTCTCCTTAATTCGCCCAGTGTATTCAGAGAAGGAGGAGGAGGAGAAGGAGATGGTAACAGTGTAACATCCGATTAGCTCATTATGCAAAGATCGACGTTGATAAATTCGACGCTTCGGCCGCTCGAAATACGCGGTTGCGGGCAATTCCGCTATTGTCGCTCCGCGTTACGCTACCAACACGCTTCCGACAGATATTCCACGAGATGAACGATATCGATTATTTCTTATCTAGCGGTACCGTTGCCAACTATCAAGTGACACTAATAATGAGCTTCCGGAGATATAATTGGTGCTTCCGTTAGAAGCACCCTGAGATCGTTTTCATGAGAAAGTTCGCACTATTTTTTTTCTTTAAAATAAAAATTAATTGCTATTAAAGTTTAATACTTTCTATGCTATCAATTATAATTTCCTGTGATTATGAAATCGTTTTAAATATTTATCAAAATCATTACAATTGATTACATTAGAAACATCCTAATAGATCATTATCAAACAACGAATAAAATACGCATAATTTTTAAATCTTTAAAATAAAAAAATGAAACCTTATTAAAATTTAGTTATGTATCCTCAATAAATTGACAATTTATTATGACGTAAGGCAAATTTTTTTTTTAATAAAAAATAAAATGCTATTAAAGTTTAGTACCTATGTATTTTTTATGAAATCATCAATTTTCAATTATTAATATAATCCTTTTTTATAATTATCAAAACCACACAAGCCTTTCTGAATATACTGGAAATAGTATACAATTTAACATCTACACAAATTAACATTTCGCATACGTAATGTTTTTCCGTATGTAAATCGCTTCTCTTTGTTCAATATTTTGCGAAGCATCAGTATGAACTCAGCGTCATAATGGACTGTTAAATTTTTATCGAGGACAACCCGATTCATTTTAAGAATAACAGGTGTAGATATGCAATATGGTTGTTAACGATCCAAGGTTTTTCAGATATCACCAGGTGCATATTCTCAGGTGGCAAAAACCAGGTGAATCAAGGCTGCGTATGAAAGTTTGCAAGGGAAAAACAATGTAGACAGATTGTTTCATTGATTATATATCAATGATTATATTACTTTATCTATTAATTCAACAATAGCTGTAGGACGTATTAGCTGCTTTACGTATTAGAAAAAAATTCAAAATTATTAATAGCTCCTTGTGTTTCCGTTGGATGAGCAAATAGTTCGAATATACGTGAGCTATAAAGTCAATCATTTCTTTTCGCTTCGATCGAATAGTGGAGATAATTGCGAAGATCAAAAAATAGGGCAAAACGAATTTCGTTTCGCATTCCTAGAAATCTTAGGGGAACAATCGATTCGCATTCTCAGGCTCTGTACGAAGCCGCCCACCGCTTAGAAAGACTATAAAAGAGAGAGAGAGAGAGAGAGAGAGAGAGAGAGAGAGAGAGAAAAAAATTCCTACGATACAACGTCCGATTATCTCGCAACGCAAAGATCCCGCCGATAACTTCGTCAGCGCCGGGCGCTTTGCCGAACCGAGGATACGTCGCAGCTGGTTATACGCGCGCGAACCGCCTCGTACGATCTCGATCTCACCACCGCCTTACGGTAACATCTGGCCGCGGTTTCGGCACTTAGCGTCAACTCGTGGACCGCAGATATTTCGGTGATGCGTGTTTGTCGGTAGGTAAGCATTCATTCGGCAGGTGGTGACCTACCTGTCTGCCCGCAGGCCGGAAGCGGAGGTGGAGAGATTCGGTGCAGGAAGATTTGGGGCTATACGTCATCGTCAGGTTATCCTTTATCGGGAGAGAGTCAAATTATAGCCCTTGGGCTTTATTTTTATGATTCCCTTGGATGGCCGCGCGTGATAAAAATGACCGGCGTATATACGAAACGTGAAAGGTATCCGATCTTCGATCGTATAAATTGTAATCGTAGTCGTACAATGAAGATTTTGTCATTTTGTAACGAGATACGCTGGAGAGTGTTAAATTTAAAATTAAAACTCAACAATGATCCGCTGCTCTTTTCATTATCGCCTTGTTTAACTATGATAATAAGATCAATATTTTGTCTATGATCCGTACATCTGGGAATTAAATTCTTAATTTCTTAGCGATGCCATTTATTATATTCACGTTAATAGCAACGTCTATTGACAGAGGGATTATCCTCGTGTTACTTCCTGGGATTATTTCTGATGGTTAGTTTGTAACGATCAGAAAGATGCAATGAGACACTTGGTAATTAATAATGTTGTTTTTGGATCATCTCGCTATTTAAAATGTGATAAAGCACTCGAAATTTTAATAATTTTACAAACATGTTAAAGAAATGTGCTAAACAATGATAATTGATATCGCAGCTAAAATTTTATCTGAATATAATGTTACATAGCAAATTCACTGAACAGCATCGATTCTTTTCTTAAGATTTTTTTAACAAAAAAATTTGTTTTTAATTCATTCTCTCATAAATATATTAATATTACAATGTGGCAGATATGAAACTTTAGTGTATACATATATATGTGTATATAATTAATAATGAATACAATAATTAATAATTAATACTTTAATAATATACATGTATATATTATATTTTTCATTAACATATATATTATTATTTCATTCGACAAGATAGATTTTTCACAAAACGAAATTTCAAGGGAAAAAATATGAAAAAGAAAGATGTCGCGATATTACATAATCCTCTGTTACAACGAGGGGTCTCGTGTAACGCCTAGATTAGAAATTTCATTTTTCCACTCCGCGACATCCCTAATAGTCGATAATACGAATCTTTTATATAACCTATTCTGACGCTTGTAGAATACTATCGAGAAAATTAAGTGGAAACGCATCTAGCGGATCTGTAAGGTACTATTATTATTAGCGAGACACGAGGCCTGTTCTTTTTGTCTGAACTTTTGCACCAGTTCATCTTTCTTCCTCTTCTTTCCTCTTGGAGAGAAAAAGAAAAAAGATGAAACTGATGCAAAAGTTTAGCCAAAAAGAACACGCCTATAGAGGCACTACCATACCTTCTTTATGCGGATCGACAAGTTACGTTAGAGCGAGGTTACCGGATCTCAATAACGGCTGTTTCAATCGAGTTTTAAGTACATAATCGAAGAAACATAGATAGTGTCTCGCGCTAAAACCTATTCTGTGAGCATGGACCTTAGTATTAATCGTTAAAGTTGACGATTATTCAGGTTAGGAAATCTGTCACATCGAGTGTATAAATTCGAGGGACATGAGAACATGTAAGTGAGATTAAAATAAATATTTTCTGCTTCAAAAAATTATACAAATTTTTTATTTTAAAACACATTCTCTTCTTCAAGAATACAAATTGTTTTCTATATAATTTTTGTTTTTACAATAGAGAATTATTTTGATTAGGTATTTATTTGCTTTATAAGAACACAAATTCTGTGCTTTAAAACACAAATTTTCTGCTTTAAAAACAAATTTTCTATTGTAAAATAAATTCTATTTTTATAAAAAGACGTCAATCTTGTTACTCAGTAAACATTGTCGAAATGTAATTCATCGGATTAAATTTTTATTATTACTCGCGAATGTTTGTTATGATATTTAACTATAACAGATCCTGTCTATCGGCAGTATTAATCATGATGCACGCAAGCTGCGTAATCGTATAAATAATCACGATTGACGTATGCGATGCAGCCGTCAAGACATATTATTTAAAGCTGCGTTTTTGTTTCATACATGATATTGATAAGCTAGATTATAGAGTAGAAAGAATTGTAAGCCAGTTTAAAATATTTTGCTTCTTCGATATAAGCAATATTAATCATATTTTGCAAGATATATGAGAATATTGCGTGCGGACAAACTTTCATTAAACAGGTCACTATGATGTTAGAGATGCATATTAAAGAGATTGAGCAATATTAATTATAAATACGAAATGCAAATACAAGATTGTCCATGAAAGAAATTGTCAAAAATATGGCAAGTAACTAAGATGGTGCGTGCATAGTAGTAGCTGCGAAGATTCATCATAATTCTTCGTATAATTATATCGTATAATTAAATTTGAAGCTATTTATTTACAACACAATTCGGAGAGAAATTAAACTCTATATTTTTATATTATACGACAAATCCTATTTACCTATATAACTTTATGTATATCGTGTAATATAGATATATATAGAAATATAGAAATATAGAAATACAGAAATATAAAAATACATATAGGAATAAAAATATAAAATTATAGAAATATAGTAACATAGAAAAATTTAGTTTTCTCTTGAATGCTGTCATGCGAAAAGATAGTTTAAAACTTAATTATACGATAGATTGAAGAATCAACTTTGGTTATGAAGAATCTCCGCACTCTCTTCGCACACATCATCGTAGCCCAAAAAGAAAACCGTTTATGGACGACGCGCGGCCAATTTAAAGGCGTTGTTGCGTAATAATACGTCCGGCCACCACAATTACGGGCTTGACCAATTCGCAAATCAAACAGGATGCGATTCGATCGAATTGGTGGCGAGACTGGCGAGTCAGCCGGGAGCGCGTATTATGTGCGAAACAGCTTTCCGTTTCGCGAGAACGCATACGGCACGGCAGCGGCGCACCGGATACGCGGTGCGGTAGAGGCGCCGCACCGCAATGAGAATTTATGAATTAAAGGCTCGCTCGTTCGCTCGCGCGCCATGTGCCCTGGACTAACTCGCGGTCTCGAGAATCCCGACAGTGTGGCCCACCTGTTTTGTCCACCCGCCCGGCCCGTCTGCGCTCCTGTTGCGCCCCAGTTGGCACAGGTGTTCATTTAACTTGACTTCAGGTCAGGTTTCTCTCTCCCCGTCTCTTCAGCCGTCTCTTTTTGTCTCTTGGCAGCGCACGTCCTCTCTTCATTATAGTCGAAGCGCCACCGAGAGTAAGTGCGTGACCGAGAAGGAGATAGAGAAATAGAAAGACAGCAGAGAGGACGGTTAAGAAAACCCGGGTGAAATTGATAGATAGGGAAAAAGAAAGAAATGGGACAGATGGACAAACAGCATACACTGCATATACAAGTGAAATAACTACCGAAACGGATCAAACTGCACGGAGCACCTGTTCCTTCGTCGTTTGACAGATTCCTTTTAACTCGAAATCAATTTTCAAAACGTCAGATGTTATTATGTAACTGAGTTATACCGATACTTCTAACATTCGGTTAAAATATTATGGAATATCTATATTAAACTGATTAAAGATTTTGTTATTTTGAAACGTTTCACTTGTAAAGTTTAATTCGTAATAAAAATCATTTGTTTAATTAATTTATTATTGGAACCGGAACAGTTTCTGTCTTCAATTTATCCATACATAAAAAGAATAGTTTTCTTTTCTTTAAATTTAAAAATTTAGCTAAATACAGATTTAAAAATAATAATTTTGTTAAACTATCAAAAATAATTTATATGAAAAACTCAAGCTCATTGCTAGAATATCAAAATATATAAAAATTTTTTATTCATCATGTTTGAATTTTCTATATAATTATTTTAATGATCCTAAATTTTTATTGTAAATATTTCAGCAAAATTTGTTTTTCCATATACATTGTTAGACATCAAAAGAGCAATGATAACTCAATCTTTTGACTTCTGAGACAATAAAATTTTTAATTTCCATATATGTCAAAATATAAATCAATGTATTTTCATGATTAGTTTTAAAATAAGCAATGTTCATATCAATGTGTGTACTTATAATACTATACTTATTAACTCCTCTGCACCGTGAATCATAACAAACTAACGATCATCCGTATATCCTTATTATATTACTTACCTTTTTTTAAGTTGAGATCTCGAACCTCCTAATCTATCGCGATGCTATTTAAAATTTTGACTGTTCCTTAAAAACCCACAATGTAGACGGAAGATTAAATAATAAATTGAAGTCAAATTTTTAATACACTTTCTTGAGCCAAATTATTTAATTCCAAATTATTTAGCTCCTATTTAAATTAATTTAATAATATATTAAGAATAGTGATCTACAGGAATGATTAAAAATAACTTAAATCAAGTATAATTTAACATAATAAATTTAATAGCACACACGTATATACTGGCGACTTTTACGCACAAAATACTATCTAATGAAGTTCTATTTAATGGAACAACGATATGCAAACGTATGAAATGATGGTATGTGGCTATGCGAATACGCATAATATGAACGCGTAAATAAGAATAACGCGTAAATAACGCAGAGAATGAAAGCGATATGTTGCGATTCAAACAAATTCTCTATAAGAAAAAGGAATAAGTGCGTGCAACAGACATTTGATAATTAAATGCAATCAACCGACGACAGGATGTGGCGCGAACTGATTCAGCATGGCCGCGTGCCTTTTTGCGTGTCTACCCGTTTGCTTCAATGTATGTAATCTGGAGGCGTCCGACGCTGTTGAATAAGCTACTCGCATGATGAACGCCGATCAGGAAACGCAACAGCGCGGCCTTCGATTTCCAGAATACTAATTTCTTTCGCGGAAATCGCTGCACTCTCCGAGTCACGGATGACATGATCGACGATCGGCGAAGTGTGCACGATGTGGATTCCTCGGTTATTTAAAAAGAGTTTCGCAAATAGTAAGCTGAAAGCGGCATGGCGACATAAATGACAAAGACATTTTTTTCCCATCATTTCTAAATTATTTATTCTATTGCGATTCATTTTTTTCTTTGTCGAATTTATTTCTATGAAAAGATAATTATGCAGCATATTTTTTTTGTGTTTTAATAAAACCAACTATTCTTGCCTGTATTTCTCTGCCATCAATACATCATGTGTGACTTTAGGCTTCTGTTTAAATTAACCGATATTATTCTGTTAACGATGCGAGCAGTTTGTTTGGACATACCGATGCATATCCCTCGAAGAAAGGGAACTGTGGACGAGACATCGATCGCCACCTTTACAAAAAGAATCAACAGCGGGTGGAATTGATCAGCTACCGTGTTCCTGCATCTGTTCCTCCTTAGTCAGCCTTTATTATGAGTTAAAAATACAAAAAGTTTCTCCACGCACATTAGTTCTACGTATCCGATCTTCACGGTGCATATATTGATGAGCGATAATGATCCGATCCAACCTCGTTTCAGAAAGCCTATCCTTTTTATGTCCATCAAAATATTCACCGAAAAAGTCTCTCTCTCTCTCTCTCTCTCTCTCTCTCTCTCTCTCTCTCTCTCACACGCACGCACGCACGCACGCACGCACACACACACACACACACACACACACACACAACTATCTTGTATCTTATATATATTTTTAAAAGGCGAAATCTTTCAAAATTAAAACTATTCATTAACAAAAATATTTTTATATTAAAAAATAAAATTATAACACAAAGAAGTCTTGCTAAATTATTTATAAATTTAAAACAAAAATCTGAAAATTTTATTGAACTATTGAAATGATTATAGGTATAGAATGCTTAAGCGTTGTAATAATGCTGCAAAAAATTAATTCGCGCGCGCGCGAAAGAGTATTAAATAAAAATAAAATTTATATTATTATAAAATGTGAAAAAATTAATTAATATTAGATACATCACTTAAATTAAAAATAAAAGATTTATGAGAAATATTATTTTATTGAGAAATAAAAAAGAATAGATTTATCGTCGTATCTCTTTTTCTCTCTGTTCCCTTTTTTCACGGTACATGCACACACATCAAAAGAACATCGGGTCTCATCGCCGTGTGATCTTCACATCTTTACGCACCCACGTGCACCTTCTTATCCTAAGCGGTGCAACGTGCGTGGCACGCACGACAGGATCGGCAAGGCATTATTATGCATGTTTATATCTATATATCGAAAAAGGGTTGCGCGCTCGCAGTACAGTGAAGAGGCCCGATAGATTCCTCACGATAAGCCGGTGAACTGGCCCACTAAATTCATATGCATGAACCCTTATTATATAGTATTAGCTATGCGCACAGGTGGTTGCCCCGGCTAGATACGATACGGTCGTCCGTTTAATGTGTAACACTGTCTTAAAATAGGTATGCGAAGCCGCTGACGCTGTAGATGATTGCGTCACGTACGTTATCATAAGCCGATAAGATATGTTCAAATTTGTTGTAAGCAGGTGACTAATGAGACTCTAGCTTCGACTCTTCGATTTAATGCGAGCAAAAAAATGTAAAAGTGTTACAGAATTTAGACAAAAAATTGTAGAAATTATTTATAAAGAGAATTATATGTAAGAAATATATCATTTATAAATGAAAAACGTGTAACGAATGAAGTACTGTTTGTAAGAGAAAGAAATTATTTCCTTTACAAAAATTTAATACTAATAATACAAAAATTTAATAGGAAGATATTTAAAATAAATCTAGATTGTCAAAAACGTATATATATTTGTAACGTCCTTCGTTTTTTACATACAAATAGTTTTTATGTATTAGAGGTGAGCGACAAAGCTGATATTTTAAACATCGATATTTTTTGACTTTTTCCCCGATATTTTGTTTTTCGATATTGTCGTATATCAACATTTGGACAGAAATATTGAACTTCTTTCCATTAAGTTAAGTTAGTTTACATACAGATTGAAATTGGATTGAAAGTTGATCAGAGCCAAATTTACTAAACTTCAATTTAGTTTCTCTTTGTCTCCTGCGCAAGGCGGGATGCGCAGGCGGTAAGTAAGAATACGATGTATAATATTAGATTAAAATCATGTAAGAAAATGTAATAAAAATAAAATATGTAAGTGTACACATGTATGTATATCGTTATTTTTGGAAAAAATTGATTTTTTGCATATCGATATGTACATCGATATACGTACTAAAAAAGCTAAAAATCGAAATCGGAACCGTATAGATAGCATATCGTAAATTAGCCAGCTGATATTTCGTTATATCAATATTTCTGCTCACGATATGTTGCGATACGATATATTGAGATTTTTTTCTGTGTCGTCCCATCCCTATTATGTACAAATTTATTTAAAAACAACGATTATTTTTTAAAATAAAGCTCATAATGTTTAATAACTACTCGCTATCAACAGTTTACTAACAACCGGATTCAGTCTTAGTCAATATTATTCGATATATATACTCCTTAGATGTAAAGAACTCCCGAGAACTGGCTTAACTTGTTCAATTTCGAATTGTCTCTCAAGAAATGTTTCATTGATACTCGTTCCTACCAGTGTAATTTAATTTTATTCTTGATTCAACTAACTCTTCATCTTTTCCTAATTTAAAAAATTAAATTAAAAAATTAAATTGAAATTTAAAAAATATTGAGAATATAACATCAAATTTCTGTTGTGAATTTCATTGGCTGGAATTATTATTTCACGTGTAAGATCACGCCGCGCTGCCCGATAATCGCCATAGCGGGTCTCGTTACAACTCGAACAAAAGGCGAAGAAACGGCCGCGGCGAAGGAGCGGAAGAGCGTGCGATTACGTGCGATCAATACGCGCGGCTGCATTCTGCAGACCGCGTTTCTTGAGTTGAGCAATCGACTTTAGCCGCGCCGTTCGTTGCATTCCCATCCGGTCGCATCGACGCGATATTACGCGCACTCGAAGTTTCGAGTCCCGCCTCGTTTACGTGTGTATTACACGCGCGATGCATTCACAGGTGTATCGAGGGAAAGCGACGCAAACGACGGTACGACGACGGTGGCGGACGGCAATGGCAGAGGGAAACGGACCTGTCAGGCCCTCACCGACTTCTCTCTTCTTTCTTTTTTTTTTTGTTGGAATGAAAGCACCATTGGCATCCCTTTGTCCCTCTCGTTCCGGTGGTCCGTGCGGTCTTTAATTCTCGCGTGCACACTGTCTCAGGGTCACTCTTGGGAAGGAGGACGAAATACATAGACGGGCAAAACGAAGGAAGAATGAACGTGTCTATACGTGACGATTCTCGTTTTCGGTTTCAGGAATTAGCATGCATGAAATGCGAGCCGATCGCGGTTTGAGAACGGTCAGGGCAGGTCCGTGAACATAAGCATGCTTGCTAAATGCCTCGGTTCATGTTTTCTCTTTTTCATATATGGCAAAATGTCTCTATTAATTTTCTAGCTGAATCTTTTAATAATAAGAATAATCATTCAATAAGGGCTAGATTATGCATGATTTAGTTAATTAAGTTTTCATTGTGTTTAAGTAAAGTGCTTAAGATTTCTTAAAATATCGATTCTACTTTTCAAATAAACATATCGATCGTGCTTGAAGAAGTCAAAAAGAAATAAATTTTTTACAATAATCTATCTTTATAGGAATTAATCAATAGATTTTTTGTCCGTTTTATTAATTTCATTGAGTTTAGAAATGACTATTTTAAAAAAAAAGTACTCATTAGAATAATTGTAAATCGATTTGTTATATTATTTTACATCTTTGTGACAAACTGTATATTCAAATTTTATCTAAATAAAGTTTATTTAAAAAATTGAAAATATATCTCTCTTACTTAAAAAAATGTTCCAACTCGAAAAATCTGATTTTTAAGTTTATTAGCATGAATAAGTTAAATGAACATTACTTTAATCATCAAAACTAACGTAATTTTATTATAAAATCGTCACAATTTGAAAAAAGGATGGTACATATGATAGAGTCGTGACAGTAGCATCAAATCGATCAATTTAATTACGATTTCAATTTGATGGAATTTCAAGTTCAATGTTAAAACAGCGCGCAGTTTACATAACTGAAAGATGTACATACTCAGAATTTATAGATATTAATTTATAGATATTAAAAAATATATTAGATGTAGGAAAAAGTTCGAGGCGTTTTTTTAATGCCATCTAATGGGAAAAACGCCACGAACTTTTTCCCACACCTAATATTATCAGACAAGATTAAGCCTTGTGTTGGCTATTTATATTTATTTAATTTATATAATCTATGAAATAATTATATCTTAATTTATTAAAAAGAGTGATTTTTAAGAGTTGTGAGATGAAAACAAAATAAAAACAGTATTTGATCATTAATTGTTAAATAAGAAAATAATATTCTTTTTAACGATATTATTTGATTAACCTATATAATTTTTTGTCAAGTTGAAAATAATTTTTTGTCTTTATAAAAATCTTAATTTTTTGAGTTGTGTCACTTTTGCAGCAAGGGAAAGATATAATCATTTTATTTCGAAAATTTAATTTTAAAGAAATCTCCTTATCACTCAAATACTATAAATATCTTAATATTTTTAAGAATCATCCTGTAATAAAATTAAATTACTTTCTTTCAGGTTTGTGATGAATATCAAATTGTCGTTCAATTATCGTTTGTGCCGAAGCAATCTAGAAAGAATCGCAAACAGCGTCAAGATTCGATCTCGTCCGGAAATACGCAGATTTCGTTTACGCGATAAGAACAACGTACGTTACTGCGATATCTCGCCGGAGCGTTAGAAATCGCAATTTTCATAGGTCGACGTTGAGAATGGGGAGACTTGGTTGCCAACCAATTAGCTGACTTTCACATGGGGCTGCATGCGAATGTAGCGAATTCTCGCGCTAGTAGGAGGAGCGACGTCGCTGATACGCGTCCGATGTACTTAGAACACCGCCACGACGCCATTTACGCGAGGCACGTAATTAGCCGCGCTCTCTTTACCCGCTCGAAATTACTTACAATGTAGCTACCGCGTAGAACTATCGGATGGATGATCAAGTGCCGCCATTTAACGCTGTAACAATCCTTTTCCCTGCATTAAGCGAGCTCATTTCTGCGCGGAGGATGTGGACTAATAATAGTCCGCTGTTAAAAGAGGAGACCTTCCGCCTGACAAACGACTTGAATATTATAATTCCAGAATGGATTTTTTGCGACAATATGAACATGTCACTCTTAGAATTACTTCGCATTATGCGATAATTGCTCACAGCCATTGTAAAATGTCATTACAACGTGTTTTAATGAAAGCTTATTCTGAACTGTAATTCATGAATGTCGAGGCTACGTAAATAACTAAGTACATCAAAATATATGAAGCTTTGGTAGGTATGTATGTCATGCAACCAGACGCTTATACAAAGCTTGTATATTGCACAACAAGAGCTTTATATTACTTTTTCATTAAAAAATTGTAATCAAAATTTGATTATTTTATGTAACATGACAGTCTGATTATATCAATCAAAATTCTGGTTATCATAACTAGAATTCTAGTGTAGATTTAATAAAAAAAAACTAATTCCACTTCCAATCAAAATTCAAATTAATTCAACTAGATATTTTTTTCGATGTACTACATAGAAAGAAAGATTTTACTAAAAAAATCTTTGCCAGATACAGGTCTAAAAATAATTATTGAATTATTAAAATAATTTTATTAAAAATTGAATTTATTGAAAAATCATAAGCAATGCTGCAAACAACTTTGATCCTTAACTATATAAGTTTCTAACATAATTATTTCAATAGTCCAATAATTATTTTCAGATCTGTATCAACAAAATTTAGATCTTTCAGCAAAGTTGTCCTTCTTATGTATCAATAAGCGATAAATACGTATAACTATGAATTAAAATTTATTACCATAGTATATATAAAAAAAATAGTTTTTGTTAAAGTATCTAAAAATTTAGCTAAATACAGATTATTTGTTGGACTATCAAAATAACAATATGTAGAACGTGCAAGCTGATTGCTAAAATATAAAAATTTATTGCAGCATTGCTTATCACACTGAAATTTTCTACATATTATTTTATTCTAATAAAATTATTTTCAGATCTTCTAATCCAGCAAAATTTTAAATCTTTCAGAAAAATCGTTTTTTTTTTCATGTAGAGCATAAAAATTTTTTGCAATTTTTTGCTTATCATGCTTGAGTTTCCTACATATAATTATTTTGATAGTTCAGCAGATCTTTCAAAAAAAATCGTTCTTCCCGTGCACAATTCTTACAGATATTCTTGTGAAAGTGTCGATTCATTAATTTCATTTCCCGATAATCAATTCTTACCTTGTGTCGAAGGTCTCGCCTACATCGTGTAAAGTTTTCTATCATCGACTATCATACCTGGGAAGCGACGAGATGGCGAACCTCAATATTCTCGTCTCTCATCTTTCAACAAAGACCAAACTCGCGAAAACGTCAAGTGTGTCACGGTGATCGAGTATCCTTTTATCCTCGCGTATGCGTGAAATCAACGCAAACGTTATCGCTATAGCTTCAATAAGTAACAAGAATCAGGAAGAGAAAGACCAAGAGAGAGACCAAAAGAGAGAAAGAGATCCTTCACACGGGCAGCGTACATAGTCTACCAGAGTCTACAGAACGATCGGCGGACGGCGATAGCGTAGCCGTCGCGTCTACGGCCGACCAATCGGTCGTAGTATCGCCCCACTGGAACCAACTCCGCCTACGAAAAGTTCACTCCCATCTACAACCGCTACCAGCCACAAGCGAACGCCAGGCCGTGTTGTACACGGATGGGACCGACAAGTCTGCGGCGCGAGCAGCGAGCGCACCCAACGAGCCCCCAGCAAAATCAATAGACCAATGGCTACTGGAACGCGTGCGTAATTATCGCTCGTGACGGACATTGCCTCTTTCGCTGCCGTCGGTGGCCGTCGGTCCCACGTGGTGGGGAAAGGTCGCGCACCCTCTCCTCTCTCCGATCTCCCCCGTCCCGTACCCGCCACCCGGCATCGCTTTTCCGACCATGCAACGACCCGGCACGGCAAGGCAAGGCAAGGCAAGGTAAGGCAAGGCTTCGAGCGCGGATACGTGCGAGCAGCAATTTAGCCGAATCATTCCTGTCGCATGATTTATCACCGTCAGCCGTGCGACGGTGATAATGGTAGCCTCGTGATAGTGCTCATGACGGTGGTGGCACCCATACGGCGATACTTTATATACGGCGCGGGGGCGACCCGAATAAGTGGCGGTGTAAAGTGCCCGCGATATATCTTCCAGGCTCGATGCGTGAGTGACTTTGCCGTGTTCTCCCGTCGGAGGTAATCGCGATAATCTTATTTTTTACATGCCGCATACGAAAAGTTCTTGTTGAGTTTTGCGTGGATATACAATACTACAGACGTGCGCTATTTTCATTGGTGACTGAGTTTTTATACGATGATCGATAATGTAAAGTTTTTTTTCCGTTAGCTCTTTCGAATCTCTTTTATATCTTCAATTTTTACAGAAGGTCTAAACAGTAGATATTATTGTCAAAGTTCATATAATGAATTAAATAGAAAGCTGAAATAAATAAAAAAAGTAAAATCAAGCTGAATAAACACAAGCAAACAAAAATTTCTAACGAGTATAAAATCTCTCCACCCTTTAATTTTCATGAACTCTTTTCTTTGCAACTTTTTTCATATAATACTTGAATATATATACATCTTTCATCAGTGTTACAAAAATAAAAAATAAAATGTACAAAAGGATAATTATGATACACAATCCTTATTATTCTACAGATTTCTTATGCTTTACTTTATCTGAATATTTTTTTGTAAAAAGATACTATTATTATATATAGATTATTTCACGATTAATATTCTTTAACAATATATAAAAAAACAATACTAAATTCCATACAGAAAGAACGTTTTTATTGAAATATTATACTTAAAAATTTAGCTGAGTTACAGATGTAAAAATAATTTTATTGGTTTATCAAAACAATTATAAAACGTTGATGACAATGCTGCAAAAAATTTTAACAAGTTTCTAGCAAGTCTTACACGGAAAAACAGTTACCGCAGTTGCCACGATCAATACAGTTTTTGGTCATAAGAACTATAGTACGATTGTGATAACTGTAAGATTGGCATATCTTATGGCTTAAAGATATGTACATCTTACAATTATTACAACCAAATATATTGATGGGCGAAAATTATCATTATTTCCGGTTGTGGAACAATCGTAACATTTTTTTCTATATACATAATTATTTGATGATCTACACAAAATTATTTTTAGATCTGTATCTAGCTAAAGTTTTAGCAAAATCATTCTTCCTATTCGATGATACATTAATTTTTCATTTCGGTCAGGGAATTCATTATCATTTGATTCCTTCATTCCGCACAAGTCTAAGAACAATTAAAGTTAATACGTTGATGCAGTAATTAATAGTTGTTTTCAACAGATGCCTGACTCGTTATTTTTTCGCACGACACACGACTACGCGTATTCACGTCGCACGAATGATAATAACAGTCACGAATGTTTTGCTACTTTTGCAACAATGTAGCACATGTTGCGTTAATTCGCGGTGAGTAATCGCGCGGCTTGTAATTTTGTCGGGGACACGCGGACTCTGATGATTTTATACTTTTCCTTCCTTTGTTCTTTGTTCGAACGTAACGATTAAACGATGCTGTAAAAATTCTAACGTATAACGCAAAAATAAGAGCATAAAATTGCCAGTCGTTGCGAATTACATGAATCTCTCATTCGTCGATGCCGAATAGTTTACCGGCGGAAAATGCTATCGTCTCTTGCTTAAATAACTTTATTACGCCTAATCCGTAATTGGTGAAATAAAAATCAGTTTATTCAGCTGCTTAAACAATTAATCTTATTAATTAATAATCGTTATTAGTAGCATTTACGCACTACGTATCGAAAAAGTCCTCGGTGTGTGTAGTCACACACTTGTTCAAAGATCAAATATATGATAATATTCATTAAGACATATTGTTCTAATCTAATTAAGATTCCACACGGAAAGAATGGTTTTACTAAAGCATCTAAAAATTTAGCTAAATACAGATCTGCAAATATAATTTTGTTGAATTATCAAACAATTGCTGAACGCTCAAACTGATTGTTAAAATGTTAAAATTTTTTTACATCATTGATTTGATATTCTTACATAATTATTTGGATTGTGAAATAATTATAATTATTTTAGATCTGTATCTAGTTAAATTTTTAGATATACATCAGCAAAGGTCATTCTTTCTACCAAATGTATCAAATGTAGCGGTTGTCAGAAAAACAATTTAGTTATTTTGCTCAAATAAACTATTTCAGGTCCAGTTTTTCATTTTCTGATTAATTTGTGGACTTAACCTGATGTTTTATCCAATGGACTTCATCTATGATGATCATGGATGAAATCCATTGGGTGAAATATTAAGTTAATTTAATCACAATCAGATAATGAAAAATTGGACTTCAAAATGATAATAAACACTATCGTCACAATTCGTCAAATCGCGTAACATTATGTCTTGAGTTATCCATACAGTATAGACTTCCAAGGGATGTCTATAAAATGTTTCCATATCCATTCTAAAGACGTTTCCAAACTGTCTCTTGGATAAAATGTGCTGTGTTATAATTACAATGGAGTCGAATTCTCTTCCTAAATTCAATATCTACAAAAATTAATTTTCCGGCAAGTTCCCGGCAGATCTCAAATCCATTCAATCCGTCAAAACGTGCGATGCATTGCAGCTTTAAATGCAGAAAGAAGAAATGCGGACCCGTTTGCATGGCACGTACTGGTTACATCCTCATGTATATGTATACAGGGTGTTCGTACCGATTGGGACCAAAAACCTGTACAGTGTGTTAATGAAGTCGAGTAGATTGAAGTCGGGAAACCTGTATTCTTTCAGAAAGAAGAATTTTCGAGCATTTATTATTACTCGGATAATAATTTAAGTTATATTATTAGTTATTACAAGAGTTTATTATATAATAATAAATATTCGAAAATCCTTTCTTTTGAAAGAATGTGCAGGCTTCCATTTGCCAAATTAATGTCGAATTCTTTCGAATATTCCTACTGTATTAAAAATAGTAGTAAATATATATACACATATACATACACATGCACATTCTGCTCGTAAATTCTTGAATGTATAACTTTTTGAACGTATAACTTATAACTTTTTAATAAAACATTTTTAGACATAAGTTTATACATAACTTTTTCTATGTTTAGCCCTCGATTTTTACGGACATCTGTATACATAATTGTTTAAAAAAATTTTTTAAATAAATTTTTTGAGAATTTTATTTATTAAAATTAAATATATATTATTTATTAAGTAATAAACATTAATATCGAGGAAGATACAAGTTGTATGGAAACGCTTCTTTATTAAAGAAACTATAATTAAATATATTGCTATTATTTAGAGAACAGTGGAGTGTATAAAATGGTCTCGCTGTTCCAAATTACTATTATCTGCATCCCTTCCCATTAACAATTATCTGCACTAACCGCCATGAGTGCCATTATTGACACAACTATATTTCTCATACTGCATAGACATACTCGCAATGTATGTTAAGCAGCTATAGCGTATGAGAATTATAGCTATTATTCATGCCCATCTTGAAATTGATCGATATATGCTCAATTATTTTCTGTTTGAATTATTTTCTGTTTATATCAATTTCAAGGAATTGATTAATGATGTGCTAACAATACTTATGTAAATAAATGACAATTACAAAATTATTTCATATATATTTTTATCTCAATTAGACGAATTGCAGAATAATTTTAATAATTTTGATAATTTATATTGATAAAGGCTAATTATATCAAATAAGGATCACGATTTTATATACGCGCATACATTTGAACACACATTTGCATTCTATTTAAATTTTTATCTAATACAGAGTTCTAAAACCACGAGATTTTATTATTATTTAGTAGTATTATTATTGTGTAGTTTCGTTGATAATAATTTGGCTGTAGTAATAGATAGACTTTTGAATTAAACTTCAGAAGAAAGATCTTTCATCAAATTATATTCATGACAATATACTATTCTTCAGTTAATTTAAAATAATAAATTAAAATAAATTAAAAACTTTATAATAGAATTTTAATTTTAAGATTATAGAAAATTATAAAAAAAAATAGTAAATAAAAATGGCGCGTCCATTAACAATTTACGTTTTTTTATTACGGAGAAAGATTGTCTTCAAACGTTACAAACAACTGTAATAAGCAAATATATCTGATAATTTTCTCTAAATTATAATTATATACATCACGGAAGAAAATGTTTGGTTGAATTAACTGAAATTTTTGTAAAAAATAAATGATCTAGAATTCTGGTTAAATTTACTAGAATTCTAATAGATTTAATCAGAAAAGCTGAATGTTTATTTCAATTAGATTATTTTAACTAGAATTTTAGTAGATTTATCCAAATTCTGGATCGTTCATTTTCTATTATATTCTGCAATTAATTCAATCAAACATTTTTCTCTATGACTCGATACTAACAATAACTAGCGATTTATAATCTCGAGGGGAATTTAATAGATTTTCGTCGTAAAACTTCTCTGCATTGTATACTTACAGACAATTATTTCGTACTCTAGTTTTATCAGATTAAATCATACTCAATCATCCCTGAAGGTTCATCGTAATCGATTATCCCTGAAGGTTCTCATCATTTAACATTGAAAGTACCGTCCGTCTAATGCCAAAATTGTGTTAGGATAGACTTAGCAACAATCAACAGTAAAGATCGGCGTATTATATCGGTTAGAGAGAAGAACGGAAGGCCGCTGCTTAAAAGCGTGGGCGACGCAGTAGTGAACGCACCAGATCGGTGGGCGGCTACCAGATCGCCCAATTGGTCGATCGACTCGGTAATGGTTGGTGGGCGTTGAGTAAGCTCAGATGCGCGGCCAGCAGTGCGCACTTTACCGGCTCTCTTTCTTTCTCTCTCTCCTTCGCTCTTTCTTACTATACATCCCCACGATGTTCGTTCCCCACCTGGTCTGTATATCGCATCGACTAGGTTTCGATAGGGTCTCCTCTGCCCCCGCGTTTGGGATCTTCCACTCCGCGTCTACCCTTTTGCGATTAAACCTAATGTAATCGGCAGCTTCTGCGTTTTTGAAGGTTTACGAATCGCGGCCACTTTCTTTCCCCCATATTCACCTCTTTCATCGACACGGCTACCGCCACCGTTACCACGGCGCGGCGCCTTAAATCTTGATCTCTTCTTGGCGGGTAGAAGCAGAAGAACGGAGTCTTTTACGGGAAGAGTATAAGGTGGGGGTATGGCTAGTCTGGGCGCGCTTCGAGTGGAGCGCGCGGCGGTAGGCAATCTGCTCGAATACGGCGAAGAGCGAACAGGTTGCCCCGCGTAACACACTCGCGTCTGATCGTCCAAAGGTAGTGCGAAAGAAGGGTAATTCCAAGAGAGCACCACGCTATCAAAGAGGGAAGCAAAACCGTGTCGCATGTATCCACGTTGTAGCAGCTGATAATGGAAACCTTCTAAAGAAACGAATTGAAAAACCCACTTTTCGTTCCTCACGCTCGAGCACGAACAAGATAGCTTCGGCAAGTCGATCGCGTGACAAGAGAAACGATGCATCGGTGAGGAGTAGAACTGTCGTAGGGACAGAAATAAAAGAAGAAAAAAATAATCATTTTCGTGCAACGAAGTTTATCTCTCTTTCTTTTGTATCTGGAGAGTGCGCGAAGAGATGAATCTGGTGATCTGTGTCGAAAGAAAAAAGATAAACGGAGAAGGTGGTATATGAGGGGAGAAATCGACCGCGTATATGGAGCGACGGAGCAAGTCACGTCACATTAAATCTTGATCTCACCTCGGCGAGTCCCTAGTCCGCGGGAGGGGGAAGGTCTGGGCGCGCTTCGAAAGCCCGAGCGGAAGGCAATCCGCTCGAATCCGACGGAGCGCAAGCAAGCTACCCCGGTGCCGTAGTAGCCCTCGTTGCCTGTCATTGGAGAAGGGAGTCCTCGTAGGCGGAAGAAACGAGAGGGCGATCGACACGCGAAGAAGAGTACGGAGAGGGAAGAGGGCCAGGTGGAGGAGAAGAAAGAGGAGGAGGAGGAGGAAGAGGAAGAGAAGGAGGAGAACGTGGTCACGAGCTTCGTCGAAGGCGCCTGCGCTCCAGTACTCCGCGCCTTCGGTTCCTCAGCTTCGACTAGGCTCACCGCTCAACTCAAGTGTCGCGACGGCGTAAAAGCTCGTGTCGCGATGCATCGTGATCGTCATCGCGCGATCGTACTAATTATTCCGTTTTGCTAATCGGTTCCGTAGCGATTTGTTTATCATTTTGCGTCACGTGACGAGTCCGTGTTTGTGCTGTCAGAAGGATAGTGGCTGACGGTGGTACATACGTGACAGTTCGGCGGACAGTTTTCAATGAAGATAAGTTGAAGTTTTTTTTTAAAACAAATGGGAACTGCAGATATTCGGCGAATAAGACGGGAATGCGTTAAATTTATATCGGATTCTGTCGATGTGCACTTAGGCAGAGATACAACGACAACGGATGAATATTCGAATTTTTGACGATGGCGATAAATCGATAAACGATCCTATTAATAATTTCTATGATATATTGTTTATACAAGTTGAAAAATGCTCGTTCAGCAATATTGCTTAACGCACAAGAGAATATTCTTAAGCGCTGTACTCCGAACGAGAGTAATGCCAGATGATACGTTAATCTGGAAATACTTGTCAATAATTTGAAAATCGCGATTAGCGCGTAGAAAAATCCATTGAATGCGAGAAACGGAAGTTATTCAAAGACAGACGTGGTACATTCGCAGAAGTGGAGGAAGAACGGGAGAGGGAGGAGCCGTTGCTGAGCGTGGAGGGGGCGGAGGTGAGATCGTCTGGTGATGATGATCGGTGGCGGCGTTGCGACTCCTCCTGGTACTGCCAAGTCGGCGGCTGCGATCGACAGCGAAATGGTACAGGTCGACGGCATTGGCAGTGGTAGTGTCAGTGGCAGTGCTAGTGGTAGTGGTAGCCCAGCAACGGGTGCAATTACCACGCGCCTCACGAACAATAGCAGTAGCGGTACCAATAATAATAACAACAACAACAATAATAATAATGGGGAGATTAGCAACAATAATGACGGACACGGAGTCGCGAATTGCACCGGTACGACCGCTTCGAGCGCAAGTGACAAGTTCTGCTGTCAGGACGAAGACGTTCCCGCCACCACTGGTGTTGCCCGACCTTGGGAACCACCGTCGCCGACCTTCTCCCAGACGAGATCGCACTTACTACAGGTACATCCACCGCACCATCACCAGCAGCATCCGGCGGCGCATCATCACCAGCAGTTGAATGTACCTGTTTCCCTGATCGATGGTGAGTAAGAATGCTAAGATGTTCGTGTCTTTAAGTCGAATCGAATCCGATTATTCTCGTCGATTTAACGTTCCATTTAGTTCTCACGCCTTTTTTTTCATTGTTTTCTTTTCACACGGTAGCTCTATAATAATATAACAGGTACCAAATCATTGTTTAATTTAAAATAAGCACAGCCTCTACAACACAAATGTTATTGCAATAATTGTTACATGGAAAGAATTTTGTTGAAAAATCTAAAATTTTGCTGGATACAGATTTAAAAATAATTGTGTTGGATCATTAAAATAATTACGTTAAAAACTAAAAAAAAATAATGAGCAATACTGCAAAAAAGTTTGATTTCTAGCAACCAATTTAAATTTTTAAAATTACTTCGATGATCCAACGAAATTATTTTCAGATCTATATCTATCAGCAAAATTTTAGATCTTTTTAGCAAAATCGTTCTTTTCGTGTATAAACGAGATTTTTGGGTATATTAAACTCATTGATTCACGGAAAGTTCAACATTAAGCATGAGAAGATAAATATTTACATTGAAGAACATTAAAGAATTTCTTGAGACTGTAAATATGATTACACAACAAGTAAGAAATAAAGCCTTTAAGGCGGTTAAGCTGGACCTTAGGCACTTAGATAATTTAATAAATTTATATTATATATACTTACATATGTGTAATTATTTAAACTGCCGTCGAATTGTTTTTTTCGGTCTCGAAATGCAGTTCGACTAAACTATTGTAATATCTCACAAATAAAATTGATCAACATTAATAATTTGATATTTACATAGGCATTTTAGAAATATCTTAATGATGCTACTTTTATTCAAATCTACTGCAATTAAATGTCAATTATATGCGTTGTAACAAGTTTCAATTCTCACTAAAAAAGACATGCAAGTGCTTCTGCGTTCTGTCAGCAATATTTTTGTATACGTCCCGATTACATTCCTCTTTCTTTCTTTCTTGGATATCTGAGATAAGACAGATATGTATGCATATGTAAGCAATGAAGGCCCAATTAATTTCGTTATATCATGATAAATCGATAATTACAAAATACATCACGTACCATTATTTACAATTGTGTTTCATGCGTTTTATTATATCAAAATTGCACAATACGTTATTAAAATTTTAAACAATTATTTAATGTGTGTGTGTGTGTGTGTGTGTGTGTGTGTGTGTGTGTGTGTGTGTGTGTGTGTGTGTGTGGAAAGATCGAATATTCGAAACACCTGAATATATTTGGCTATTATAGACAATATTAGAGACAATAATTCATGAAATGAAATAACGAGGTAATACAAAAAAACGTGGGAATTTTATAAAACTTGTGATAATAAAATAATTTTTTTTGGAAAATTCCTTTATCATCGATTTTATCAAATTTTTTTAATACTATAGACTCGATATCGTTTTTGAAATAAATTTTGACTATTTCGAAAAACATTATAAAAAATTAAACGATGAAAAGATAATCTTCTGATTAATTGTATTTTGTTTTATATAATATGCATACGTTTTATATAATACATATATTAATAATATTATTAATTTGCTAGGGTACAGTTATATAGAACAACTAATAAACATATAATTTACAAATATAAGAACAGTAATATATAATTTAATTATTTATGTTCTCGATAATGCAGAAGTTAAATATGTGATACACATGACGATAAATGAGTATATCGATTATATCTTGTTTGATGAGAGATAACTAAGTAACTAATTAAATTATGAATCGTTTCACGATCTTTCACCACGCGAATCTTTCGATGCGGATGGTAACTGCAATTAACATTGAACACCTGTACAGGCGAACACCTGTACAGGACTTGTCTCGTAACTAACGTTAATGGAAGCATTTCTCGCCTTTAAAAAACTCTCGGAAGAATTACGAAATCTTGATTGTAATTTTGAAATATAATATTCAACTTGTGTGAATTGTAAAAATAAAAAAGTAAATCAGAACAATATTAGAACAGTATATACGAAATAATTTCTGTTTCAGAGATTCAGAATTGTCACGATTTTAATCGCCATTAAAAACTATTGTATGTCAGATAAACCAGTTTATAAAATTTTAAATAATTTCAAAATATCTATATATATATATCTATATATAATTCAAAAAGAACATTTTGCTAAAATATTTAAAAATTTGTGTAGATCTGAAAATAATATTATTGAACTATCGAAATAATTATATGGAAAGTTTAAGCATTAATATATTGCTAATATATTGCAAAAAATTTTAACATTCTAGCAATCAACTTTAATATCTTACATAGTTATAATTTTGATTTAAACAAAATTATTTTTAGATCTAGCTAAATTTGTAACCAATATAAAAAAAACATAATCAAATATAATCAGGAAGTTTTTCTGTGTAAAATATTTTAAACACGTTCTGCGGACAGTTCTGCTTACAGTTCATTATCAATGATTGCTGCCGCCTCTTTTCGGCCGCTAATTAAGTTGTCAAAAAGCGACGAGGAGCAAAACCCCGCGATTATACAACAGACTCGGCTTATGATATTATTTAACACGAATGCAATGTGGTGAACTTCTTATTCGCTCTCTACGATGCTGTCTGATGCAGCGTGAAATGCTCTTTGGTTGTTTGCCTCATAAAACCATTGATAAAAAGAATGATAAAAAGGACATGCTCGATTGAGAGCAGTGGATATGCGCCTACGACGACATGTTCAACTACCGCACGTTCGCGGATCTTTCCGCGATTTGCACTTGCCAGACGAAGCACGGGGGCTACCAAGTATCGCACTCATTCGAAACCGGTTTCAATGCGTTGGCAACGCGAGTACTTCTCTTCGGATCGGTGAACGTATTACTCTCGTTTAACGCTCAATACCCGTCCATCCCGCGGGTACTCTCGCGTTTGCGGAGCACTTCGTTCCAGAACCACGAGATTTTACGACCACACCCAGATCGTTTCGAGGCAGATACCATGTACGCAACGTTTTCGTTCACGAGCGAGCAGAAAGGAAGAGAAAAAGACAAAAAAGGACAAAAGAAAATGTGTTTCAGGTGTTCTGGTAGCACATTATGGTACTTGGCCATATGAACTATCGTATGAAAGATATACTAATACATAAATAACGAAGTCGTATCTGTTGATTGCATTGAAAGAGTAATATTTTTTTCCGACAATGTAACATTCATCATAAAAATCTTGGATGTAATAAGAGACTGCAGATAATTATTATTATAAAATTATCTATTTAGAAAGTCACTATTTAGAAAGTGTGAAGTAGCTTAAATCATATCGCTTTCTCTCTTTAAAATATTAAGTCAAGAGATGTTGATAGAATTGAGATGTTGATAGAAAACTAATGTGATTCAATTCTTTCTAATGAAGCGCAGATGTTATAAGATTAGCCAATGCATAATTTTTTTATTACGTCTATGATTAAAATTAAATTTAGTGAGAAAAATGATTTGATGGGATTATAATTCTAGTGGAAAAAATGGACGAATCAGGATTTTCTGATTAAGTCTACCAGAATTCTAGTTGAGATAATAAATTTATAAAAGCCAGCAAAGCCATTCTTTCCGCGCATTTATATAATCCTTATTATGTATTCGAATGATACAATTTGTTTAAATGCTGAATTATATCTAAATTGATTCTTTGAAATTGCGATTTGATAATATTGTTTGCGAATTAAAAATTATGAATAAATTCGATAGTTTGACGTGGTAAACAAAGTTCCTGCTTGGTTTGTGTGCGGAAAGTTAATTTAAGTTTAAGATCCGATACAAGTTCACGGATGTTTCTGATGCTGAACTCGATACTTGACAGCAAACGATGCCATGGAATTTTACAACCATACTCAGAGTGTTTTGAAACAAGTATATCTTGCGGCTAATAGTTGTCTTCGCGCAGTACTTTGTTACAACTTTGATGACCAATTGACGGTCGTCGAAAGTATCCGCGAAGATGTATGCACTAATTACGCATAGACTTACTTGCTAATCAGATTACAGTTTCGTTAAGAATTGTAATTTCCTTTTTTTTATTCTTTGACACTAGTTTTGTTCAAGTATCTATAAAAATTTAACTAAACTAGTCTAGTAAATTATAAATAACATCCACTTTATGGCACATGGGATGTAAGATACTTCTTACGTAATTATTTTTATGGTCTAATAAAATTATTTTCAGACTTGTATCCATTTAAATTTTTAGATTATGTTATGGGCAAGTTGCCTGCTGTACAATGTCGGCATTGCGAATCGTGTCAACATTGTTTAATTGCAGGAAATACTTTTATTTAAAACACACTATTTGCAATACAAGCGTATTTTGTATTTTTTATTTTAGCGAATCACATAAAAGTATTACGTATTTTGTATTTAAAATTGAAAGATTGAAAGCTTTTTGTACCTTGTATTGTAATTCAATAAGGTTAATTATCAATGTTAATATTTGAAATACAAAATACAAAATACATACTTTCATAATTTTTTGTTATTAATACTGAAGTTTAAAATACTTTTATATATTCTCATGAAATACAAAATATTTTCATGTATTCCGAACAAACACAAAATACAAAATATTATTGTCTTACCAATACTGTTTTTCAAATAAAAATATTTCAAATATATGTCCAATCCTGTCCAATCGCGTTGGACAATGTTGACGGCCCGAACAATACCAATACTGCCTATTATGCGGATTTTGCCTGTAAGAAGCCAGCAAAATCGTTCTTTCCGCGTGAACTTCATGTTGAACTATACTTTCTACATCTATCTAAATCGCATATAATAATCCGCATTTCTTCATTATCATTTCTTCATTTATAATCATAATAACAAATTAATCTATTAGTAAGAAAATAAAAAGAATAGATGACTTTTCTAACATTCAATGCTATAAATATGATATCAAATTGCATAATTCTATGATAACATTCAATTTGGAATATAATATTATATCACTTAACATAAAATACAAACATAGATCAATATATGACGCCATGAATAAAATTTATGAATAATTAACCATACATAATCATAGTGACGCATAACGTATATAGTTTTACTTTGAGATTTTATAATTATGTTTTGTTACGTAATATATAATATTTGCACCAAAAAGTACTGAACATCTTCATTCGTTAAATGAAATTTAAAATGTCATTAAATTCTCATTTCTTTCTTGAGTAACATCTTGTCACTTAACTTAATCAAACGGACTTAATTGATCAAAGAGTTATTACGTAAAATACTTGCCCGTGTATCGATTATCAATTACACGTACAATTTATTTTTAACACGATTTCTGTAGAAATTATAGCCAGATAATATAAAATTACTTTTTTGCGAGACGCTGCCCTCGAGTGTAAACACAACTATCTATGTGTTATTTGAGTCATATTTCGCGTGTAAAAAAATTCATAAATTAATTTGCGCTCAAATTTTACTTGCAAGATTTTATTTCTACTTGATTAAAATTATTATAAGACTCAGACTATGTATAAATGTAGTTTAAATTATTCTATCATATTAGACTCTATATTCGATTAATTTTCTTTCCACTATACACATATTACAGATATGATATGAACTTCACATCTGCATGCATTTCCTTTGAACATTCTTTTTAAATAATTTAAGTGTGTTCTGTTGTATTTTATCTTTATGCGTGTGCGTGTTGCAACGAATGGTCTGCATTTAAGAGTTAACTTAATTCGTGCACCGTTAGCAAACACTCGTAACGCGACGCGATTTTACTTGAAACCATCTGCTCAGTTCAGATAAAACCACCTCATCGGAAGCGCAGAATGAACGATCTCACGAAGTCGTCGAGTCTGCAGAAAGAGAATCGGCCTTCCAGTTTTTCTCTCTATTATCTATTACTGCCGTGTCAAGCGATCGGTCTTTACTGGCGGCGATTTCGAATGTACAGACGAATATACCGTGAGGCCTGATGCCAGAACTCGTTCAGAACCGGTTCCCGCTTGGTATCGATGCAACGATGGGACGCATTTCTTTCTGTGCATCGGCTACTTTCGTTTTCACGATACCTCCGATCGCTTTGACACGAAACGAGCGCGGAATGCGCGCTCGATGTGCCATTCGAAGCGGATGGGATAAGCGCGAGACTTCGCGAGATTCGCATAAGTTTTATTCGACGTTTCGGGCAACCATTGTACACGAGATTCTTCGGAAAATAATTTTAGTAGCACTTCAATTTTGTAACAAAAATTCTCCAGGAATTTTACGAATATAATTGACATGTTTTTTCTCTTTAATTAGATAATCGTTACATAATCTACGAAATTTATGATCATTAATCCTGATTCTACTATCGAATATTTAACTTAGATTTTTTTGTTAGTGAAAATGTAGTAATAATATTTTTAAATGATAATAAATCAAAAAGACTAAAAAGATAATAAAAATGTGAAGAAATGTAAAATTTACTACATTTAATGCTTATTAATGTAAGATACACGGAAAAAAACGGCGTTTTGCTGAAGTGTTTGAAAACTTAGCTAGATAAACCTGAAAATATATATTTGAATAAAACCATCATATCAGTCCTTGTATATTCTAAATCTAAATCAAAGGAGTCATTCTGAATGTAAAAGTTTCTCCGCGACTCTTGTTAAGTCAATACGGATTACGAAATTTTGTACACAAAATACGGGATTTAAAGTTGCGACCGGTTGATTACGAGTCCATCGTTCTCACGGAGTCACATGACATTGCAATGTTATAATAAATTCGTCCAAAATATATCATGTCAATTTTCCTTCTCCAGATTACAGTTAATTTAAATACTGATTAACTGTATTCCTGATGAGGAGCCATTAATAATGAACTATATTATCGCCATAAATTGTGAAAAAGTGGCCGTTCGATTACGTGAATAACAAATTGCAAATGATCTGCGCAAGATGCATTTACCGAGCTGATTGGTAATACACTGAACTCATAAAGGACTAATTAATTAGACGTTCTCACTATGTAAACGAACTGTCGCGAATTCACGCTGAGTTCACTCATTGAAACCAATTAAAACAACGCGATACAAATGAGCACGACGGACCTGTTTTTCTACCAACACTTAGAATTTAATTTCATCCGATGGTCTCCTCCCGCGATCGCCGAACTCCTTATGTAAGATCGACTGGATAAAAAGCTATTGCGCTCCTCGTTTACAAAATGACAGGTATTACACGCTCTTTATATTGCTATATATCGTTCGATCGTAAATTGGCATCTGGGCGACTCTCCGCACTAAACGTTGTTAAGATTAGTCGACAGTGCGATTACGAGGAAGCTGAACCTATAATAAGCACATCATAATTTTGATCGCAGAACTGCCGGTACAGTAATTAACATCTATCTCACATTTAATTCATATTATCTTTAAGCTCGCGTCGATTTACGCTTGGACCCTCGTTTCGCCTTGTCGCGATTTTATTGGCCATGCTGTGTAATTACGTTTTCTCTCCTTGGAGATTATTTTCTACGAGTAAATTTTCCACTTAGCATATTCTTCGCTTTCTTGATATCATTTTAGTCTTTTTGGCTTATTACCATTTAAAAATATTATCACTATATCTTCACTTAAGAAAAAAAAAATCTAAATGAAACCGGTGATTTTCAAATCAAGTTATATCAATCAGAAGTTGCGCAGATCATGTACAAATTATGATTATTTAACTCGTAACAGAAAAAGAGGAAAATATTTTTTGTAACATTAAAAGAATGTATGGGCTTATTACAATTTTTTGTTATTAGTTTAAAAAGTTTTAAATGTTCAATTATATAAAAAAATTGCAATACTTGTTGAAGTTAATATAAATATTTAGTATCACAATTAGATTATATAAATAAAACAAAACTATGAAAAATAAGATTATGAAACATAAAATTATTCCAAAAGAGTGAATCTTATTCAAGAGTGTAAATATTTTCATTTTTTTCAGTAGTGGCGATATTTTCATTCAAAGTGAGACTTCATTTCAAGAACCTTAGAGAGTTGATTAGCATGTTAATTTGAAAGCAAAGATAATCATTGAAAATTAAAATAATATTGATAAACATCTGAAATCAAAATTCTTGTAATATAGTAATATATTATTAAAAAGAATATAAATGCTGTGCGAGGTAATGCGAGGTCTATGCGAATATGAATATAAGTTAATTATTAATCATAATTTGAATGACAGGTATCTCTTGACTGCGCTTTTCATTCATCAACATTCTTTAAAATCATATCAATAACAAGATCGCGAGATCACGTTTAGCAACTTAAATTAAAGTGCCTCAACATCAAGTTATTTGACCGTGACCACTTTCGTCACAGCGATTACACAGCTGATTGTTAATTTAACGAAGCATTCAATTGATTTTGGGGATCCTAAAAAAGAGCTTTGTGAGAAAAGTAGATCCCCGATTATTTCAGATCTGTAAAAATCATCAATCTTTCGAATCTTGTTAATTAGTGTACGAAAATAATTCAAAGTCAAGAACGAAGATGTGATAATAAAATGTAATCGAAACAGATTTCGACCGAGATTTCGTTCTAGCAATTATCATTAATTGTTCGGTATGATAATTTCATTATTATACGTATTATTATTACAATGAAATATTTCTCTGATTGCAGGTGTGAATTTACAAAATTGTACAGCCGGTCCTTTCGCCAGTGGCAATAATGGCAACGCATCGCGGCAACGTCTAATCGAATTGTCACATGGATTAGGAGCACTCAGGCATTACAACGATCTCGCCAACCATGTGTTGTCATTAAACCAACAGGGCGCAGTCGTTACGAAACTTTTAGGTTTGTAAAGTATATTTTTATTAACGATTTACCATGAGCTGCCTTACATGAGGAGAATCGCATTCATGATACGCTCGATATTATACCCCACGTTGTTTTTTTCTTATCGTTGACGATAAGAATATGCAAATTATTGGGTGACATTCCGAACACGAGAACTTACGTAGGGAAACTACTCCGTTGACATATCGCTATTATGTTCGTCAACCACTATACCTATCGCGAATATCGAGCGCCACGCACGCATTACATACGTACGTAATTTCGATATGAAGTCAAGGCAGAAATCATCCATTTATATTCTACGTTCTAAGAATATCATCGATCCTCCGGAAATGAGAGAAAAATAGATATTGGAGATGTACAAGAGAAGATTTTCCAAAGTCGAGAACTATTAGATAGACTGATATAAAAGGTTTTTGTCATATTTGTCAAATAAAGTTTTAAAATAATTCCTATTCGTGAGAGAAACAATATTATTACATAATATTTTCCTATCTAAATGGAAGCTTTTTTTCCCTCTATTTTTTAAAAGAATAAAGAGTAAACTTTTTTTATATTTTCTTGGATTGTGTATTTTTTCTTAGATTCTCTCTCTTTCTCTCTCTCTCTCTCTCTCTCTCTCTCTCTCTCTCTCTCTTACCTCTTTATATCTCTTTTTTTAATTCAAAATTTACATAATTCTTGATTGTACCTTTCTCTGTGATTCATGCGGCAATTACCAGCGACCACAAACGACCGCGTTAACGTTTCGAACGATTTCAAGCAAGACAGAGAAACAAGGAATAGCATCAAACTTACAAGGCATAGTCAAACATAACGAGCGCATCAGCCACTTGAAGCTCGTTAGCTTGCCAGAATTAACACCGTAATAACCACTTCTTTCACGCATTAAATTTCAGCACCTCGAACACATCAAACTTAAATAATTCACCAATGATTGCATCAGTCATTAGCCTCTCTACATTCCAAGAGATTAATGCGAAGTTTCGATTCTCGCTGCTC
>NW_017259334.1:915006-937516 GCF_001594045.1 Atta colombica | reverse complement strand
TATATATATATATACCATATCTATTTTACCTGGCTATCAAATTACATTACAGCTTCAATGAAAATTTTTCTATGCTATTTTCTTTATAATTAATAAAAATTTATGTCATTTACAACATAAAGAAATATAAAAATATATGTATCTCAAGGCTCTAAATGCTTAAGAAATCACACTGAGCTTTCCGGCATTTGCGTTCTCCATGACTGTTCGTGTTGTTGTTCGTACCTCGTACCTTCGACCGTCATGTTTGATGAGTTAATGCAGATCGAGGTGCTCTCAAGATGAGTACACAAGTACGGATGTTTTGCACGTGAGAATGTTTTGCGGTGAAATTTAGACTCGCGGAAATTTAGACTCTAAACGAGATCGCGGGAATTGTCGGGTATCTATACGAGTAGACGGAAGCCCGGATCGTATTCAAGGAAAGGCCAGAAAGACAAGGAAGCTAAGAAGAAGAAAAGGTGCGGAAGAAGAAGTGCGGAGGAAGGGGAGAAAAAGGAGGAAGAAGAAGGATCGCGCGTCGAGGTGAACAATAAAAAATGGAGACGAGCCACCGAGCATCACTGTGGAACGTCAGAATTTCTCTCTTTCTCGTAGACCTGCCTACCTACCTCGCGGTCCTCGTTAACTTTACGAGCCGCTCGTAAAAATACCGTTCGTAGCCTGCTCTCTCGCGGCGCGCCGGTAATGTCTTCATCTCGCTGGACTCCTTAGGCGTCCGAGGTGAATATAATGTACTATAATCGGCCGACCAATTACTTAACGATGATGAACAATTAATCCCCTCGACGTAAGCGGGTAGTCTGCTCTGCGTTGATACGCAAATCGAAACAGAGGCAAGTGGCGTTACGCGATATAACTGGTCATTTCACCACTGACATGTAATAGGTATAGATTGCACATTCTCCAATTTTAAGATATGTATTCCGTTAAAAAGAATTGAATCATATCTCTCTTTAATATTTTGATACTTGAGAGAGAGAGAGAGAGAGAGAGAGAGAGAGAGAGAGAGAGAGAGAGAGAGAGCGTGCGTGCGTGCGTGCGTGCGTGCGTGTGTTTTGTGTGTGTGTGTGTGTGTGTGTGTGTGTGTTTTGTGTGTGTGTGTGTGTGTGTGTGTGTGTGTGTGTGTGTGTGTGTGTGTGTGTGTGTGTGTGTGTGTGTGTGTGTGTGAGAGAGAGAGATATGATATTCAAGGTATCTTATTCTTTCTAAACAATAGATATAATAATGGACTGTTATAATATGAAATTATCGTTATTAATTGAAAAAAAGTAAGCTTGAATCATATTGCTCTCTCTCTTTCTCTCTCTCTCTCTGTCTGTCTCTCTCTCTCTCTCTCTCTCTCTCTCTCTCTCTCTCTCTCTCTCTCTCTCTCCATCTAAAATATCGAGCTGAAGAAAGTTGACATGTTTTCTAAAAGAGTATTGCAGATGCTAAAAATCAAGGAATGCATTTTCAATTCTTCTATATCTACGTTCTAAACTGATAGTAACAGCTCCATTATAGGAATGCGTAGTCTATTCTTAAGACTATAGTATATAGAAAAAAAACTTAAATAGTAAAACGTAAATAGTAAACGAACGGCCAATTACAATTGAGAATATAAGGCCATAAGCAATAATAAATCCAACATGTTGATTTTCTCACTGCTTACGTCTTACTGCTTAAGTTTTTTTGTATGACTGTTATTATGCCTATAATCGCAAGAAGAGATACGAATTATATCGCGATATCTCGTTTATTCATATTCATGAACTAAAAATACCATTCGATTATATCGATTTTCGTGTCTTCAGAGATTGCGGTTTTAACTCCTCGTCCTCCTATATCGATTACAGAGGATTGATTCAAAGACGAATTGAGAGACTACACGGGATAAATGGCCAAAATTTCAAGCGTGCTGTATAAGTTTAACACGTCACTACTGCGGTCGTTAGGATAACTGGACAGCAATCGAATGGACAATGCCGAAGGCGTTCCGGTTATTTGTTCGTAGTTTCCGTCGCGACGCTCTTACATACAGGTTCGCCGTGTAATTACACTAATTTCTCATTATCAATTCATAAAAGAGATCACCTCGCCCGCGAATGCACGCATGCGACGCGCCATTGAATACAGCCTTCTCGGCTTGTAACCACGGCGGATTGACATCCAGCCACTGTGCTCGCGAGTAACCCTAACTGGCTAACGAAATTGGCTTCGTGCGGTTTCTTTTATTAAAAACAGCACTCTTCGCTCAAAAATTTTACGTACGCACGCACGTAGGCGCGCACACACGTGCACAGGAGCAAATCTGCAAATCGAAGGAGCAAGCCGAACGAGCAACCTGCAACAATGAAAAACTGAAGGCAACAAGGGTGGGAAGAGATCGAGCGATGGGATCGAAACAGGGAAAGATAGATATAGGGACGGAAAGATAGAGAGAAGTTAAAAAGGACGAAGAGAGGAAGAAACGGGGAGAAAGAGAGAAAGAGAGAAAGACCGAGATAGCAGGTCGAGGCAAGGAATTTGCTCGCGGCATGGATACCTATTAGGTGGATACATCGTTTATATACCCGGCACGCACTTCATCCGTGGGAGCGCACGCGATACCCTCTGCCGGGTTTAGCCGTCATTATTGTTATTAATAATAGTACGTAACGACCGATAATTGCTCAAGTCTGCCTGCGCCTCTGGTTTCCATTACCTCACAATCTTCCCGGCATCGTCCACCGGATTGACGGATACCTCCCCCGTCCCGTCCCGTTCCTGCTTCTCAAAACTCTTGAGTCTGGTCTTCGGCAAAGCCCGCGACATGACGGATGATGCATGCATGCAAGTACGAACGACGTCCACGTCCTTCCACGATGAATCCGCGCATAATTGGGGTCGGGAGGCGAGTCTCGATGGACCCTTTACGCCCGATGGTTGACGTTGATATTAGCACGCGAGCGTGACTTTCGTTTCTTCGCTTCTATCGTGTCGCTTGCGAGAAACGGGGCAAAAACAGCGGATACGCGATATAGCGCAACGTATACAAAACTTTGAATACATATTATTAGTAACAGCGTAACATTGACAAAGAAAAGAGGAATTTTCTAATATAATGCATACGGAAAGAACGATTTTGCTAAAGTATCTATAAACAATGTAGTGCTATAATAGATACAGATCTAAAAATAATTTTGTTGGATGATCAAAATAATTATGCAGAATGTTTAAACTTTTTGTAGGATTGTCATCGATTTGTCAACGTTTAAGCGTTACTTTATAATTATTTTAATGGTCTAACAAGATTGTTTATAGATCTGTAGTTAAATATCTCTGTAGTTAAATTTTTAGATACTTCAACAAAAATTTTCTTTCTGATTGCGATTGCAATGCATCGTATCAATCCTCATTGTTTAATAAAGTTTTCATACACAATTAATCCCGATATTACGTATTCGTTTATTCTCTATTATTTGACATTAAATTATTTTTCAATTTACAATACCTTTATTATTGAGCCTTTAGTCGTTACTCCTCTTTATATATAATGAGCCTGATCTAATTTTATTTTTTTATCATACATCGATATACACAATAACAATGATAAATTATTTAATATTATTTAACTAACTACATATATTTTTTTTCAATAATGATAAAATTTACTTCTAAAACGATCCATTTTTCGTACGAAACGTTTAGTAATATTATAAAATTTTATGTATTATAACATTTAATTGATTAAAATTTGATTCGTTAAAATGTATCGTTTGTACGTCTTTTACGGTATCAACAATATGCAATCGATGATATGCATACTCTTTTCATACTTATGATATATATGCTTATGGAGCTGTGCGCGTCTTAGCATTCACTTGTAGGTACTAATTAATTCATGACTAATTGACTGCTGCGTTGCTCATTGTCTTTCCCACGAGTAGCAAATTATAACTTCGGTTTCTATGAAATATATGACAGCGGTGAATCTAAACGATAGATTTAAGATACATGTATTTTTACTTGTGACCGATATTTTAACGTTTTATTTTAAATAAATGTTCCCATAGTTTGAAAGAGAGGAGCGAGAGGGGAGAGAGAGAGAGAGGGGGGGGGGAGGGGAGAGAGAGAGAGAGAGGAAGAGCGGCTATCCAGTAAACTATGATTTTTATAAAAAAGCACTAGACTTACATTAATTGCTCTAAGCATGCAATTTAACTTTTAAGCGCGCGATAATAACACTAAAAATTATCACAAGCTAACGCGCAATGGCTACACGTGTGCAGATAATTTTCTTATATCACGATATATATTATGTAAGCATCCTGTCCTAATTGCCGCATTATGAATCCACCCAGATATACGAAGATAGGATGATATCCATTTGCCGGTAGCACGCGATGTTAAGCATTATATTGCGATGATTGCCGTGACTTTTGCACTATTATATGCTGTCATTTATATTTTCTCTCTTTTTATGTTCTTTATACACATTACAAAATTGTTTATGTCTTAAAAGACTCGATTCCACTAATGTATAATTCATTTTAATAATCTCAGTTCAATTTACTCTCTGTTTTCCTAACTTTTAGAATTAGAAAAAGATTAAAAACCGAGACTGAAGTTAATTTACATTGGTAGAAACGGGCATAAGACATTCCTAATGCACCTCCTAATGCACCTTGTATGGAACAATATCTAAGGCGATCGAATATGGCGATCGAATATAAATGGAACAAATTACATTTAATATACAGTTCAATTATAATGTATAATGTTACAATTATCACTCTTTTCACATCAATCACGCTTGTGAAAGATACATTCGAATTCCAAGGCGCGTGCATCGCGTGATTTTCGGGAATTACGGCGAACTTTGCGAGTTTTGGCATGGTCGAGCTGCCGAATAGGGCGCAAAATATAAATGTGCCATGCCGCGGTGCCATTTACGAGCGATTTTATCGAGGATCAGGAGTTTTGCCAATGCACCGTGTCCTTGAAGCCCATTTTATCGTGTTTCAGGTACGTTGCGCCCACCGGGTCTGATCGGTGGCAGTAAGCCGAAAGTAGCAACACCGGCTGTCGTCGCTAAGATTGAACAATATAAAAGGGAGAATCCAACTATCTTTGCTTGGGAAATCCGGGAGAGGCTAATTTCCGAAGGTAAAATAATAAAAATAATAATCGACACATATTGAAAGAATATATTTCTGAATCACATTCCCACAAGACAGATGACATCAGTCGAAATTTTTCGAATTTCGTATCAAGTGCGAATAGTGTTCTAAATACACTGGCCCTTAATCAGGAAAAATAACAAATAATAATAATAATAAATCAAAATAAGGATAACTTTTAGAAGTCTATCATAACACTATAACAAAATTAATATTTACATTACTATTAAACTTAAACTTGAAACGAGCAATTTATGATTATTTATGATTAGTATAGCTCTAAATATTATATTTATATTAATTTATTATATTTATATTAATTTATTTATGTTTAATTTCTAACAGGAAATATGTAGATCTTTGAGAGTCATTAAAGTTTTTTGTTATTAATTTAAAAAATTTTTAAATTTACAACTGTGTATATAAAAAAATTGCAACATCTGTATTTAGCATAAATATAGTACGATAATTAGAACATCAGTTTTGTGAACGAAAATAAATTTGTGAAAGAAATTATACCAAATTATTATACTATTTAAAAATTAGGAAAATGTTATAGGGTTATTAAAACTCATATGTTTCAGTTACAGGTTAATACCTCTATAAAAGACAAAAAAATGTACGAACCATATCGCATTAAAAAATTATTTGCGAAAAGGTAAATAATTTGCAAATCGATTATTTTAACGATGAATAAAGAGAATACGATAACGTAATAATTGTGAAGCGAAAGCGGTTAAAAGATTGATCAATTTGACTCGCATTAACATTGATTAAGATTTTTCGCAATATATCTCTTAGAACACGCTTAGTCATAACGTCAAGTGCTAGAGCGATGCATAAACTAGCGTGTTCCTTACTTAATTATGCTCGTCCTCTGTAAGCCATGCGAATACACCGTCCATGATTACAGACGCACGAATGAGTAACGTATAATTTAACGAAAGAATTAAGAAACGCGTTTCTGCGACCTTACTTCTTGACACACATACCATTCTCAAAGCATTCGCGCTAACACGAATATCATTATAATAAGTAAATTTTGATATATCTTTTGCTGAAACTATAAATCTTATAGATAACAACTGGCAATACAAGTATTTTGTATTTAAAGAATCTTATTTCCTTCCTAATAATATTGTATATTACTTTTAGTTTTAGACATAATATTAACGCATCCTATACAGAACAAATCATGTGCTTGCAGCAACATTGCAATGTTTTAGTAACATTGTAGTAACATTCCAAATGTTGTAACAAGTGCAAGTTTTGCACTTGCTGCCAGTTTCATGTTGGATAAAGTCTACGATTCAAAAAATTTGAACTTTAAAGAATAGCGTCAAAAGTTGCTTATAACATTATAACGATGACGGAGCTATGAAAAACTCTGTTTACAACAAGATTTTTGTTGTATTTGCGTTATTATCTGTTAACGATATCATCGCGATTCGCAACGATTGACCGCAACGTCGGCATTCACCTGTTCCAGGAGTTTGCAGTAATGCGACAGCGCCGTCGGTCAGCAGCATCAATCGAATATTGCGGAACCGTGCGGCGGAACGCGCGGCTGCGGAATTCGCGCGTGCCGCTGGTTACGGCCTGTACGCAGCCGCTGGGCCGCATCCGTACTTCAATTCTCATCAGCATCCGACGACGAGCCATCATCTGCCGGCGGGCTGGCCGGCACCAGGAGCAGCTGGACATCCATGGATGCTGCCGCCTCTTGCTACCGGTATATCCGGCGCCGCCGCGTCTGCTTTGCTTTTGCCACCGTCCCTGAGTCCCGGTGCGGCCGCCGCCGCGGCCGCAGCCGCGTCCGCGTCCGCGGGCACTTCCGAGCATGCACTTCATGCCGCCGACGCGATTGCTCGTGGATATCTACAAGGTGACGAAAGAGATACACCTTTGACGTCGCGAAATTGTCCTATTCGATAAAATGCGTCTATGCCTAGTTCTATAAAATTATTTTGTATTTCTTTCCCAAAGATCAAATGTGTGTTATTCAAATAAATTAATTAGATTCCTAAATTAATTAGATTTGCGTATTTAATCATAGAAATGAAAACGAAGAAGAGTAAGAAAAAAGAGAGATGTAGCTTCATTCCATGGCGAAAATTTTTAATTTAAGGATTCATATTTGTCTACGAAGAGTTTTGTTGATGGTTATACTGTTTATAAAAAATTTTATTGATAGTTACACCGTTTAGAAGCATGATGCAAAATACTTTTTACACTTGGTGAAGCTTCTGCTGACAATAACATTTTACAAATATCTCGAAAACTATAATAGAAATGTTTGAGAATATGTATTAAAACTATGTCATTTTATGGTTATATATATTTTAAGATAAATAATTCCATGTTTATTAAATTTCAATCTCATAAACAATTTAATAAACGTTTTTTAAAGTTTAATGAAACATCTATTCAAGACTTAAGCGAATTTCTTATAGATTTTCAATAAGTACACTATTTTTATCAGGAAAGTTTTTAATCTTTTTTTATTTTTTATTATTGAAAATTTTCATTAATGTTTGGGCGATTTTAATTAATATTCATACAATTTTTAACTAAACATTTATCAGTATATTTATATATTGAGTAAATACATAGTTGCATCAAATTGGCATTCACCAATTTTCTATATGCTAATCTTTTAAAATGTATTATTTTATATTACTATACCTATAAAAAAGTCAGAATTTTCATATCAGTCATATATACAAAACTATTATACATATAAATTTTCCCAATTTTGTATTTAACTTAGAAGTTACACAGCATATTTTAAATTTTATTAGGTAGTTTAGCAATATATAAAATATTAATAAAAAAATGTATATTATTATTGGGTTGTTGTATAAAATAGAAACGCACAGCCCATAGAAAACGTATTTCTATTAATGTACAGATGGCGACGGCGATGACGGAAGCTTAGACGGTTCAGAGCAGCCAAAGTTCCGGCGGAACCGCACGACTTTCAGTCCGGAACAGCTCGAGGAACTCGAAAAGGAATTCGAGAGATCGCATTATCCGTGTGTGTCTACGCGCGAACGTCTCGCTTCGAAAACATCGCTCTCAGAAGCCCGCGTTCAGGTGAGATTCTATCACTAGATAAAGATAAAGAGCCGATGCGACGACGCAGGGTCTAATTCGACATTAACATATAAATTGGAGAAGAGACCCTGCGGACAACAGCCGCGTCGTTCCTGTCCGACCTGATCACGAGCGTTCTAACGACCTGACTCGTGACTCTTAGGTTTGGTTTTCCAACAGACGGGCAAAGTGGCGTCGTCACCAACGCATGAACCTCTTAAAGCGCTCGCCACCACCACCTCCACCACCACCGCCGCAGCCGCAGCCGCAGCCGCAGCAACCGCACTCCGCTACGTCCGCTATGGAAATCGGCCAGCGTACGTCCAGCTGCTCCATCGCCGGCATGGGCGGCGAAAGTAGCGCGTTCCGCGCGGTTGTCGCTAATTCCGCAACCAGGGACACCGGCCTCGACCGACCCGAGAGGATCGATAGGCACGAGTCGGTACCGAAGCAACCAGAAAGGAAACCTAGCGCCTTCCGGATGATCAGTCAACTCGTAGGTGACGATTCGTCCGGACTTTCGAGACCGACCAGTCCCGTGTACGATCAGCGTCAATCGTCCGGTCTTGGTCCGCGTCCAGGATCGGATACGAACGCGCATAGGATACGCTACGATCAGAACGAGGACGAAGACGAGGAAATCGACGTTCAAGACTCCGACCAGGATATACCGTCGTCGCCACCGGTCGCTTGGAGAGATCATTGGACTGACCAACAACCGTTGGAATTGACGAAGCATGATCGCTGAACGAGATGTGATATCTCAGTTTTGATTTCGAGCGACGGTTAAATCCGGAGTGATGTTTTCACAAACAAAAATCGAACGACTGCAATGCAGTTTTTATTTCTTGAAAAATATTGGCTGAACATACGTTCCGTGGATCAGTAACTACCAGTGTTCAAAGTGTGTTGCTGTACCAGTTTTTTTAAATATATTTTAAATATATTTGTGACCGATAATAGTGCAAAAGTGATGAAGATATATTTTTTTTTTACGGTGCGCAAAGTACAGAAAATCACGAATAGATATTAATAAACCACAAAACATATATCCGGAGTCGATGTTATTAGCACGCGAGTGATCAAGTGATAAACTGATAATGTGCTATATCTTCAGCGGGCTCGAATCGGTAATTATCGGCGTGTAGCATCAGATGCGGCCGTATATGTGTTTATCTAATATTCCTTCTCTTCTCATTATTGTCGGGCTCGACTCTTCTCTCTATTGGTTGAAATTTTTAATATCTACGGAACTGCTTATTACACGAACATGAACGATTTCTTAAGATCGCGGATGCGAATAAGTGTTGCGAGCTGTATAATATTAAAACGCAACGTCATCAATGTCACTGTAATTATTATTGTTGATTAGATAAGTGATCGATGCAAATCGCGTGGTAAAAGTAAACGCTGTTAGATCGCTCAAATCTACCTGGGAAGCCATTCGTGCGAGTAGAGAATAAAAACATATACCGTGAAGAAAGAATGAGATTGTTCGACCTCATTCGGAACTAGTCCTAGCGAATCTTTATAAATTAGGGATATGTGTTAACTAGATATTTGAAATAGAAATAATCGGAAACACAGATAATTCTATATGAATTGTATTAAAATAATGTTTATTTAAATGAAACCGTTTGTAAATATCTACACACGGCAACCCATTCTCTCTTGCAAACTCTTCCAAATTCTTCTTCTAACTATCCTCTGACAGACAAAACTGTTTTTGGCGAGTCATCAAATATCCGCACAATATAATATGTTATATTGAATAAATTTACATAAATATCTTACACTCTCATTTATTTAATGAATCAATTTCCTTCCAATCCTAAATATCTTAACTGTTTATTATTCAAGAAACAAAGTGACATCGGCGTCAAAATTTTGGCGTCAAAATTTGACGTTAAAGATTTGTTAGTGTCGCTCTAACATGCTCCAATATGCTTCTACCATAACTCCTATTCACTCCAACGTACTTGGTAGCAGTATGTTAAAAGCATGCGACATGAACAAATCTCTTGTTTCCCGAAATAATTTTTAAAAATTATTTTAAACTTAAACGCACAAATTTACTTTAAATTTACCCAAACTTAAACATTAAAAACAATAAAGTATGATAAAATACCAAAATGCAAGACATTTATTTAATAATCTAAATTTAACAATTGTTTGTTCTATGAACTGTACATATAATAAATACGTAAAATAATCGATATCACAAGTTACTCCAGGTACCCTCTGATTTATACTTTTACGGCAATTATCTTTGGTAGAATATATTTCCGCATATCTTCTAACGCGGTAGAAGATATTCCGCTATGGATCGCGCACCTGAAGTCTAATACTCTTCCCATGCTTATCTCTTATTATTAAACTGCTCGAATATCGACTTCACGTCCGTTCAGCCGTGTACATATCTACTTAAATTGCCTATTTTGTCAATAGCCAGAAGAAAAGGAACGAGCACGGTACAAGAAAGGTAAAATTATCTAGCCTGCTTAATGTTCCATAAAATATTGCACAAATTTGTCGGATAACGTTCGATTTACTATGCAAAAAATTGAGAAAATAAATCCTAGATAGTCCTTTCTTTTGTTCATTCTTCGCGAATGCACACGCGCGTTATCTGCCGTGAAAATACTCATACATCGCGTGTTTTCTCTCGCGCTCCAAGATTTTCATTAAATACCTATACTTAAATGCGATAGAAATAAATAAAATTCGCGACGGATATATAAATTCTACAATCAGTCAATTCTACAATCAGAGAAAAACAATACAAATTTATATTACGTAAAATTAATGTACGTGTATATGGCGCTGAAAAACTATTTTATAATAAAAGAATAATTTTGTTTTAAGCATCAAAATTTTAGCTAGATATAAATCTGAAAATAATTTTGTTTGGATCATCAAAATAATTATGCACTTAAATTGGTTGCCAGAATGTTAAAACTTTTTATAGCATTGTTATTAGTGATTGAATTCAACAGAAAAAAATAACTTTGCACGACTGTTGTAAGATTTTTAATATAATTAGTTACATTTAGATTTAGTAAGGAACTAACCTCAGGAGGAACTAAAGACTAAATCAATCATATTAAAGAATTTTGCAATAATTACAAAGCTATTTTTTGCTGAACATAGCTAATGTTTAAGTGATTTGAATAATTATTTTGATGATCCAACGAAGTTAATTTCAGATCTATATTTAGCAAAATTTATAGATGTTAATAGATATTTCAGCAAAATATTTCTTTCAAAATGTGCAATAATTCGACGTTTAAAACTTGTCATTTGTATATTGTCAGCAACTATGTTATTTTGTTTGAATGTACTTGATGGCACAATCACTGCCAGGACAAATCCATTAATAACAGAGATCCTGAGACTAATCGGAAGACGCGAGTTGCATCAATCCAAAGGATATTTGGAGGCGAAGATAGAGGAAGGTGCAAGGAAAGGGGAAGAAAAAAATCTCGTGAACGAGGGAAGGCTCATCGACGATTAACTCGAATCTACAGTTTCGTCGGGATCGCAAATAAGGAATCTGCGCGTGAAACTGGTTTTCTCCGGACGACACACTCTTCCACGAGCAGAATCCTTGTTGCCGTTGAGAGCACGAAAACATTGGATCCTCGTGACATTTCGGATATCGTGGCCCGCGTCAATGGTCAACGCGAGAAGCGAATTTATGGACACGCTCGGCTTCACGAGCTGAGGATATGCGCACGGCAAGACGAGGAAACGTGAAGCCAACAGACTTGGGAGATCGAAGGAAGAGGCCGGAGAGAGGCGAGACAAGAAACGAGAGACGTCGCCAAGCATATAATACGAGCGGACTCGATAATGGAGTTAACACGACGAATCGACGTACCTTTTCACGCGCATATCTCCTTTTGGTAGCCAGACTCTAGAATTTCTGTGTGATTCTATTAGCGCGTGAATGAAACGATTTTGACAGTCTGGTCGGCAATATGGATATCAGGATAATATAAAAAAACGGGCTCTCCGACAAGTCACGCAGTCAGGCTTGCAAATGGTATATGAGGTTTGCAAGAGCGACCATCATACACGTTCAAGTAATTTGAACCATCTTGAAAGTGGATGGCGAAACAGATGGAGGATGCCCAATAACGAAATCGGAGCCTGAATAAAGGATAGCGATCATGCTGATTTCTTTATTGAGAAAAAAGGCCCACTGTTTCTTGAAGGACCGATTTTGAACAACAGCGAATGATTAGAATTTAAAGAAAGTTTTTACCGATCCATTTTTTTTCAATTAATTGTTCTTTAAATTTGCTATCGATTACTTTTTCTTTTATGAATCGTCGAAACTTTAAAAACGTGCAGTTTTACACGAAAAGAACAATTTTGCTGAAGTAAAAATTTAATTAGATATAGATCTGAAAATAATTTTGTTGGACTATTAAAATAAAAAATAATTAAATAATAAGTATAAGATGTTTAAACATAATTAGCAGTGTTGCTAAAAGTTTTGACATTCCAGTAAGCAAATTGAGCTTCTTACATGATTATTTTGATGGTCTAACAAAATTTGTTTCAGATCTTGTATTTAGTTAAATTTTGAGATAGACTTTAGCACCATAACTGTTCTTTTCATGCAGCTTCAGCCTATTCAACTTCCGCACGCGCGATTCCATTCACCTGCCGTCGTTATATGATATACAAACTAAAGAGATTCAACGCAAACACACAGTCGGCAGAAGAGTGGCGAACGGATATCGGCATTGTAGTGCCAACAGACAACTCGCCGAAGGCGTTAATGCTGTCAGTGGGTGAGAATCGGTCGGCGACTCCCGACAGTCCCGATGCAAAAAAAAAAGAGATGTGAGAGCGAGCGCGTGCACGCACGTGGAATAAGAAAGATGGGAAATAGAACGCGAAGAGAGAGAGAGAGAGAGAGAGAGAGAGAGAGAGAGAGAGAGAGAGAGGGACGACTCGAGTCCTCGGAGGAGGTTCGTCGGACACGGTCGAACGGTTGGCCACAGGAAAGCAGAACGTAACAATTACTATCTGCGCCCGATCGGCGCGCGGCAAGATTAACGATCTTACTCTCTCGGCGGGCACGTCGGCCCCGTCTCAAGCCGCGATTGCTTACGGAAGGGGTGCAAGATGGGAGAGAGAGCCAACGTTAAAGTCACCTTCTCCCTTGCTCAATGAGATATTGCCTGCCGAGATAGCGCGTTCGCTTCAAATCGCATATTACCAGGTTTACACGGAAAGAAACGGTTCAAGTATTTAAAAATTTAGCTAGACACAGATACGAAAATAATTTTAATAACTAATTATAGAGGAAAATTGTGTGAGTTAGACTGTCAACAGTGCGTTGTAATTCTTATAAAAATATTTAATATTACAATGTATTTACGTTTCAGCTAATTTCAAGCCATCAGTAGTCAAGAACAAAGAAAAATCGATGTGTTGACACGTATCAAATTATACTATTATACGACTCAGTCGAGATCCATATAAAGTGATCAAAATCAAAGAAATGGTATTTCGTAATCGGAAAGCTGAATGGTAAATAAATTGAGTACTTAAATATGATTAAAATAGTTCAAACTAAAAAAATGAAAAACTCAAAGAGGCAAATATAGTTTAAAGAACTTCAGAGATTCAATTAATATATGATAAAAATATATATATAAGCATAAAGTTTAATATTCTGATGTGAAAGACATAAGAAAATTTGGAGAAACAACCAAAGGATGTAGTCAACAATTAAAAATCAATAAATTATAAAGTGAAAATGTAGACTTAACAATTACATGTTAGAAATTCAAAGAAATATTGTTGAATCCTCAAAATAATTAGATACGCTCAAAACTAATACGTCAAAACTTTTTACGATATTGCCTTTCATGCTTGAATTTTCTATATAATTATTTTTATGGTAGCAAAATTATTTTCAGATCTGTACTAGTCTACTTAAATTTTGATATATCTCAGCAAAAAATATCTCGTTCTTTCCGTGTAGACATATAATCGCGTGCACAGCTTAAGTTGAAATATAAGGATGTTAACGAGAATTAGGAAAGAATTACCGATACGGCTTATTGTTTGATCATCGTAAATTGCGTTAAGCCATTTCCGTCACACTGATCAGTGAAAAAAATATTCAAACATTTCGTACCAGAAAAAAGAAATAAACGACGAACGCTTTCTCTTAATTGACAAAAGTACACGTTAACATCAAGCACGAGATAAGACAAAAAGTTTATAAGCGTTAACAGCTGTCTTGAGATTTTTATAAAAGGTCCTGTGAGCATTTTTAGATCCGAGACACTGAACACGTAGACTTAACGAGATTACGGAACGAAACACTTCATTAATAAGTAATTCGTTTTTATAAATTATAAAAAAAAATGCATTTTAATTGTATTCATCTCACTCTTGAAAATCTCTTCCAACAGTGTAGAAATAATTAAATAAGCGATACACCTCTGTATATAATCAAGACAATCATTTGGGTGCTCAATAATCGCTTATCTACATAAGTCTGTTTCCTTTTAAATTCTCGCAAAATATAAATGCGACGACACTGCATAAAAACATTACAGCTTAATTTAAGTGTCGATATATCGAAAGTGTCGAAGCCTTTCAAAATGATGTTTGCTCGTTACTAAGGATCCAAAAAGAAGGAGAAGAAAAAGGTTTTGACAGAGAAACGAAAGGAGAGGAGGAAAGGGGGTGGAAGTGGCGCGATCCGGCAATAATACGCGAGAAATCGTGAATTAGTGAGAGTCTTTTTGAGCGTGCGGACGGAGAAAAGGAGTGCCCGATGATTTCTCGCCCAATTAGAGTCGACCGGGCTATAAACTTCTTCGCGGATAAGATAGGACCCCGGTTTTCTGTGTTCCTGTGTCCAAGGCGAGAAGAGGAGCCTGTAATGTCCCGCTTCAGCCCGGAAGCCTTCCAGGTCGCATATAGACCGGGAGTTTGACTTGGGAGCAGAAACAGAAAGAAAGAAGGGAGAAAAAGAGAAAAATGAGATCAAGGACTTAGACTAGCAGAACGATGAAGAGAGAAAACAAATCGGAGAGACACAAGAAACATTAACAGAAAGCTGTGTAAAAGGAAGAGTAAAACAAGAGAGAGAGAGAGAGAGAGAGAGAGAGAGAGAGAGAGAGAGAAAGAGAGAGAGAGAAGTGGAGAAAGGGGATAAAGCTGTAGTTTTAGGGAGGACAGAATCAGAAGGGCGGGGAGGGGGGGAGGGAAGAGGGTACCTGAGCATTGGAACGGAGCTAATTGGCTCGTCCAGTGCCCATTGAAATCGCCGTCCTGGTATCGCCTTCGATCCACGGAGCATATATACGTGCCAACGTTTCAGGACGATCAATTAAATGGAAATGGTCGGGAGATATCCCACCAGAAACAGACGTTCTCGCACGTTTCACGCTTCGCCGGGTTAACCTGGCTACGCGGCGATCGGCCGCGGAGCGGCGTCGAGATCGGCGCAGCGCAGCATCGCTCGAAAACGACTCCCGGACTCCGGAGGTTTTTGGTACAAAAGAGAGGGAAATAGAGCGACTGATTGGGCGATCGTGGTCGCGTGCATCACGATTCAATGAGCTGTGAGCATAAGAATTCGGCCAAGAAGAATTTACGGTCGGATGACGCTCTCTTTTGCCTCTATACTTAACGATAATTCTGCAAGATAAGGAAAATTAACGCACGAGTACACGGGACACAAGTTATAAATATATCATATTATATACAGATTCCAAAATATTTCGTAATGTATAACCGGCCAGAAGATAGTATTTCGTGAAAAAAAATATATAATGTAAGACCAATTCTTTTTATCGATTGTGAGATTGTGCGAAGATTTGTATATATAACCAATATATATATATCTACATACAGTGGTTGCTAAAAGTTTTCGTCCAATAGATAATGTTATTGTATTGCTCATATAAAGGATTTTTACAACAAAAAAAAAAGATAATATATTTAATATATTCTAGATGTTCAGATTTGAACTAAAAAACTAAAAAAAATTAGCTAGATACAAATCTGAAAATAATTTTGTTAGACTATCAAAATAATTATGTAAAACACTTAAACATTGAATGTTGCAAAAAATATTAACATTCCAGCAAATAGTTTGAATGCCCTTAATTATTTTGATAATCCACAAAATTTTTAAACTTGTATCTAACTAAAATTTTAAATTTTTTTCAGAAAAATCATTTTTTCCATAGTATTAAAAATTGTATTCTTAAATTAATTATAACAAAAATTTTATCAAATTTATAATGTAAACTGAAGAACAGACTAAAAAATTATCATAAAATTATATATTAGCCGGAAACTTTTGATAACTACTGTATAGTTTTTTAAATTTGCGTATAGATATATGTAATTTTCATATAAAGCATATATCAAAAGATACGACAGTGTCTCGGCATTAAGAGGACATGAAATTCTCTTTCTCTCTCTTTACTTCCGTATATTATAATTAATCATTATTCTCAAATTTCTTAATGGGAGCACGACTGAAATAATCATTGAGCCGAACCAACTGCTCGTCATGCATTCCAGAATCGAAAATCATTTTCGGTTTTCTATAAAATAAATTTCAACATAAGAAGTATTCGTGCTAACGAAAGTGCACTTCGGAACTTCAATCCGCATATCTAAATTACTACCGACGATCTTTCGCGGCAAACGTGCTTGTAAAATGGCGTCCATTTAAATCAATTCAGCGGGAATTCACAGGGTATCTTTGAAATGAGAGTCAAAATTGTCTTTAATAATTTGATTTAAAAAAAAATGAATAATTCTGCCTAACAAAGATATTCTTTGTTGATTTTCCAAGAAGTTTTTCCCAGTAAACAATCTATTTTAGATCTAAAAAAACATCATTCTATCTCATCAAAGGAAACTTTCAATAGTTGCAAAATAAACGTAAGTGTTAAATATGGTCAATGATTCAATTGGAAGCTTTGAAACGTCACAAGTTTCTGTTATCGCTCCGCTGCATAAATTTCATCGATATTATCCGCAAGTGCAACCGTTCTATTTCGCAGCAATCGGCATTGCATCTCTGAAGGAGCGCGCTCCAGGATATAATGCATGCTCCTCGGCGTCGTCGCACACCTCACCCTTCATTCGTCCACCTCGCTTTGCTCGCGTGCAACCTGCACGTACCACGTAGCTCACGTTCACATGGCACCCCTCGCGGGCGCGTGTGCGTGCGTGCGTGAGTGCATGCGTGCGTGCGTGCACGCGTAGGGCCGGCGACCGAAGTAATGGCGCAGAAGCCGACTCCTACTACTCCCGCGATCTGAAATGAGCGGACTAGGATGGTGTCGACGTGATGTACAGCGACAGGGTCGATAGCGTTACAAGAGCTACTAACCCTTCCCTCCTTTCAAGACTTCCCTCCACTCTTCATGCTGTTCTCCTCGTTCGTCGGCCTCCACCATCACCGACTCGGCATCTCCCAATGCATCGGCATATAAACCACGGTCTCGTGGCCAGGCCAGACCGAGTTCTTCCTTCGTCCTTCCTTTCTCCCTCGTTCTATCAGCTCTTTCTCTCTTTTTCTCGTCACCTACTCAATCTCGTTGTCTTCCGATGCGCTATCCTGCTCTCTCGCTTCTCTCCTTATTCACTCATCGCTATTCGACCGATTTTTCTGCTCCTTATCCCTCTTTGCCGTATCCCGACGTTCTTCGTGTCTCTTCCATTATTTCATCATCTCATCCTATCTCCTTTTCCTTCATGTCTCACACCTTCTTTCTCTTCGTTCTCTTTTCTACATTCGATATCTCGCTATGTCTTGTCCTCTCTCACTTATAGGGAACACTCGAGTGCAATCGCGTTCACATGTGACGCCTAGGAATGTGCGTAAAGTGGCCAGCTTATTATCGGAGACGTTAGCATGTTTATATGAAAGCAACTGAGAGATTCGCATGCAATATTCTGCGCGTTCTTTTGTACTTGCGATTGATCAAATGCCCGCCCGAGGATACGTGAATACGTCTAGTTAAGGAATACGCGAGAAAGAAAAGGTAATCCTTCCTCTTTTTTTTTATCTTTATCATGAGATAGAACCGATTATCATCGCGCAAACGCTCAGCATATAAATGATTGCGTTATCATCGAGGTACGGTCGAATTGCGTTATCACGTAGCGCGTATGAATTGGTGCTCGATTCGCTGGAATGCAACGAGAACCGGATAACTTTGGCTGTGCACTCGGCCTCGGCCACGATAAAATATCGAATTGCTAGTGATAAGCGCGCTGAGAATTGATTGCAGGGAATTTGTTCGGCAGCGATCAGAGGAAGAGTGGGAATGGGATACACACGCGGCTCATATAAGGTGCTGTGATGTCACGGCGCGAATGAAGTGGCCGAGAAAGAAGGAAGGGACAAAAAAAACACAGGAGAAGCCGGCGCGAACGGAGAACGGTTAAAATGTAACGAGGTTCGAAGTAAAAAGAACGATTTAATTTATCTGCAGAAAAACACGGACTGCACCGAAGCGACGCGGCGCGCGGAAGATGAGATAACGGAGGGCCCAGAATACGAAATTTCCGGGGAAACCGAAAACCAGGTGCGAATGTGCGACACCATGAATCCACTAATTTGTAATCAATTAAATCTGCCACCGATGCAAATCCATAAGATAATCTAGTTTTCTCATCTCTTAATTTTTTCATGGTGTCGTTATCCATCGCGTCCATCGGCATACAAATTATTGTTTTATCGATGAAGTGTCTCCGAAGCGCATCGAGTAATAAATGGACAAGTGACAGAAGAATAAAACTTCTCGAACGATAGAATAAGCGCCGTGGAAAAAGTCGAGAGAGTTCTCAAAAATAAAAAGTATAAAATGTATAAAAAGGACAAAAAACGATTTAACCGAAAACAGTCGTTACAAACATCTCCGAAATTAACACACACAAACGGAGAATTCTTGTCTATAAATTTTTCCAATAATAATAATAAGAAGTTTTCAATCCGATAGAGCGCCTAGCGTCTAATGACTACCTAATGATGATACCATCGTTAGCTTGAAAGGATTCGTGTCGAGCGCGAGAAAAGGCGCAAAAGAACAAGGTGGAAGACCGAATGAACCCTTTTACCTGCTTACCGATTGACAAATCGTACTACTATCGTCCATCCAAGATCACTCGATCCCCGTCGTATCAAATTACCATCTACAAGAATTCAAACATAAATATAACCGCAAGCCTGCTTCTACTGTGCTCCACGTTTTCGAAATGGGAACTACTCGCATGTTCCGAAAAAACGGACAAGTTCTCGTCTGATCATATACATCGTTTGTTTGCACAAAGCAAAAGAAATTTTCATACTTGCATCATTATAGGGGGTATCTCTTAATTATCATGTACAATATTTTAATATATTCAAAAGATTAACTAGAGCAGAACGTTCTAATCCGAAAATATTCAGAGAATGTATATAAGCAGATTATAAGCTAAAATATATTATATGATATTATATCATATAGTTAATCGATATTATCGCATTCAATTTGTACATTCAAACCTGTATTACATTTATATATGTATCTATTTGTCATCTATTATTGATTATAAAATTTAAATAATATCTATTTTTATACAAATTGGTTATATTTTATAATTTCTTATGCGTACAGATATTTCATACGTTACAGCAATCAAATAATCATAAATAACGTTGACAAACTGATTATTACAAATTTTATAGCAAATGTTAGTATGATAGAAACTTTGTAGAAATAGTAGAAAATCTCATACTATGCATAATCTCAAATTAATTCTTATTAATCAATAGGAATATAAGTTGATCGACACAAAGTGCAATTAAAATTCAGTTGCATATACGTACATTTTTCGTTTATTAAACTGCTCGGTTTATTTAATTCGAATGAATAAATCGCACTAAATATCTTCTCCATCATCACTTTGATACAACGAGTTGTATTCATTAGGAAGGTTAATTAATCGTACATGTTGCCGATCATTTATCGCGAAGGATAATAACACGGAGCTCGCGCCATTACCTGTCTGTTTGAGTTTCGACGTGCGAATGATAGCACGGCGACCTTGCGTAAACATTTAAACGCTGCGCCGTATCAATAATTTGAAATATCAAGATTATGCGTATCAACCGATGTTGTTATTTCGAAAAACGAAACATTTTGAAAACGAAATAAATTCATATCGACTACAGTGTCCATTCCATATATATTTTGAAATAATTATTAATTATGTTACATACGATTGCGTACATTAATTCTCTTCGAAACTGACGCTAAAATTATTGCCGCTGGATCTCATAAAACTCATATAATTTATTTATGATAATTAAAAGCCATTAATTAATTTCAAGGAATTATAATGACATAACGCGTATAAAAAAGAATGAATATTAAATATATTTTAATAACTTAAAAGTATAATTCGAAAAATTTGAAGATGAAGCATAAAGAAAATTGAAATGTTTGATATTTTCGATAAAGAGATTTATAATTGATTGGATCCATCGATCCATCGTCACCTCCGGATGGTTAAACAATCCGATGTGTTTGGATGTGGATCATTCCGTAATTCTCAATGTGAAAATGATGGACGAATTATATAATTGAAAGGACATGAAAAATTTTAAACGCGAAATTCAAATCTTACACGGAAAACAAATTAATTGGGTGGTATAGCAAACTCAAATAATTTACTACGCGAATTCAACATCGATAAGTAAGAAGATTTGATGGTTCAACAAATCGCTAATGTTATTCAGCTGTCAATTTTGCTATTTTAACATAGAAAATTGACTGTCTGTATATTACGACTGTAGATTTACTGAATCAGTGAAGTTTTCAACTGTGTTTTTTCTGTGTATCATTTAAAAAAATGTTTATCATTTTAACGACTACCGCAATAACTAGTCATACTCATTCTTTGATGTCCTTGATAAAATGAAGAAATCGTGCGAAATACTTGTTTGGATAAGAATTATCCAAACTTGATACGTAGATGTTAATTGGTTGTGCAGAATGGGTTTTTAATTGTACATAGGAAATGATAATGTTCATTTTTACGATTAATACTTGTTGTAACGAGAGATATAATAACAACACAGGGAGGTGCCCACGTCACTACCTATCCGTTCGAGTTTTATGAATGGACAAAATAATTTATTAACAAAAAAATATACAACGTCATTTTCCGACGCATTGTACATTATGCATTCGTGTCACAAAATATTTAACGTATTATGAAATCACGCTAACCAATACTTACTAATTATGTATAGGAAACGCGATTGGTTCTTTTAATACCTGTTGCTATGATGATTTCAAAGATTAACATGATAAAATATGGAGCTGATATCTATCTATTCGAGTCTCGGCACGCGAGTAGCAAGATAATCATCTATACAAGATAATCACAACAAAATATGTTACAAAATGTACAATGTAGTACAAAGAAGAATTTCAAATACAGCTTGCCGGCCATTATGACATACACGTTTAATGTACAAAACATGCCGAATACTTTAACTGCTTTTCAAATTAATTTCAAGAAACACTTATTAAAAAAAAAAGGTTTGATAAAAAAATAAAATTTATCTTTGATTATAAATAGAAAAATTAATTATAATTATCGTTTTTTTTTTCAAATTTTATGTATGGAGAAAGAATGAAATTACGTGCGTAATTTTAAAACACAGAAATAAAATTAAAACACAGAAAATACGGTAACTTATTTCTTCGATGTGTATTTATTAATCATATAATATTGTATTTTCTATTACAGTTAATTAAATATTCTTTTCAGTTTAATTCTTATCAGTTTAATTTCCACATAAATTATATTGCTATATAATGACCAGAAAAATAAAACGATTTTAGATACAAAGTATCGATTTTTTTAATAATATATGTCTATGCCAGGAAGTGAAATCGATCACAATGCGATGATATCGTCACCTCGGCTCGAGTAGATTCAAATGTCGACCTTATGCATTATTCCTCGCACGAGGGATGCAAATCGGAGCAATCCCTCATATGGGACATACGACGATCATCCGATCTATCACATACGCCGCGTGAACTGACTGATTGCCATCATGGATTACCGCAATCATGCTCGTGCCTCGAATTTTCAAACTTTTTAAATACATTTCGTTAAAGTAGAATATAATATATCTACTAAAATGCGAGAAACTTGAGAAATTTTGTAGAAAGAGATAAAAAATCGCGTAAAAAATATAGTCATAA
>NW_017259334.1:913305-914906 GCF_001594045.1 Atta colombica | reverse complement strand
TATATATATACCCAATAAAATTATATACACAAAATTTGAAATAAATAATGTAAGTTTTAAATATGTAATAAAATAAAATAACATTATATAAAACATACTTGACAATTTTAAGATAGCGTACATCAGTATATTGTATTTTTGGGAGTCAATTGGAAATTCGAGAGAGAGAGAGAGAGAGAGAGAGAGAGAGAGAGATTTCAGAGATTATTTTAAAAGACTGCTATCGCGCATACATTCTAATGATTTGAGATTGCTACCAGACGAATTGTGAAGGCACGAAGGATCACCTGAGATAGGAAGAAGATTAAAGCTTTTGAGAGTCAAGGATCGGAAAAAGACCTAATTATACGAGGGCACAAAGTAATTGGCTATTAAGGAGCGAGCTACGTGTGAGTCGATTTATAATGACGCTGAATCATCACGAGTAGGATCTAACGATTCTTCGCAGGAGATGTAACTTTTTATGATCACTGCTATTGGTTATTATATACATGGCGATTAATTTACATTTTCGTTTGTTACTGTAAAAGCAGATTGGTAATAAAATGATGCATTTAAACGAATTATTTCAATAAATAATTCTATGCGATTCAATAATAATGGTACATAATGAATCGTTATATATATCAAGCAATTAAGATATTATTTAGAAAAATAAAATCGTTTTCGATAAGGGAAGAAGAATATAAGATACTCAACTAAAAAATAGCAGTAGCTATAAAGGTAACATACGTTTATATGATCGTGTTGTTACGTTGCAGCGATTTAAATGTAAGTAGACTGACGTGACATTTAACATCCCATTCCGCGTAACAACTACTAAGATATCCGCCGCTCCCCCTCGCGAAATAAAACGGACGCGTCAGAAGTATAACGCCTCGTAAGCAAGCGATCCGTCTCGCAGCAACGGCTTCTCGGAAGAAGCAATCGCTATAAAGCATACTTCGAGCCGATTGCTAATGCTCGGCTCACCATCAACTCTTTCCTTTTTGCCGCTCGATATGGTAGCCAACGTCTCGATGTCGAAGGTGTTCTCCATTTCGCCGCTACCCGTTCATTCTCTTTCTTTCTCTCCCTCTTCCTTTATCACTCGCCTCGTCTCGCTCTCTCATCAGAAGTGTGGAGTCACCGTGGAGCCATTATCCCGCTAGCAAGTGGGTTTATTAGGAACGCAGCGGGGGTGGCCTCTGCATAATATCGACACCGCTACCACCGCCTCTCGCTCTCGCCTCCCAACGGCAGCAGCAGCAGAAGCAGCAGCAGCAACAGCAACGTGAATCGGTCAGGCTCGTTACCTGTCTCGTCGTCGTTTTTTCTATCCACCTTCTCTCCAGCCTCCCTTTCCGCGCGTCACGCGGTGGTAGTAGCCCCTCACCCCTTCCCCACCGCCCCATTATTACGAACAATTATTAATGGCCGACAGGCTTTCGCTTCGGCTCGTCAGACCGTCGAAAATGGACGAGCCCCAAAGTGAGAAGCTGTCGGGTGCTACCGGTCAGCCCGGACGCCTCGACCAATTTATTCGCCAACTTCGTTTGTTCTCCGGGGCGCTGGCGGCTTTTGTACTCTCCGTAAGCGGGAGGGTAACTCGCATCTCTCGC
>NW_017259334.1:902108-913205 GCF_001594045.1 Atta colombica | reverse complement strand
CTCTCTCTCTCTCTCTCTCTCTCTCTCTCTCTCTCTCTCTCTCTCTCTCTCTCTCTCTCCGATCGGGTATGAACGTATTTACATGCCGTTGCGTGACGGCGCGATGGCTCTCGAGAGCATCGACACGATAATTTGGAATGGAGGAAGAAATTATCCAAAGAGAGACGCGCGAACGCTCCGCGTAATATTGTGTGTGAGACGCAGCGAAACGATTTACACTGACGGTTTCTCGGCGCGAATGAGCCGAGAATAAACGACTACTATTATATCAATCGGGTATATTAAAGCGATACAATAACAGTAGCGAATAAAAATTAAAACGTAGATTTAAACGCTGAAAAATATGATCCTTGTTAATGTTAAGATGGCGTATTATGGCACTAAGAGTATAATATTAATCGCGAATGTTGTACTAAATTAAATTCTTATCTTGTAACCTTTGCTTAAGTTAAATATAACATTGTAATCGCCAACCATGACATTTTGATGTTCACCTCGTACATAATACATGTGAAAAAAGATTAGCGTAATCGACTGAAAAGGTGTATTTTTTTTGTTAACCGATTCTCCACACGCTTGATACTGTTATTCGAAGATTATCGATGAAGAAGCGTAATTATCGTGATCATGAGTCGGAGGCTTATTGCAGGTATGAAACTGTCAATAACGAGAGATGAAAATGGGCGGGTTGTCAACTAAGAACAGGCTTTAAATGAGTACAGGGCCAAGTGATGTTATCCTGGCCAATTTATTTCAAGATTGTTCACCAAGGCCCAGTAAGTTTTGCCTGTTTATAACTGACAGAATAAAATACGAATGACAACAGAATATTATTAATTCAACTGAGTATAGTATGTTAAAATACACGCATCACGGTATTCATTTCTTCATATGATTTAAAAATAAAAGCTGTGGACAAAATGTGTGTGTAATAATCATCGTCGATTCCTTTAAATATTTCTATTAGTCAAATTTTTTATACAAGATGTCAAAACTAACAACGTTAATCTGGTGAATTTTAGATATTTCTACATTTGTTGATCGTAAGAATTTTCTCCTTTTAGAAAGAATTTTCAATAATAAGAAAAAATATTCTTGACGCATTTAATCTTATCATAACCTTATGCAGTACAAAAATAAAAAAATGTTATGATTAGATCAATAATTTCTATTCTCTTCTCTCGGATTAAATAAGATTGACTTATTGTGTTGAGAGTACACGTATAAATAAAAAATTTTATATTTTCTTTAGAAAAATTTTATCCAATGCTAAAAATGCACAATACTGACACCATAATATTTAAAATCGCACGAAATCGATGTCGAAGATTATTTTATTCTAGATAAGAATTTTTCATTTAAGAATAAAATATTCTTAACAATAAATATGATTGCTTTTATACATATCAATCCTATTTTATAAAAACAAAATATAACAAAATATAACAAAATATAACAAAATATAACTGGATACGGAAATCTTTTCTGTAGATATACAATTATAATAAATTGAAATGTTTATATATTGATCTGCATCAATTAATTCATATAATAAAATATCAATTCTTCAAAAATCTATTAAATATTTCAAACATTTTAATTTTCGTGAAATTTTTATAATATTTTAGGTACGAACTTAACGAGCAAACTTGCGTCACACTATGTATCGATACAATGTGTTTTTTCTTTTTCTCAAAATATAAATAATTTTTATCCTTTTTAAAGCAACATTATTCTTTTATCTATCTTTCCTACTTTCTTTTTCTCTAGATTAATGTTCTTATACTTAAGCTAATAATTGATTAAATTCCACTCTTCTGACATGAGATCTCGAGCTGAAGAAAATGAGAAGTGACGACGAACGAGCGAAGAGAAGAAGAAAGACGAAGATATAGAAAGATCGATTTTTGTAGGGGAAGTGAACGTCGCTTCTGTGTGCACGGGACATACCTACTCTCGTATGAGGCTTGACTTACACTTTTTCTTTTGCTTCAATATGGATATCTGCTCCCGGTCACTCTTCATAGCGTCTAACTTGAATCGAGAGTGAGCACGGGGAAAGCCAAACGAAGAGAATGAAGTGGGGCCCCCCGAAGAAAGAGGAGAACGATGGTGTCTGAGCTAAGGGAGATGAGAGCTGAAGGCATTGTTCGCTCCTTTGGCCCGCGTTCGGAGAGATCTCCCGCTGTGCGAGTTATTTGCCACGATCCTGCTTCATGATTTTTACTCTAATTTGTACCGACAGGGATGGAGCACGCGAGCTGCATTCCTGCCATCTCTACGTCCACCTTGAGCCCTGCATGCACTGACTGCCTCGCGATCTCGCTTCGATGGCTGATCGCGGGGCCCGTTGCGTCGTTCCGAGCAACCCGGAGCTCGGCTCTCGGGAGCTCGGCGTGGATCGACGGACACAATGGGCTCCCTATGATTTCGGTAGCGGTATTTTTTGTCAGCGCCAAACAAGAACCCGCCATGGTTAGCCTTGATCGATGGCTAAACTTAGCTGAGTAAGCCTCCGTTTAATTAATTCTTTAATTACTTTCCCCTCCCGAGACGTGCTCATCTCTGGATTCTCTCGAGACGAGAGACTCTCTTCTATGCCGGACGCCCGATTTTAGATCTCTCTGATATGGATATGGGATACGGTAGCGAGAACGGTGACGAGAGCGATCCTTCACGAGAAGACGATAATATTACCTTTGAATGCTGTTGTTTTTTTCAAGTTATTCGATTATAGATTTGCAAGCTCGTTTTTTCGTCTCGGAGATATTGATTTGATCACGCTCGCCTGATTAATTCGCGAGAAATAGGGTCGAATCTAAAACTATGACAAAAACTGAAAGTATAAAAATATATGACTGTTATCGTAAGTTATTATTTGATTTTTGTATCTTTTTTTCACATTAATAATATATTATCTTAATAAATCTATTTGTTCTGTACAGAATATCATAAAATACTCGTAATTAAAGAATTCTCAAATCATTTAATACAAGTCTGTGACAAACTGATTTCTCGATCTCAACCGAGGAATTTGGCAAATCTATTTTATCAATGAACAATATTAATCTACTGTTGACTGAAGTATCCAAATTCCTAGCTTATTATCTGGTGGGATACTTATTGACGTTCGAATTTTTTTATATTTTTTAATATTTTGACACTTTACCATTGATGGTTTTTAAATTTTCATTGTATCTGTTTTTTTTTAATTGTTAATTTAAGATTGTATCTCTGCATTATAGCACTGAAGAAGGCTTTATAAGCCGTTTATTAATTATATTAATTTAAAGTTAATTTAATTATAACTTGAAATAAGCCACGACATTGTGTTAATTTTTATAAAAATACACATTTTTTAAATTTAATTATTTCAAAATAACATCATGTGCTTGTTACTTGTGAGAAAAGTGGCAGAAAGATTAATTTTAACGAGTCGATTCCTGATTTTTTACTTAATTGTATCGAGATAACAGATAACATAACTTACATTGATTACATCGATTCTTTTTTATCTTGATGCAACACATCTAAATAGTGTAATGATAAATGAATTATCTTTTTACATGCAAATTTTCGTAAACGGCAACAGAAAGTAATTCATAAAGGTGGAAGTCATCCACACTAATTGCTCTTAACGGGGAAATGCGTTTTGCAGTAACGGACTCTGCGCGTAAATTACTGTTCTCTCTCAGTCAAGCTGAGAACTTAACTCGTTCTATAAATGCGTATTACGGCAGCTACGCGTAAACGCGAATTAATCTGAGCACGTGAAAGATCATCTGGTTTCCTTATACGCGTAATGAGTTTAAATCGCCTGTGGTTGCAGTGACGTTTCGATTAATCGACATATCCATTTCTGACGGAGTTTCTCACCAAGAGGAGAAAGATGTACTTTATTTATTCGAACGCATTCTAACATTAATCGCGAGTGAATTAACTGCCGCGATAAAGTCGGAAGCGATCTATCATGATGCGTTAAGCTACCGTATTCGTCAATCAGTTTACACTGATTTGCAATTCTGTATCTTACACGCAAACATTGCAAATCTCATATATTATTATTATTATCACACATCTTTTTCACGCAATCCTGAATCGTTCACGACAATCACGACGTAGTAGTAATCAAGATGCATTTGTTCTTCATGTGTGCTTTCACGGGCTCGTATATGAGAATCTCGCACGCGTGTAAACGCGCGTAAAACGCACAGACACGCTTGGCGATGTTCGAGCTAAGGAGGCGTTAAGACGGGCAGCATCGTAAAATAAGGCGGTGACGTGCTAGATACGAGCACAACGGCGCGTCGTAAAATCAGTCGATGTCGGTGCAACAGCATAATTCTTCGGGATACTTCGGGCTGTGAACTTCGCGACTGGTTTTAAGCGCGGAAAGGAATAACCGGCCGTATATGTTATGTGAATGTAATTGTTACGAGCAGCTGTCCTCTCTTTCTTTCTTTCTTTCTTTCTCTCATTTTCTTCTTCCTTTTTTCCTTCTTCGCCACCCCGCAAATCAGTTCTGAAGATCGTCGGCGGCGCACACGTTTTACATTGTACAACGAACGGTTCGTTCGCTTATGGCCCATCGGAATCCGGGACAAATCGGAGCGATCCGCTCTTACTTCATTAATGATCGACCGGTTCCTTCCAATATGCGTGATACAATCAATCATGCTGTATCGATTTTAATAACTTAGATAAAGCTCGAGAGTATCCCTAGCTTTTTGTTGTTAATACATTGATTATTAGTACACAATAAAAAATATTTTGTATTAAAATTAGTCGTTAAAATTAGGCTGTTAAAATCAGTCCTTATTAAAATTTTTTTATATTAAATTTTCATCTCCTAGTATTAATTGAATATAATTTGATTGTATTATTTGAATATTTTGGGTTAAATTGACGTTCAACATTTTTTTTCTATTAAAATAACACATTTATGAATAAATAATAAAAATAATGTATTTTAAAATATGTTAATTTAACATATTATAAATGTTAAATTTATTAAACCGTGTTATTATAAATGTTAATTTTAAGTAATATGCTTCTTCTCAATTTGCTAAAAAATTGTGTCAGTATTATGTTTTTTGTGTTAATTTTTGTACATAATATTTGCGTTACTTCGTAACATATTCATACGTATATAATATTAAATCTATACGTATAAATACTGCATAAATTAAACACAAAAATTTAAATGGATCGGGACGCATAAAATATTTTCGATTTAACATAAATTGCTTTTCTTTGAAATTTGTTTTTTTTTTTTTTTCAGTGACGAGGCAACCTGTTTGGAAAACAAGATACGCTTCCGAAAGTATTTCTTCTCTTTGGTATCATAAACTTCTTAAATCATCGTTCATTATACACGTGTACACGAAATTGCGCGAGAAGCAGGACCAAAGTCCTGATAAGAGTCTGTTATAAACTTTTCTTTTCGGTGCCGCTTTGCCTTCGTGCGCCATCGAGCACCTTGTTTCTCAAGGCGCGGTCTTACATGAAACTATCCGCGGTTGCTGATTGCCCGACATAAAATTTGTCGTAACCGAGGAATTATCTGTCGGCCGATATCGGACTAATTTTATGAGGCTGCGTATAATGTTGCGTCTCACATGCCTGTCGTTCTGTCGCCTAATTTTACGACGTCGTTTCTGCCAACAACTTTCTTCGTCGTGTCCGCGGAGAGATCATAATCCCGCATTTGCGAATCTCACGTATCTTTATCTGGATCTCATTAAATTTATTAATTGTTTGATTGTGCAACAATCTGAGACAATCGCGAAACACGATCCGCTCGTTATGACACACCCTCATCGCGTGTTCGTATTTCTGGCACACGAGAAGCCATCACCCGAACATACGTTCGAATTCCAGAGTGGATCGAGAAACTTGACGTCATAATACCGAAGGCAACTAATATTTTAAAGTTCCGAGAAGAACGAAGAGATTCATCGAACCGTGAAGAGGCATACGCGGAGGCAGATCTCGCGAAACAGTAGCAAAGGAGATGTTTGCCACCGTGCGAGCGCGCGCCGCCATTGCGGATGAAGAATCTGGATGCACAATTCGTTAGGTTATTCTAATCGAATAACTCAAATACCAATGAGAACACGGAATGGAAACACGAAGAATAGGACAACAGTTCGAAAATATACATTTGAACCCATTTAGCGAATTAACATAATATCTACTCACGGACTGAATGTCTTCTGGGAAGCTGCGCGATTTCGAGATGACTCACAGTGGTGTCAAGACAGACAAAACCTGAAACTTAAAAACTATCTTCATATAATAAAATTGAGAAATTTCAAACATTTCAAATATTATTTCGTATTATTTTTTAAATTACTTTTAAATTATTTTGTGTTAAATACGTGCAATATAATTATACTTAGAGCAAAAGACACATAGTAGTAGCAATTATATAGTGACAACTACATAAGTTTTGTATGTAGAATTAATGTAACACAGTTGAGTAAGCTATTTTACAGTTATTGCAACTAAAGTTGAATAGATTTACGAGTACTAATAAACACAAACTTTTGTGAGAGGAGTAACATTATTGAAATATTTTAGTTCCATCAACACATAATTACATAAATTATAATTCTGAAACAATACAAATTCTAAAATAATTATATAAATCATATATTAACTATATAAATACAGTTTTTTGGGGGATTTCAAATAATTTCACTCAATTATAAATTATTTTGAATTATACCAGTTCACATTATTTCCTCGAATCATTTAAATATTCCAAATAACAGGAAAGGAAAGAAAAAGGACATGTGGAAGCAAAAGTTTGCATTACGTAAATATAAATCATACGATGTCTTATGTATATATATATATATATTTTTTTTTTAGTTAATTTTCTGTAATGATTAAAAAATACGATGTTTTACCCGCAAAATCTCTTTTAGGCACCACTGTGCGACCGAACGATTATATCAACGAGTTCCGAGGGAAACGCTAAAAAGAAGCACGGGATTTAGACACCGCGTGACGTCGATCTCCGGAGGATTCGACCGGTGTCCAAGAAGCGAGCACGAATTCGAGAGGAGTCGTATGGCTTGTTCGCGGTCGACAGGTTCGCATGCACGGTGACGGGATCGTCGAGGTTTGAAGGAAGACGAAGACGAAGACGAAGACGAGAAGAAGAAGAAGAAGAAGAAGAAGAAGAAGAAAAGGCGGCGGCGGTGGCCGACGTTGCACCGCCGCCATGCCATCCTTCAGCATTCGCGTTCGCTCCGAGCTTTGCGTGCCACTCAACATTGGCAAGTAATTTCTTGCACGCAATTGCCCGCTACTGGAATTGCCTGGTAGGCGACCTTAGTCCGTCAGTCATTTACTTTTTAAATCGATCCTACCTGCCCGCCCCCTTGCCTCGCCAGTCCGTCCATCCGTAACTCCTTACTCCATACGGCCGACCCTCGTGTGCACGCGTGTGCGAGCACACGCGACTCCGCGGCACGCGGAATTTCCCAACGTTTAAAATCGATTCATGATCGTTTTCTTTTTTGGCACTGTTTTTCTTTATAAACGGCGTTCATATCGCTCGCCACGCCGTACAAAGGATATTTTACAGATAGAAATTTACGAATGAAAAGAATGATTTCCTTACTAAAATACAATATATACAGACACACGTGAAAGTAATTTTATTGAAATAATTCTATCAAAACAATTATGTAGAACGCTCAAGCTGATTCCTGTAGATTGTCAAAATTTTCTCCAGCATTGCTCATCATTTAAAATAATCGTATTTTTTATTAAAGCGAATTTTAGTATTTAATAATACTAATATGCAAATTTTTAAAAATATGTTTTTTCAGTTTTATAAACGTGTCGATTTGGTTTGTCGGATTTGAAACGCAATCACAAACTTAAATTAGATTAATCATCAATTTTTGCAAATTTTTACAAATTTATTTGTATCATATCATATTAGTGTTTCATATTAATGCTATTAAACAGACGATCCGCTTTGACTGAAAATATAATTATTTCTTTTAATCAATTTATTCTTGTCGATCTTTTTGCATTATAATTGCTCATCGTGCTTGAATTTTTTGTACATAATTATTTTAATGATCTAATAAAGTTATTTCAAATCTATACCAATCTAAATTTTTAGAAAAGTATTTTTATTCTTTCTGCATGTTATTTGAACAAATGTATGATTGGCATGACAGATGTTGCTTTACACACATGACGTTTATTCTTTATTATCTTCTTTTATTCGCTGTATATAGATCTAATAATACAAGATGATGCAAGACAATAATCATAGAGTTAATTGCAATGTGTTTGATTATTCTATGATAAGAAAAAAAGATGCAAATTCTGTTATTGACAACCGTCACGTTCTGACGAACCATAATGATTCTCGAACGAATATAGCGTATAAAGCAGTTTCGGTATATATCGCTTAACACTACGGTGTTATGGTTGGATTACGTCGCGCATTAATTTTCTTGTCGAGTCAGTCGAGCGTATCGAGATGTTCTGGGATGTCGCTACCCGTATCATTAAAGTCGCGAATAAATTGCTCGCTGTATACGGATCACACGATGGTTTACCAAGTATCGCTGAACACCGTTCTTCAACCACCCTTTAAACTCGCAATAATGGTCATCCTGGTATTAATCGTGCTTAGGATCGAAGTAGTTCCTATGCTCGGCACATCACGTGGCTGAGAGGCAAACTTAGAACGGAAGGGATCGATATACACGCCGTTATTTTGCATATAAACCGTGCGAGAAGGTTTCAAGCTAACTAGATATTCCGTAATATTTCAATAATCTTAGAATCTGATCTTATTTGAATATTTTGCTCAATAAATATTTAATCGATAGAATATCATTATTTCTTGTAAAATTGCTGCCATAATTTTAATATTATTTCATAATATTATTTCATATATTATCATTTTAATATTATTTAATATTATTTCATAAAATAAAGAAGAAAATGTTTAAATACATGATTTAGTTTATTATGTGTGATTTAAAATTTAAAGAAATATTTTATGTATTTAACACGTGTCTATCCAAATCTTTGTGTTAATTTAGCATAAAAAATGTTACAAGTAAAAAATATTTTGTATTTGTATTGAAATCTTGTTAAAATTTATATATTTAATTTTTAATATAACATGATTATGTTATTTGAATACATTTTATATTAAATTGAGGTTTAATATTTCTTAGTGTTAAAAAAATAACATAATTTATGAATAACTGAACAAATAAAAATAATAGTTTTAAAATATAAATTTTAAGATAAATGAAAAAAAGACGAATAAGTATATGTATTAATTTAACATATTAATTTAACATATTAATTTTAAGAAATATGCTTCCACAACGTTTCAAAATTGTATGTCAAAATGTTATATTTTTTAAATTTTTACCTTATGTTAATGTCGAATTCTAACAGATTCATCTTATATTAAATTAACACAAAAATTTGAGTAAACTGTTTGCGACACATGAAATATATTAAATTTAACACAAGTTTTTCAGCTATGTTTTATCTTCGACGAATTATTTTCCAGCACTTTTGTCGTGCGCACATGAAAAATGGTCGCACATAAAAGGACAGAACATAATCCTTTCACCGGCGTTTCGAACAGCTGGATCGGCCCGTGACTCTAATGCGAGAAAGAGGGAAAAATTATCTTCCGAATCGAGGCTACCAATAAGCAATAATTGTACGTTTAGCGACCGTGCCGCGTTTGCATTCGTGTCGGCACGACAAGCCGGAGACCGCCGCGGAGAGCAGGGAAGCGAGGAACAAAATGACTATATCTTAATCATCTTTGGTTATTGCCTTTCTAGACCGTGTGCTCGACTTCGCTCGTGGGAACCCATCTTGCGAATGTGGAAGAGAAAACGTTGGGATCCTTTGCCGGAAATTCGCAGCACGCATATACGCTTATCATCCGGCAATCGAAATACAGAGTGTCTACAAAGATCCACTTCAGCTTCAAGAAGAATCTGACGCTGTAGAAAAACGGTAAGCAATTTTCATGAGCAATTTTTTGTAATTTGATTATGTAACGAAAGTTTCTGGCGCCTGTCCAAGACACTTCGACTTGTACGCGCCCTTTAATTGTACACGCGACCTGGGATATGAGGAAATTACGTGAAAAATATGAACACGCGTCAAATTTCGTGTTTGGGGACGAACCGTGACGGAAAGTGATGCGTACGTGTGAGAAATCGTGTCTACATGATCCGCACGTAAAAGCATTATCGACGCCCATACCCGCAGGGTGAAATTGTCATTGATCGAGTGCGGGATCGACTCAAAAGACACCCGGCGAGGCATGCCAAGAATAAGCAGGCTGTTCCAGCTCGTTTATCGTGCAATTTCGTTGTTAAATCTCTAAAATCGGATTTTTTTACTTATTAAGAAAAATAATTACAGAAGCTGTAACATGAAAAGCATTAAATCGTTGAGACTTAATGAACTTGCTATGTAACTTCTAAGTTCTATGATGTTACAAATAATTAATTAATATAACTCTAACTACATAATCTGTTTTGATAACTAAAAAGTATATACAATATAAAATTAGAATTTTTTAAATAAATCAACATTTCGATATCACTTCTCAATATAATTCAATAATTTTTTTATCTCGAAAGTAAACGATTTATTAATATATCATAGAATTTATTATTATAAAATTTATTATTATAAAATTTATTATAAAATTGTGCAAATATATCTAACTTTATGTCGATAACTTTATATCAATAAATAAAAATATGTAAGCAAGAGACGATTCTATAATAGTAGAATCTATTGTAACTACAGAAACATAAGCTTTAATGATATCTATAGACTGTTTGCACACAGATATAAAATACAGTTTACACACAGTTTTTATATTGTATACACATAGATATAAATTATTATATTTTATGTATAAACGAACAACTCTGGTTATCATCCACACGCAGTATTATGCTGCATCCATTTTCATCTTTCTATCTGCAGCAATGGATGGCGCCACCAACTGTTTTAAATCGAAGTAGAAGTAAAATCTAACAATAAGCATTCTCTCATTTGTAAGCT
>NW_017259334.1:893448-902008 GCF_001594045.1 Atta colombica | reverse complement strand
TAATTATCGATTAATAAAATATATATATCCATAAGTTTATAAAAAATCAAGTTTATTAAATATTTTCAAAGATATAAGAAGACAATATTTATATTAATCATGAAATTTTATAAATAAAATGTTTTTTCCTTATAATAATTATATGATTGAACCAAAAGCTATTAAAAATTATTTTATGACATTTGTATGGAAAATGACATTTCAAAGAAACGTATTAATAGTATTATTATCATGTCGATCTTGTGAAGATTTGCACAAATTGACATATTAATACACATATCCTCGTTTAAATAGATGACTCGTATACATCAAACGAGGGACGTGATGGAAATTCTAACGACTATAAAACGTGCTCCCATATACTCCGATAAAGTAATCTGTATGACGTTGGCGAGCAATCTCGGTTATAAGTCGGTTCGCTTTGCATTCCACGAAGAGCTTGAATTTTATTATAATGAAAGTTTTAACAGACACTTTGTTGCGCTAATGAGCCTGCAATGTCATTGTTAATTAACAATGACAATATCTAATAAAAAAAATTACTTAAAAATATTTCCCGATAAATATTTCGTTTAATACAATATATACTTTGATATCGTTCTGATTTTTTAAAAATTCTTTCACTATGTATTCTGTCTCTCTCATAATATTTATAATATTACAAACAGACTTTTTCTGAAACAAACTTCCTATACTCAAATAACAGGCTGACATTATTTCAGTATGTCATCAAAACGTAAAACAAAAAAGTTATAAAAATTATCTATGGAAATTTTAATGTAAAATAATTCGGAAATACCAACCAGCTTTAATAATTATAAGTAGTATATAATTATAGTATATAGTATATAATTATAAATAGTTATAGATTATAAATTTAGTTATTCGCTATGAATTGACTGAAATAATATTTTAACTTTAAACGAAGAATTATAATAAAAGATTAATCTAGAAAGCGATTATATTCGTTTCTACCAATATAGTTTAATTTTAATTTTCGACGCAACTCTTCATCTTTTTCTAATTCTTACAATTAGAATTTCGCACTGTCATTGTTGTCTTAACATTCGTTCTGATATGGTCATTAATTGTGTCCGACTATTTTTACATACGTAAATTATAATTTATTGATTCACTGGACTTATTAAATTTACTGTATACATATCGTTTCTGTTTTTTGACATTCAATTAATTTAATATAACGCTTGATTTTTTTGTTTAATTATTCATTTCACAATGGTCTCATTGCTATGTGACCACTTGTTTTTGTACTTGTTTCTATTCTATTATTACATCGAACTTCAACACTTTTATTCGATAATTCGAGTGATTTTGTGAACTGATATTCAAGTGATTGGTATATTATTACTTTTGCGACGTATTAAATTAACGTAAGAAAAATTGTTATAATTGCGACATTTAGATTATATCTCACTCTTATAATAATATTATGCTGTATTAGAGATGATTTTATCACTATAAAAAGTGTCATCAAAGGTTATCGAAAACTCGCGACGAAATAGAATGCGTATATACTTGACTTCGTAACTTCTGAAATATAAAAGCAACGCATAATTTTCATACCGTCACAGCTATGCACGACTTCCATTTAGTACACGATTTCTGACGGAACTTTACGACAAAATTACCGTGCAATTACGATACACCGAACATTCGAGTTCAACTGACTCTGAAATTTTTCTGAATAGCGAAAGAAACGCGCTTCTCTCTTGGAATCATAAGTGTCATCAGGTTATCGAGCTATAACCATTAATGTTTAAGCGGGGTTACACACCGTGCATGGCACAGTTGTTAGTCGCCCGGTATTAGTTGAGAAGGATGCGTACATTTTACACGATTCTTGTACTCGTGATTCTCTCTGTGAGCCTCGGTGAATGTTGGTCCTTCTCGAACATCGCGATGTCCATCGACAAATTGATACGACCGCAAAACTCCTCGCAAGTTTTAAATGTTAAAAACAGAAATGGCAGTGCTACATCAACGGCATCCCCGGAGAACACGGTACAAGGAAGAATAATATTCGTTCCACGAAGGAACAAAGTCTGTCAACCGGGTCAGCAAGCCGATCGGCGTGGCAAATGTAGACAAGTGTGGTGAAGCTTGTTGTTTTGGTAAATACGCAAGGTACTTTCCTTTTAAATGCTAAAGAAAGATTTTGTCAAAGTATCTAAAAATTTAGCTTGATACAGATCTGAAAATAATATTATTGGACTATTATTAAAACGATTAGGTATATACAGAACGTTCAAGCATAAATCCGGATCTGCAATAGAGTTTTTTAAGCCTTAAGCCATAAAAATGGACGAATCATGGTCAATTATTCTCCTCGCGACTGTAATTCGACTGTAATTAACCAATTTCTTACGGCTTAAAAATTCTTTTCTATAAGTAATCAATTTAATCGTCTTACATGATTATTTTGACAGACTTACAAAATCATTTTCATCTGTATTGTTAACTTTTAGATGCTTTAGCAAAACCGTTCTTTCTTTATCTATTATCACGAATCAATATCTAATCTTTTGTATGATATGTAATTCTAATTATTTCCTGCGGAATCTGATTATTTATTTTTTCGCTATCCGTTAAGATACAACCAAAATATTAGGCACTTTATTAATGATTATTTAATTTTATTCTTCCTGTTTACGGTACATTTTTTAAATTAATTAATTCTCGAGAAAAACAAGTTTAAATTTAAAAATATTGTATATTATCACGCACGATAATCGTGTTCAGCAATAAATATGATTCATCACTATCGAAAGTTCCACTGGGGATTATCAAGAATGCTCAAAACGATGCAGCAAAACAAACAACTTTTGCGCTTAATACATCTCTTTTAAAATCAATAATTTGAATCCAATGCATCAATTTGTACATCTTTCTTATATATACTGAAACACTGTATATTATTTTTTAGACTAATTTTTTAAAATCGTTCAACAAACGGGCCATTAACCTCGGTATACGTACTTTCAGCAGATCGATTTTATATCGGTGACTCGTCCAAGTAAAGTTCAAGATTTCATCATGCAATTCTCGATATCGCAATCTCGAATCAATGAAAAATTCTGGACACGCCGGGCTGATAAGGCCCCCGACTGTCGTCTCTCGTCGCAGATAAAGATGTCTTTTGAGCCGGTTTGCGTACAAGGTCGATTTTAATTAACCCGCTCGTCCGTTTCCTAGTGATTTATTTGTGTTCATTTCGAGAAGGCAGCGACGACGGCGGTGGTGGCAGACAGTGAATAGAGATCAATCGTCGCTAGTTTCTCAATCGTGTTCACTCCTTAGCGAATGATTTTCTTGTGGAAAATGCAAGATACGAGTCAGCCGTCGAGACGTGCCGAATCTAATAATAAGCTTCGTATCTCTCGCGTTCCAACGCGATGAAGCATCATCCGCCTGATAAAATTTAAAACGAAACGCTTCGTGTCGTGATTAATGAATTTTATCATAAATAAACAGAGATAACTATTTTGGGCCACGTATTTTTGAAGCACAAGCACTCGTACGCAACAAAGTGTCGTTATTCGTATTGTGACTGTTGCATTTGATTCGAAGATAACTGTCTACATCGACAATTTTCTATCGGTAATCGCCTGACGCCTCTTCGAGATATGTAAAGATTACGCGTGATTACGTATTGCGTGAGATATCTCGAATGATGTATACGTAAATTCTTGAAAAAGTGATTACAATCAAGAAAAAATTTATCCATGAGAATCATGCAAATATACAATTAATTCCAACAGATTGAAAACGACGCGACGCGAGCGCAAGTTACTGAGAGGCGAGATCTGGACAGGCTTCAGTCGTTGATTGCACACTGTATACTACAGTCATGTACGCAACTATGAAGCTTTTATTGGCTGTAACGTTCGTATTAGTGTTATTTTTCACCTTAACGTCGAGTACGCACTCGACCGACAAGAGCGCCTCGCGAGAAGAAAAGCGTTTTTTGCGTTTCGATAGTTACAAAATCGAAGCTGGATCAATAATTAATGTTCCTATACAATGTCCACCGGACAAAGTCAAAGTTGGAAATCGCTGTCGAAACCTCTTTTAGGTAAGGGACTCTTTAAGGAGCAGAAATTTTCTTCATTACAAATAAAGCATCAATTACTGCGTCGCATATTTGCAACGACGCAAGCAATGTACAATATTATTTCTATCTTCATTGATCGTACAATCTGAAATGTCTACTTACTATCGTGTAACTTTTCTATTTATTATGTTATTTATTATTTAATTTTTATTAAGGTCTACACAAAAAGAACAGTTTTGCTAATGTATTAAAAATTTAATTGTAACTATAGAGCTGAAAATAATTTTGTTGGATTATTAAAATAATTATATAAAACGCTTAAACATTAATAACAAAAAATTTTAACATACTAGCAACCAATCTTAACATAGTTATTTTGAGAAGGTCCAAACAAAATTATTTTCAACTCTATGTCTAACTAAATTTCTACTTCAACAAAACCATCTTTTCAGTGTAGATTTATAAACAACACTATATTGCTGATGTTTCACTTTTTGAAGTATTACTCCAAAATTTATTGCGCTTATGTTTATAAATGTATCTTTTCAATAAAGATTTTTATTGCAAAATCAATTCAAAGTTGTCAATAAAGACTTATTGTATATCAGACTTATTGTATATTCTATTATTATAAATAAATATATAAATAAATAAGCAAGTAATAATATTTTTATAAATAATGTTACACAGTATGTAATCAACGACAAATACTATGTATATATAAAATTGTATACATTAGATATAACTCATCATTCTTATTTTATATACGTCCGCCAATAATGCTTGATTTCTACAATGCTCTGACGTCAAACACGTTCACATTTATGCCTAGTTGATTATAGCATGACGTAAACTTATTCTGACGAAGTGTAACGCTTTAAGGTTGATTTTCTTTGCCGGAAGTTGGTACAACTCATCAACTATTCCAGCCTACTCGTCTATCAAATGCGTACACAATCGTCACCTCGTATCGATCCCTTTTATACTCATGTCAAACTTAAATATGCAATAAATTGCTCAGATCTTTATTTATAGCGGCTGTTCTATTTCTGCGTACATCATATAGCTCTTATTTCCAACCATAGAGAGATGTGTAAAACTTATATGTAAAACTCTGCGTAAAACAGATTAAAATAAACAAGATTGTGGTTTTTGTTGCAGACAGTTGGACCATTTCTGTTTACGAAAGAAAACATCTCTGGGAAAGAGAAGACTTGACAGGATTAAAGAGGAAATAAGAATATTATTCTAATCATTGGCAATAAATATCTAACAGGCATTGCTGTAGGTTTATGAAAATTAAAGAGAGAGAGAGAGAGAGAGAGAGAGAGAGAGAGAGAGAGAGATGTATTTAATTAATGATTTATGTAAGATCTATAGTTTATCGAATCGAATCGGCAATCATAAATTTCATTCGAAATGCAATTAAGATGTACAGACTACAAATTAAATTATTTGGGATAAAGTATATTTATCCCTAAACAAGAAATAGGCTATAGGCTCATTTTATATGAAGCATAACAACAATTAAATTCAAAGTGAGAATATAGAGTATTAAATTTTTATATACTTAAATTAAGGAATAAATAGAATATTTTTATTATATTCATAAAATCAAATTAAATTAGTTATATTTCTTTTTGAACACACACGCACACAAATATATAGAAGATTATTAATCATATATACGAGGTTGCACCAATGACATTTTGATTTTAAGTGAGACTTAAAACTCTATCTGTCTCATTTTTAAGTCAAAAAGAGACAGAGACAAAAAGAGTTTTAAGCCTCGCTTAAAATCAAAGTAATGTTGATGCAAATGATGTAATTGTCGGGTCTAAATGATGTAATTGTTTACATAATTCTTTTTCCTTAAATAAAATATACATAAGATAAATAATTAAAATATTCATGTATAGACAGGTATATGTGAATATGTAAAACTGTTATATACCTATAGATATCACAACATGAGTAAGATAAATAAAATACTTTAAACACACAGATTTGTATTATAGTTTTTTTCTATCGCCTACATCTTCGCTGAGTCATAAAAAAAGATTTATTGATAATGTGTGCATAAAATCCAGAATGTGCATAGCGCACATCATTACAATAATTTATTATCGTGCGGAAGTTTCAAGTTAATGCTTTTGCGTAAGCAATCAGGATATGATTTTGACCACTAATTAACTATGACGGAGACGGAAAACCACACTGATGAGCCTAAGTTGTATATAAATACATGCGCCATCGTTGTAGCAGCCAGTTATTAGCATATTGATGTTGCAAGCGCGTATGTAGGGAAAAGGAGAGAAATTTGACGCCAATCTATCTGATTTTGTCTTCTTAATTTGAAATTCGAGAAAGTGATCAGGAGATTCAATATCGTCCATAATAATGGCACCCGCCCGTTTAATTCTACTGATTCTCGCGACGATAATGTTAGTATTCGCGTGCGAGGGACGGCCACTGACTTTCCCCACAAGAAACCGGGTACAGCCGAAATGTCCGCCAGGTTATAAGCCTGCTCGTAACGGAGGATGCAGAAAGATTTTAGTGACTTCCTTGCAGGAGGTAAATACATCTCATAACATTTCTGGATACACACACATTTTTATTCTTTTCTTATTTTTTGTTTTGAAGAATATTCTACTCTGGATGTAATATAATAATATAAAAATATTAAAAATGTTTGAGAAAAAAATATTTTGTAATTACTGTTGCATAAATTGAAGTAAATTGATTGTAATGTCCAAATATGTATTTTTCTTGATTATAGAATGAAGCAAACAATGTCGCAAGACATTCTTTCCTGGAGATGTCAAAGTAGCAACGAAATATAATACTTTCTTCTCTCGTATTATAATATCATCACATCTTTTGACTAGTCAGTATATAATATACATTGAAGAAAAAACCAGTTTAACAAAATTTGGCAATCATCGCTCATCAGGAATCCAATAAACTTATGTAATTATGCACTACATAAATGTCCTATCATTTGATTATTGTATCATGTATACCACTTGATAATTGTACTATGTACATTATTTAGATAATTTTGTTAAATAATAACATCGGAAAAAATAATTTCCAATCATTTGTTTCCACGAATTATTCTTTTTCCTCGTATTTAAATATATCCATTAAAGAGATAAGTGAACAAGATATAATTAGCAATCAGAGAAACATTCTGTAATATAATAGCGTTAAATACAGCTTTGATAAAAAATATTACACATAAATATTTTCTTTACTTATTTGGGAATTTTTAAAAAAAAAGCAATTACTCGTATTACACACACGTTTAAAGGATTCTCTTAGATGATGTATTCATATATAAGGTCCTTTCTATTTTTAATAATATTACAAATTATCAACTATTAAAATATTATTGACAAAATATAATATTATCAATTTTAATAAAAGATTAGATTGTTCAAAAAAGATGAGACAATAAAAAATACTACATTATGATTTACAAAATGTCTCGAATATTGAAAATAATAATATGTAATAATAATGTTGCTGCTCTACATATGTCTTTAATCGATAATAAAATAAATTTCTGATTTGTTACCTATAAATGATAATATATAATATTGGGTTATCCGGAAAGTTCGTGCCAACTAATCCATATAATTTAATAAATGTATACTAAAATTTAAATTTTCTGCATTTCAATTTTCCTTCAATATCGGCACGAACTTTTCGAACAATCCAATAAATAATAATATATGTACAAATGTTTATTGTTCTTCATCATATTAATATAAATTGTAAATAACATTTTTTTAATAGTTTAATTATAATACTTTAATTAATATTTACATATTTTCCAAACTCTACTTCTATGTTTTGAATTATTAATTATTACTGTAACGTGCTTGAAATTTTTAAATAATTTGATATAATATAATATTATAATTACCATTATTACATTTCTTTTATTTATAAAGTTTTCTTCTAATTTATCTTCTGTAGTTATCTCATAACGTTGGCAAAATACCGATTATTGAAAATTCAGTGTTAAATAAATAAAACTTCCTAAACTCGATTGTTGGTAATGTAGAAAAAGTTAATAAATATATTTGAACTCAAATTTAAACAAAATATTACTAAAAAAATATTATAATTATTATAATTAAAAAATAATTTTTCTTCAATTCCATTAAAAATAGAAAATTATGCGTTTAATAGTTACAACTTTAAATTGATTATAAATAATAACTTTATTATTAATATGAGAGTTTTAGAGTTGAGAGAGTTTAATATAAATAGATGTTTTTATGTAAAATTTATTTCTTCCCTGCGTAGTCTATGTATAAACGCGCCTTCTTTAAATCTATTCTTTATTTTCTTCTTTTTCAATAATTGATAATTTTCAGACACCCTGTATACATGATACATCCATGAGACACGCGCGCGCGCGCATACATAGTCACGACGAGTTAATACAAGTGCGTAAAGCGCGCGAGTGGCTGG
>NW_017259334.1:887498-893329 GCF_001594045.1 Atta colombica | reverse complement strand
TATATATATATATATATAAACATTATAGCAAGAAATGAACGAGAAAACTCCGCTATATCTTATATAATATATTATTCTATATGTAATACATACTTGATAATAGCTGCATCTTTGTGTTACTTCAGTAAAAGATACAACAGGAAGATCATTTCAATCTATTCAATCAATTCTAGGAGAAGATAGCTCGTCGATCACAGATATCGATACCAAAATTATAATACGCGCACAAACAACGGCGTTTAATACATTACGTCGAACGTCTAACGCCGCGAAAAATATTCCGAATACTCGCGATTGTTTTTTTCTGAGCAACTATAGTAAGATATATTTCTGCGTATCAACGTTTCGTCAAAAATACTGAGCAATGAGAAAAAAAACGCTTTCTCAGATACAACGCGATTTCGTAATTAGTCTCGAATTCAAATTCTGTCAGAGCATCATGGCGATTCTTCAAGCCAAAATGTTACATGTTGACGTTTAATAAAACTGCGATATTAGCGCACACCGTAATTGACGATTGACGAAGATGTACATACGTGACAAACGGTCGAATGACGATTCGCGATTGTTTATTCCGCGCAATATTCACTCTTATACAAAAATCGCGAAAAATGTGAACAAATCGGCCGACTCAAATATATTTCCATACATTTATTACCACACGTTTGGCAACTGACCGAGAGCGCGGCTACGGCATTTCAAATCTATCGGCATGGATGAACTTAGCGCCATCTACACGCGAGAGATATAATCTCATCAGTATCTACCAATACCTACCATATCTACCAATACTTATTACATTCAAAATCTTAACTTATTGCACAGATGTCTCTGCTGAAAATTCTCAAAAATCACTAGATGTAATGATAAAGTATCGCAAACTTTCTATTTTGACGCAAAGACGCGGCTATTCTAAATTTATGTATTTGTATAAACATATTTTGTGAAGAAGAATAAAGTCGTGAATTATATAAATTAATTTTTTTTATTTTTATTAATTTTTTTTTATAATCAATTAATTTTATGAATAAAGGAATACAAACGTTACAAATGCTACAAATACTTAATTTATGTGTATGCTTAGTCCATTATACTTTATTTGTCGTTGAAGTTTCAATAAAAATACATGTAAGCGAGGAATATACAGTTTACAATAAAGTTAGTTCACATTATACAAGTAATCATTGAATGATAAAAAATAAATTTTATGAAAGATAAATGTTTACTTCGATTAAAAAATGCATAGAAAATTTTGTATAGGTGAAGATAGCTGCACTTACTGTGGATCCCAGTAAAAAATTGTTTATGCATGAATATGTATAAACATAAACACGGATAAAAATTCATAAACATGTATAATTATATGTGTCCATATATATAATTATGTTCATACATCCTTCTTTCTTTTGTAAAATTACTTTTTAATGTAATAGAAATAATAATAATAATGTGAAAAACATAAAAAATAATTAAAAGGATTATTTCCGCATTGTTTGTTTTAGAAAAAAACGAGTTTGGAAAAATGGAAAAAAATTTGCTCATAATATTATACATAATTTTATATATAATTATACATAAATAATTTTTTTACATTTTTTCAAACTTGATTTTTTTTTAATTAATTATTATTTCAATTATACTAAAAAGTAATTTTACAAAAGAAAAAAGTGAATATGTATGGACATATTTCATATATAATAATACATGTTTATGAATATTTATGCGTGTTTATGTATGTTTATACATATTTATTCATGCATAAAAAATTTTTTATGCATGGGGATGAAATTGTATATTATGTGCACCACTTGATGCAAAATGTTAAGAAAATTAGATATGTTATTGCGTACTTTATCAATATAGGCAACTTTAGCGAATTCGATTAATTTATGTGCTCGCCGATGTTGGCCAAATATTTACGATTTTCCATTGCGATGTTATTTAATGTTACGTTTATTTTTATAAATCATTTTATATGTTCCTTCTCTTACTCTTTATATAAGCGTTTGATTTATCTGCATTATTAAAACGATTATAGATAGATTTCCCGTCGATTGTTACCTTGAGGTGTAACGATATGAAAATTAATTTTATAATAAGTTCATATGCAAATTGTAAACGCCCACATTGTTCATCGAGAGATAATCGGTATTGAAAAGCATTTACTCACCACACCTGAATTATTTTAAATTATAGTGATGTAATGGCAAATTACAGCTATGCAGCTTTCTCACGAATAGTGTGATATCTTTCGCAGTGATTATCACTTTATTAAAGAGTTATCGACACAAATGACAAAATTGTATTTACATCTTAATTTTGTTGATATATCGTTGATATATTTTTTTCAAATGAAAAAATGTACTAATAACATTTACACTTTCTTACTTTAATAAGATTGATGACCAAAACATTTACAATAAATGTAACGTCCAGTACTCTTCTATTTACAAAAAAATCAAGATTTAAAAAAAAATTTACGCTATTATTATACTTTTATTTAGATATTTAACTTGATTATTGCTGGAGAAGATTTTGTATCAATAAATATCTATCTTATTACTCCAAGTATTTATCTGTAATGCACATTTGTATATTTTATATTCAAATTTATCCTTTACAACATATTAATTCTAAAATAATTATAAAATCATTATATCTGGAATAAATTGATTTAATACAAAATATATATAATGTATTATTTGTAACATCCAAAATTTGACCGATCTTGACTTTCTTTATCATATTTAATTCTTTATCATATTTATAAAATGTACTAATAATCGCATTAATACACTGGAAAATTATTAGATATATATATAATAATTTATTATTATATATATATCTAATAATTTTCAGTACATGATAAAGATTGCTATTGCGATAAAGATTTTTTTATAAAATAACGTCTAAGTACAAAGTGTAATAGTAAAGATATGATATACAAACGAGATAAGCAATAAACTTTTCTAATTGGTCTTAATTGTAGCACGCCGCGTGTCGTATGAATCGTCGTGTGGCGAAGATAAACTAGATATGATTTTTTTGCGATATCAATTGACGCATTCGAATAATTTTACACGAATGAATTTGAAAAGAAGAAAACGCGTATTTTACAATTCTATGAATTGTACTACTAGTAGAAAAAAACGAACACACATTCAGAAAAGTTCATTGCTCGCGCTTGTTTATCTCATCTTTATACTATATATCTGAATATTTTTTCATACAAATCTCTATCGCAATAACAATTTTTATTATTGGATAAGATCTCGGGAAAAAATATTTCTTATATAATTATATATAATTAAATATAATTATATAAAAAATTGACATATTTTATATAAAATATGTCCATATGTATAACATTTTTATCCTGGGATTCCAAAAGAGAAATAAATTCTATTTTTCAAATTTTGATTTTTTTTGTAAATTGAAGTGGGCACTGGATGTTACATTTACTACAAATTGTATCAATCTTAAAATAAAAGAATTACAATTATGAAACAAAATTGAAGTAACAGTAAACAAGCACAAAATATAAACATTATAAGAAGACCGTATGTAAATAAATCAAATAAAATAAAGAAGAAAGTAAAGAACGCCGAATGGTTAAAGTTATTTACGAATATATTTAATCAATTTTTTGTCCTAAATGTTTTTTCGCAATAAGTTTCTTTCCGTTTTTAAGGGTTTTATTTAAAAGGGGTTATTAAATGTTTCATAATGATTGTGTTGAAAGACCAACAATTATCGGCGCGCAATCACATTTGGGACAAAAAATTGATTAAATATATTCGTAACATCTAACTTTGATCGTTCAGCGTTCTTTACTTTATATAAGATATTATAGATATTATTAAAAAGAATGAAATATAAATTTATTCAAAACTAATAATAATTTAACTAATAATAACATTGTAATCGCTCGCGTCGGAAACGCACTTTGCGGTAATAAATAAATTTACTTTATACAAGATATAAAGATATTATTAAAAGAATGAAATATAAATTTATTCAAAACTAATAATAATTTAACCAATAATAACACTGTAATCATTCATGTGTCTCGTGTAGGAAACACACTTCGCGGTATAATAAATAAATAAAGTATGACGCGCTTTCTTCTCAATTTCACGTAAAAGCACTTGAAGGCGCGAATCGATCCCATGAAAAGTCATACCGCTTATCTCCGCCGCACGACGATTCATGCGACACGCAGCGTGAGTGAGCGCGCTCGCTCGTCTATGCGTGAGGCAAGAAATAAGCGCGCGAGACGTGTTCGCCTCATCAGTCGATCGCGGTGCGAGCGCTCGAATACGCTCAGGTGTGCATCGTCGCGTGTCGAACTAAAAAATCCGACGTCGGCAGAGTCACGAGCCGCGAGAGAATCGAACGGCCGGTCGGCCGGCGACAACAACCGAGTGATCGTTAAAAATAATTAAAGACAACGTCGACACCTTGTGCCTGTGAGGAGAACGAAGCCGAGACGTCAGAAATGCAATCGCGGATCATCGGTACTTCGTTTGACAGCCAGTCGCCGCCGCATTTCATCGCGAGGATGCTCATTCTCGCGATTGTCTGCGGCGAATTCCTCCTGGGACAAGTCGACGCGCAGTATCATGATGATTCCGATCACATAGTCTTCCCCGGAGCAGTCGGCTCGAGATCGAGGGACAGGACCCTTGATAATGAGAATCCCGCGGGGGATTCAGATGACAGCGATACGGTAAATTGGTACAGATTGACCTCGTCTCTGAATTAAGTAGTCCGCGGTGCTTGAAATTTAAATTTATTTGAATAATATCAGTTTTTTTTTTTTTTTCGGAGCAATCTGCGTCGAAAGATCGAAAAGACAAACGTTGATTACGAATAGAACGATTTCACGTTAACGTATCTAACAATTTTGTCAAATGAAATTAAATCAATAAAAGGATTCAAACAAGAGTAGCATTTTGATGGGACCAAACAGAAAATTTTTAGTTATGATAAATAGATATTTTGACTTCATTAAAATGTCATTTTTGTTGACTCTTTTCTTCATTTAAGGATATTTTCATAATATTTTTCTCAATGTATAGATCTGAAAATTATTTTGTTAGACCATCAAAATAATTAGGCGCTCAAGTCGGTAAAATGTAAACATTTTTTTCAGCATTGCTCATTATGCTTGAATTTCCTATATAATTATTTTGATAGTTCAATAAAGTTATTTTCAAATCTGTATCAAGTTAATTTTTTAGACTTTTACTTTAGTAAAATTTTGTTTTTTGCGTATAGTTTGATATAAATAATATATTTATCATATATCTACAGAATATCATATATCTACTTTTGTTGATTCTCTCGACAAATGATGTCTTATTGTAATCTTCCTAATTCTCTTTTTACTTGATTTTCAAAAATGACGCGTGTTGTAACACTTTCGTTTCTCACTTTCCGCAATGAGACCGAAGGCAATGAGTCGAAGGCTGAATTTGTCAATGTCGAGGATATCTACGAGAGGATGAAATAATCGCAGTGTACGACACGACTTGTAATTCTTGGCACGATGTAAAACGTATCGCACGTCATCTTGCAATTGTGCAAATATCGGATCGATTAGCCTCGGAAGTTCTGCTGCTAGTTTCTTTCAGTGCGCGCATTATTACTAAATCGCGATAAAAAATGCAAGTAATAGTCCGATCCGAGAAATTCTTAAGTTTGTTAACTACATTGAAAGTTGTTCTATAGTTGTTTTTTTATTTCAACTTACTATATTAGTGTACACCAATTGCAGAAAATTTTTCCTTTTTCTCTGTCTATCTTCTCCTTTTTTCTCCTCTCTCTCT
>NW_017259334.1:875805-887398 GCF_001594045.1 Atta colombica | reverse complement strand
TCTCTCTCTCTCTCTCTCTCTCTCTCTCTCTCTCTCTCTCTCTCTCTCTCTCTCTCTCTAGGCGCAAAAAAAATAGCGTGGAATAGTAAATCCACGTGCAACTGAGTAGTTGCTGACTAGTTACTGACTTGGGAAAAAATCGTTATATCAATAGTAACTGTTAGGCTTCATATGATAATTACAGTATCGTCATCATAGTATCTCGCTGAGTCAGTAGCGAAATCGAGGCTGCGATTAATAAAACATAACGGCGCCTAAGCATTAAACTGAAGGCACAGCCTTGCTTCCTGGCAAGGTCGAAACCAGGGTTATTCCGACGAGTCGAGAGGCACCTTTCATTAAGGAAAAAACTGCGATCATTCGCGGTCATTATCGCAAAGTCGTTCATTTCTGGCGAAAGTTCTATGAGATTATAAGCGTGATTTGGACATTTCAAGCACGCGAAACGTGCTCGAAAGTCGAGACCAGAACGGGTTCAGAATGGCGCCGCCAAGTTTCTTGCGCCGAGGATTGTCATTTCCAGGAAATACAGTGCGTCTGCGGGACGCGGAATTTTCGATAACGTAAACGCGTCCAACCTGTTTCCCAAATCCCATGAGGCTGCGTTTACGCTCGCATGAAAAAATATATATTTGCTTCGAAATCAAAGTAGCAACATTACTTCCGGAGGCATTATACTTTTATTATACAAAGAGTACTCGTTTCTCATAGATAATAATAAAGTCTGCATTCACATTTCTTTTATCAAAATAGCGCGTATTTATTTCTCTGATTCTATTATAGATGTATATAATGTAAACTATATGTATATGCTAAATGCGTGCTTTATCGATGAAAGTGAATGCGGTCGTAAAACGTGAACATATTTCATGAAATTCGCGTTAAAATTCCAGAGTACATTCTTAAATTAATTTTGAATCGATCTTGTTTCTGTTTACAAATTTAAATTTTCGAATTTAAAATTTCGACTAATCAAAAATTATTCTTTTGGACGAACTAAACTTTGGAATGTGTATATCCGATTTAATGAATACATGAAATATTTGTTGCTAATAATAGATTAATATAATAGATGCTAATGCTTCTCAAGTCTCAAAGTGCTCGTTAAATTTGTATAAGTTTATTGCTTCTTTTTGATAACTTGTAGTATAACGATTCATTCTAAAAACCTGTTTGAATCGTGATATCGAAGCTAAAAGTGATTTAACATCCATTTAAAGCAGTGGTTATCAATGACTAATAGGATAACTATGCAAAGTCCTAAAGCTGATATATGTATGTACCTTTAATTATAGATACTTATTGATCTGATATCGATTTCTTTTCTACATATATGTTACTAATAATTCTTTAGCAAAGAGAACAATTAAAAAACTATTCCAAAATTAAACTTTATGTACATATAAACTAACATATTTTATATACAACGTGTTATAGATTGCAATAAATCGAGATCATTGTTGATTACGAAACAAAAATTTCATTGTTTTAGTCTAAATACAATTCATATGAAAAAAAAAAGCTTAATAGAATGAAGCAAATCTATTTTTGTCTTAAAATTTGAATTTTTTGTGTAACGTGCATTGACATTTGTTTTATCATTTACTTCATAATCATACATGCATATCTTGAGTATCTGCGATCGAACAGGATGACTCACAATCTGCGGGAATACCCCGAGGAATTTAATTTTATTTTTATTCTTTTAGTCAATATTTATGAGATTATATCTAGGAAAGAAATAACCGTGGTTATTCTAGCCAGGTATGATCCATTAAGATTTATCGTTTCTTCATTTTTTTTCTAATCTTGCACGTTCGAATCGAAATGAGTTCTTAAGAAAATTCTATTTTATATTTATATTGGCTTACGCACATTAAGTTTCCCAATACAGCTAATATAAATACGCAGGAAAATTGCTGACCGCGAATTAATAAACTAATTACATGGAAAAAAAGATTTTGCAATTAACTTGAGCATTTTACATAATTACTTTTTCAATCCAACAAAATTATTTTTAAATCTGTATCTACAGTTAAATTATTAGATACTTCAACAAAGTTGTTAGTTACTTATTTCTTCAATTTTATAAATGTAAATCGCAACAATATAAGTTTAGGTTCTTATAAAATTATATTGTTGCAAATGAATATTATCACTAAAACTCTTGAATATTAAATTTTTCGAAATACAGCATACAGAATAGAATACAAGAAACTTGTTGACCGCAAACTTGTTAATCTAAAGTATTTTGAAACAACTTTTATTTTCGATAGCTTTCGACCACAATCTCAGATTTTCTGCTTGGTCATATAAGACGCAACTTATGACCCAGTGTGTTCTGTGCTTAGAATATAATCTAATCATATCTTCTAACAATGTATATAATATATATGTAATAATTTATTTTTTAGATACCACTCGATTTAGCTGCTAAATTAAATACGATAGACTCGTTGGAGGAGTTTCTGCAGCTTCTTCACGGTGTTTCACAGCACGAAAAGGGTATCACATTTGCCAGTAAGTATAATTCGCTACTGCGTTATCTTTGTTTTCTAAATGCAAATATAAATAATGCAATGGTAAATAATCTTAAGGAAAACTCATTGTAAATAAGAAGGAGTAAACCAGATTTACTCGTTGCAAATTCCACTTTATTGAATAGAAACATCAAGGATAAAAATCTTATTATTATAATTATAAAAAATTAGAAAATGCGTCGCCAAACAAACATTTGGAAATATATTAATATTCTTCATCATGTTCCAACATCTCGTACAATTGCATATTAATTATTAAATGCATTACAATTATATACCATTATCATAGGGAAATTAATTAAGTTCATAAAGATACAAATAAAGATAAGATCGTGATAAGATCAGTATTTTATTATCTAAGCAGAAACATAAATTAAATCGCGGCGCAATAGATCTTTTGATTATTCCATTGTTTATACAAACGCGTAATTATCATTGTAAACTGAGATCATCTAATAACATAAATCATACGTACATATTTTGATTTTCAGTGCATGTGAATTAAATACTATGTAATTATAAAATAAATATTGCATGCTTAAAATATATTTTTCAATCTTGCAAGAGTTAAATGATTTTTCGATTAATACAGGAAACAGCCTTTCCGTTACAAATGAAAATTCGCGTATCCGGCCAATTGATTCCCCTGACGATATTATCTAACTAAGAGCAAATACGTCCAATCATCGTCATTTAGCCACAAGCTTGTGCGATAGTTTTATATTGTTATTTCTTGTGTGTTAGATATATTAACTTGGACCTTCGAATAAACGATCTCATGAATTTGATACATGACATTAAATGGTTTTTTATTTGGACAATGGGAAATCAATTTATTGTTGACATAACGCAAGCAAAAATGCATATTGGGATTTTTTTTCGCTATTTCAGCCTCGAAAAGTTTTAAAAAATTTTCGCGATCCTCTAAGAAGTTTAAAGGTTGTAGATAACCACCGAAATGATTTACATCTGGTATTAATGTGTTGCTAATTTGAATCGCCTCTTCTAAACTTGGCAATTTACTTTCCTGTGTTTTATCTGTATCGTGACATATCTTAGTCGAAAGTTCTGATTTGCGAGCAACACAATCATTTTTCTGTGCATTATGACATTTTCTAGCAATCTTCGACGAATTGTCATCATTTAGAAGCGAATACATGATCTGCAGCTTGCATTTTCGTATCCAGATTTTCTTTTTAATAAATGAATTTGACCAATGATATAGAGAATCTAAAAAATATAATTTAACATTTCTAATATTTATATTATTGGTAAAATATATAAAAATTATTTCTGTAATTTCATTTATATGTAATTTACATCTTTTATATAAAATTTAATTTAAAATATTCTAAAGAGCAATGTCTGAACAATAATAAAATATTATATATATATATATATATATCCATCCGATGATTATTTTTAATTAAATTTATTTCTACCTGTTTGTGTATTCATTCGTATAAATTTTATCTCTCCATTCGCTTCCAGGTACTTATTGTTAGTCGTGTTAGCTTCAGTAACAGGTCCATCTGCTTGATCAAGTTCTCTGTTGATGGCTCTGACAGTTGGTGCCATTTCCTCTTTCAATTTTATCCTATTAATGTTCTTGCCGACGACTTGCTGAGACGTAATCTCGGGCTCGAAAAGATTATAGAGATCGCCCTCGTTAAGATCACGACTCTGGTCATCCATCTCGACGATTGCACTAAATTTGTTTTGATGCATGTCGATATTGGTATTCACATCCTTAAATCTATCTATTAAAGTTTTCAGTTTTTCTTTTCCTTTTTTATCTTGAAATTTGCATCCGTTAGAAGCTGCTTCGTCTATAGAAATTGCATCGTTCACATTGCTTTTCTGGTCATCACAATCTTTTACGTGGGTCGTTGACATTTCACTCTCATGTGAAGAACGAGCCGGTAAATAATCGCTCGTGGAGGTTCCGCAGTTATTGTTCTGTTCTAAGGACTGGTTTATCTTCCTACGCAAAAATTATAGGTACGTGCGTGAGACCATCTAATAAGTGTTAAACTTCCTCAAATGCATTTATTGTGCACGTATCCAATAATAACATGTATTAACTAATTTTTTGATAAAGATGTTTGTTGTTTCATAAACTTGGACAATATAATTGACAAATGCAATTATGAATATATGCATAATTTATCATTAATTTCAATGTCCTCACCGATTCAACTGTTCACTTTTGTGAGAGATACCGGAAATTGGCATAATATCAGAAAATTTGTGAAAAGATTCCGTTTTATTGGACAGCATAAAGGCAGTTACTTTTTTTCTTCCCGTAATCACTTTCCCGAACCATTTGAGTACTACATGCTCTGCAAGATGATCCTTAAAACCGGGAACCATTCCATCGACCAACATGAAATAATAGTTTGCGATTGAAATTGCTTCGGCATGTTCATTGACCATTTTCCGCCTTAAAAAAAATAATCTTATTTTTAAAAATAATCGCTATCTAGAAAGAATCTAATACCAATTTAATAATAAACTTCTGATTATATATATGATTTTGTTTATCTCTTAACAAGTTAATACTGTTTTAATAACATAACTTGTTACAACTAATAAATTAAATGTTAATTCTTACAATAATAAATACAATATGGAAAGGACAATTTTTCTAAAAATTTAGTTGATACAGATCTAAAAATTATTTTTTGAATCACCAAAATAATAATTATGTAAGATGTTAAAAATAATTGCTATGTCAAAATTTTCGCAACACTGCTCATCATGCTTGAAATCTAATTTATAATGTGCTTTTTATTTTCTATATTTTATCTTTTACTTTTTTCTTTCCATTTTATCGATATCATATTTCTTGTCTCTTCCAAAGTCTCTTCGTCAACTTTATCTCGTGTGACAGAAAATAAAAAAACAAGATATGAAACAAAAAGACAGGAGATAAAAAGCAATGAAAGCAAGAAACAGGTAGCGAAGTGCATATTGTACATTAGGTTTATGTGTTCTATATAAATTATTTTGATAATTCAATAAAATTATTTTCACAGATTTGTATCTAGATATATTTTTACATACTTCAGAAAAATCGTTCTTTTCTTGAAGACATTTACAAAACATTTGATAATTAATATTATCTACTTGGAAATTAATACATTTAACAGCTTGTTTTCTACATATTATGAAACATATTTTCTATTACGTAAACTGGAGACTATGTCATATCTTCGGTAGTGTAAAAAAGAAAGTTTTTTTTTGATTACGTTTAAGATATAAATAAGAATTCTTTCCAGATAGATTCGGAGGTGAGGAACGATCGAACGCAATGATACCAGTGCCAGCCAAGTGCATGCCCGAGCTACAACTCGTTTCCCTAAAAGTGGACGACGATCCTTCGACATTCGTCTTCCCACTCTGCACACGGATCAAAAGATGTGGCGGTTGTTGCATTAGTCCTCTGCTCTCGTGTCAGCCAACAGCTACAGAAATGCGGAACTTCGAAGTAATCAATATTGAGTTAAAGAGCACGAATGAAAATGTGTATAATAGTGTGAGCAATCAACTTGAGAAAGAGCAATAATTGAACATGTTTTCTTACGTTGTCTCAAGGTGATCGTGACGTCGCTGATCGATATGGACTATCGGGGACGACAAATTGTGCCGGTGGAGGAGCACACTAAATGCAAGTGCGATTGCAAAATCAAGGAAGAGGTAATTTGATGGCGACCGATAATTAGTGGTTAATTAATGTCTTGCTGCTTAACCGAGCCGTGTCATTTATGAGTTTCACATCGTCTTGTCGTGTTCATTGTTTCTCACGATGCATATATTATATGTATCGCATCACTTGAAAACAATTTACGTCAGCCGGCCGGCTGAAAGAAACACGGGTTCCGTTTTCAAGCGTCTCAACAATGCACGAAAATTAGAAACGGAATAATAGGCATTTCAAAGGCATGAATCACATTTTCCACGTGTTCATCTGCATCCTCGCTCGTCCTTCGGATATATTGCGAAATTGACGTTTCAATTACTTGAGATATTATATAATCGCAGATGCAAAGAGATGTGAGATATAAAAAAAATTCTAAGATTCTCTCTAAAAGATGTGTTAGTAAGCATTAAGATCATTTGCACGGTGTTCAATGTACACAGTACAATATTTAAAGATTTATTACAGATTTATACTTTTTAACAAAATGAATTAAAATTATAGTTTTCCTATATGTATTTGTTTTTTTATTATATTTGAAAATAAGAAGTTCAATGGCGATCAAAAATCTGGATCGAAAATTATTTCAATAACAAGATATATACATATATATAATGTTAGTATCGTCAATTTATTTGAGCTGAGATTCTTTTTTTATATGAAAAGCATACGTTTCTAATTCTATTTTGCAGAGAGTATACCTAGCATATCCTTAATCTGAATTATGAAGTGAAATGAACATAAAAGTTTAAAAGCAGGACATAATGATGCCCTTTTGGGCATCTCATAAGATGTCTTATGTCCTTTAAACTTTGTATTGTCAGGAATATAATTCAGATTAAGAACGCATTAGGTGTATATTCTTTGCAAAAAAGTGACTGGAATTGGAAATTTATACTTTTCCATATAAAAATTTTTTTTGAGAGACAGTTTAAAGTCATTTTTGCGAAAATGTCGTATGTCTTGATTTTGGTCTTTGGTTATCTGAGAGGCTAAGGTCGTTTCTCAATATATACCAATTTCGCTGATTGCTACAATTGTCGCTTCCTTGCAACGTGCGCGAACGCTCGCAAAGTGTGTCAATGCGGAGGACAAGCGAAATTCAACCGTGTTTGTACGAGCATGATAAGTGTTGACACTCTTTTTCGTCGATGATTCATGCCACGTCGGTTTTCCTTGTTGCTTTCAGCACTGCAATGATAAGCAACATTACGAGCCGCACAACTGCAAGTGTGCCTGCAACAATGTGGACGAGGAAGAGAAGTGCCGTAAGAACGATACGAAGATCTGGAACTCGACTCTCTGCGTTTGCACGTGTAGGATCATCGAGCCATGCACCACTGGATACTACTTCAACCCCAACACGTGCAGGTGTGAGCCAACAGAATAGGGGACTATCTGCTAAAGGATAAGGCGTTCTCCTTTTTCATTGCACGTCATTATTTAATCATGATTTGCGAACGCACCGATTTATTTCTCGTCCACCTAAATATTCTGAATTTATTTCGATCGTCCACTTCGTCTTTTGCACGAATTTTCGCAAGTTTTACTTTTTTCTTATGCTTCACACGCGATTCTATGCGTCCCATATTCGCGCTTTCCTTCTATCTCGTACGTATAGGTATTTGCACGTGAGCGAAAGCACTTTCCGATTTCTTCACGCCGCTGTCCTTCACTGAGCGACATAGTTCGCCAAACATTTTGGATGACAATGAAATTTGCTTCTCGTCGCAAAAGTTTTCTCATCGCTTAGTCATTAACTCTTCATTACTCGCGAGAGATGTCCAGAGAGATTCCAGTTTTATAAATTCGTTAAATTTATAGATGATATTTATATACACTATATTTATTAATTTATTATTTTTATTATTAAATTAAAAAATTATTTCACAATTAAGGCTATATTCCAGAGAACGTTCTTCTTTCTCTTCAAGAAAAATTTTACTCAAACTATATAATACACGTAACGTGTACTACATTTGTTGAGTAAAATTTTCAATTATTTTTACCTAAATAAAGGATGTATAAAATATTAGTTTTCATTTAATTGTAAATCATAAAAAGTTACAATAAAAATTTAGATATAATGTTGAGATGTTAGAAACATCATAGAGAGTAATTATAAAAATCACGCGAGTAATGTAAGGTTAAACTAAAACGGCGTATACTTCATATGTGATGTATATGCACTTAACTAATATCTATAATAATGTAACACTTTGGAGGCAGAATATATTTGTATTCTACTAACAAGGATTACCGCTTTAAATAAATTTAAAAAAATAATAACGATAAAAATCAGCAGAACTTTATGGAAACCTAAGATTGAGAGATTGTGAAGTGTCCTACATTTTCAATTCACGCAATTTGGCATGATATTACAGTACATTCTCCATAATTATTGGCACGTAACCGCAAATGTTCCAGATGTGGACCGATAATGTTGTCTAGACCAGTAAACAGGTTCGCGCCGACGAATTACAATTTCACTGACCGTCGACCAGAAAACAGGCGGACGGTGATAATCCCTTTGGACCCATCGGATCCCAGAAGAAAACAGAAGGAAGATCCCGAATACAAGTGACAAGAATTCAGACGGACACGCGACGGATTACAAGACTGCTAAAACGATCTATAATTAATTTGTTAATTGTTTTATTACATAAAGACGAGACGCCTCAACAATTCCATACCTGATAACTGAAACAGTTAAATTCTCTCAATTTTACAATTAATTAATTTTACAATTGTCATAATTTTATTCATAATGTAAAATATGTTGCAAATTCTGTAACTGTAATTCTTTTTTGTTTCTCTTGTTTTTAATATATATAGCAATGAGCAATTTCTTCTGCGATTTAGTGGTAAAAGAAATATTACATTTATAGTTCTACCTCCAAATCGCAGAACGACATGTTTTTCTAATTCCAAGGTGTTTTCGTACTAAACTATTGTATGTTGACTGTAAAATAATTAAGTCAAGAGACATTGTGATATAATAAGAAAATGACCGCCACAAGATTTTGTCAATGTTATTTATGTCATAGTTATTTCTTTTTGTATTTATAGTTACGATGAACAAATTACTTGTTATTTACCTTTATCATACGTGACATAGCAATAAATTTATAACATGACACACATGCAGGATTATCAATTACATCACATATATTCGTTAATTAGTATTTACATCTAAATCATATTATAAAATTCTTATTATTAATTACAATTGGACAAATACAATTGTTATACTCAATTATTGTTCCTCTCTGATTAATGTAGAGTCTAGATCTTCTGTACTTTGATTTATTGTCTTTTCACGTTTCTCAGCATTGTACAAATATGTAACAACAGCAGTGTTCGCACTCAGAATGTTGCTGTAGCTTTTACTGATAGATTTAAGAGAGTTGGTTATTTTATCTAAAACATAATACAATTATATATATTAACATATAAAATCATATCATACTATTTCAATAAGAAATATCAAATTATCTGTAAAAGACATTTCCTATAAAATTTTTCTTAGCTTTTAGATACTTCGTTCTATTCCCATATTATTTTTCCCATCAAATTATCATAGAAATCACATGAGAGAGAAGTCTACATTTCAATCAACATATAAAATCATATCATAGAATTTCATGTCAGTAAGAAATATAAATTTTTATCTAAACATTTCTTATAAAATTTCTCTGAATGAACTATCAAAATTTCTATGATGAAATGAACTATCTCATTTTATTCCCATTTTATTCCATTCCATCAATCATAGAATCACAGAGAGAGAAGTTTATATCTTAATATCAATATACAAAATATTGTAATTTCACGTTATAGGTAAGAAATACGAAGAATTATTTATGAAGCATTTTCTATAAAATCCTCTAATGGAGCTTTCTAATACTTCATTCTATTCCCATATTCCTTTCTATCGAACTGTTATAGAAATCACACGAGAGAAATTTATATACTATAGTTTTGATTAACTTACCGATAGAAGACACAATGTCAGAGATAGCTGATTCCTTCGTAGACTTTATCCGTTTTACTTCTCGTTCTTCCATTATATGTCACCTTGGCATTTCACGTCGCTGTCGGTTATTATACTCGATCCGTGATATTTTCATAAAATCTGAAAAAGTTCGTCCGTTTGTTGACATCTACGTGATGTCAACAGCTGACAAAAGGCGCGAAAGCGATTATCGCCAGCCGCCATGTTGCATGCGATTGATCAAGTGCACGCTTGCGCAGATATCGATTGTGACATATCGACGACAATGACAAGTAAATTTTAAACGACGATAGTTATAATTACGTAATATGATTTATGAAGGAAAATATTCAAACAATTAAAAAAAAAGTTGCTCTCTTGACAAGTTTAGTGATTGTCCTTGTTACGTGCAACGTTTCTCTCTATTCTTCTCTCTCTTTCACTTTCCTTTTTTCTCTCTTTCTACTCGAAAGGTCACATTCCTTTTTCCCTTTCCAATATCGTTTACACTCGCGAATGCTTTACTTGTGCAATCAACGAAATAAAAAAAGTGATAATAATTATAAATATTTATCTTTTTTAAAACTATATATTCAGTATATACGCACATGATCTTTATTTTTCGCGCGTCTAACGTGTGTGAAAAATATAACAACATATCGGATAGCATGATACAAATGTTATCATTTATAAAAAATTGTACTTTTTTCTTAATTATTAAATTGAGATTATTTCATGCAATTGTAGCAACTAATTTTTAATAAAAATCTCATCAGTTGAACAAAGAGAAAATCCATTTTAGTACATTAAGAGTCATCTAACGGATTCTTGAGCTATCAATACTGTAACTTGTCTCATTCTTGATAGATGGCATATTAATCCAAAAACGTGGACGACATAAATGTTATTTTTAGACGCTATATATGGCTGCATAGTGATGTTAAACTTTGGAATAGGCGCGTGAATTAACTTTTAACTAACAACGGTAGTAGACGCATTCCAGTTTTGGGCCAATACTTTTTTGTATGTATATGTATCGTAATTAAGTAATAATTAATAAGAAAAATATTCTCGAATTCTCAGAATCAGAAAATTGTTCAATTTTGTTTCTGATTTTGAATTATGATTCACATAAATATTTCAAATTTTCCGAATCACTAATTGTGTGTTTCTCTGATTCTCATCAATATTTAAAAAAAAATCCGTATTATTTATATATTTCTTGCAATGTATATTATAAATACTGACAATGAAAGACATGCGATGTTCAATGTTAGTGATGAAGAAAAGATAAGTGTTACTGTGCCCGCTATAAAATAATTAATTAAATTAAATTTTATAGGAATATACATATATATA
>NW_017259334.1:869194-875484 GCF_001594045.1 Atta colombica | reverse complement strand
ATATATATATATATATAAAAAGATTATTAAAAGTCCGCGTTTAATATTCTTGTTTATATATTTTTCATTTTGCTACGTAAGTAATTAATCACGCACAATGTCAGGATTAAATTACTACCCTCTGTTGCAAGGTTATCCCCGATTATTTATAGCATCTTCGAAATTCCACGGAAGCCGAAGATCGTGTCGATCGGCATGGACGGTTAAATGGCAATTTTGTAATTAGAGGTTTTTACAATCGACCCCCGTACTGCTCGCGCTGATTACAGGCTTGAATTTCGGATATTTTTACCACGCATAATTGATTCGCGTTCGTGATTTAATGATAAGAGCACGGACGAAGCTACGTTTCTTCATTACGATTACATCGCGGCCGCGTATTCCCGACTACAATAGCGCGGAATCTCTATAAGAATCAGAATTAATCATACTCGCGTTTAAAGCTCGATTCCGCCCGGCGGGAATGATTATTATCTTGTGCCGGAACGAGTCCTTGCTTGTTAAAAGAAAAATCGGAATTACTGTCGGTGCTTCTCTAGAGTCAATTACATTTAAAAAATATCATTAATATAATATATCGTATTCTATAATTCCTATGCCAGTTTGTTAATATTATTAATTACACTGAAAGCAAAAGGTATTCGTAAAAGGAAATTTTTTCTAAAAAAAATCTTATTTGTAGAAAATAAACATTAATTAGCAATTTTATACAATGAATACATTCTGTTCTAACATATACAAATAAGTTTCACATGTATTTCTGATATTATAAGCTGGATTACTTGACTGTACAAGTAATCCAGCTACTTTTTGAGCGTCCAAACAATGGAACTTTTAATTTTCATTTATTTTTCATGATATATTTTCAGATGATATAATTAATACATATCTTTTTGGTATATATATAATTTTAAGAAACAATCTATTTTATACTTTATGAATAAATTGTTAATTACTTCAGCAAGAAATAATCAATTAAACTTCAAATTGACGTCGAATTGGTGTTGAAATCATATCGTATCGATATCGATTCGACATCAGTCGATGAATTCATTTCTCGCTGGATAATATTTAATTTTTAAAAATAAAATTTCTTTAAAAAATATTTTCTCTGAATACTTTTTGTATTCACTATAAATATTAGCTATCTCTTCTCTCTCTCTCTCTCTCTCTCTCTCTCTCTCTCTCTCTCTCTCTTTCTCTCTCTCATCTGCTGTCCCGATTATTGAATTGTATATGGTCTATTTCAAGTTAAGATTTTAATATGTTTACATTTAAAATTGTACATTTACAAAGGCTGAGAAAATTAAAATTCGAGTGATATAAACGAACAGTTTTATATATATATATACGCAAAGATATTTGTATAAAAATTCATGTTAAAAGAAAAAATTTAACAAAATGCGCTGTCTCTTAAATATAATATTAATGCATTAAAATGATCTTTAATAAGGATAATACAGTGTGAAAAATATAGCGGATGCAATACAACATTGATTTATGCATTTATTAATTACAACACACATACGTATATAAATATATATACATGTATATACATATATTGCTGCTTTATCTTGATGTGTGCGTGTGCGTGTGCGTGTGCTTTTGCGTGTGCGTGTGCGTGTATATGTGTGTGTGTGTGTGTGTGTGTGTGTGTGTGTGTGTGTGTGTGTGTGTGTGTGTGTGGATGGGTGTGTGTATGTGTGTGGGTGGGCGTTTTCGAACCATTATTTATTATCAATAACACATACACATATAAATCTGTATATACATATATTGTTGCTTCATCTCGAGTGTTGCCTTCGAACAAATTCGGGGGACTTGGAACCGGCATGGTCGAGACATTTGCCACGATACCCGCCGATTAATCATCGGGGTTCCCTGATGTACACACTTAAAAGTTCCTGGCGAAAGGGGCAGAGAAACGGTAGCTGACTCGGCCGGTCGGCTCCAATCGGCCATCCGTACCGCGGCGCCATTTTTTTGCGCCATCCGTTATAATTGCCGGGGCCTTGTCACTTTTGCCGTGGCGCGGCCCCGCAGTGAGGTACCTGGTATGTGTGTTGCCCTGCTCCGCTCTCTTATACCGAGGCGGCTTCCTCAAAGAGACCCCGGTAGGGGGATGCGAAGGGAGGGGATGTGCAACGAGCGGAGCACCAGAAATGAGGTGCACAATGTCGACTATCTCCGCAATTGTGGATATTCCTCTCGTCTTCTCGAATCGTTTCAAATGAGATACTGTCGTGTATAGACATACGACGCAATATTATATATAGGTTGAAACAGTTCGTAGCATTACTTCATTTGTATCATGCTCACATATTTTTTTTTTAATTTAACAATTATACATATACCATTTGATAGGGAAAAGTGAGAAAACTGCGGACATTTAAGGAAAAAGTTAAATGGAATGCCAATTAATAATTAATTTATTTATCAATTAATAAGTTTTTATTCAAAAGTTAAATACTTTAGTTATTTATTTTTACACTAGAATAATTAACATTTATATGTTATCAATATAAATTCTAACTTTAAATAAAAGGCAAAACTCTTATTGTTTAGAATTATCCATCCTGAAACGCGAGATCGAATTAATATTATCTTTTATTAAAAATTATAGTTTATATTAAATACACAAACATTAACTATTGTAGTTTAAACTGTTTAAAGTCAATTTTCTTTGAAAAAAGACTATAATTGATAAATAATTGCCGATTCTATTTAACTTTTCCTTTAGATATTGGTAATTATCCAATTAATAGTTTTATACAATCGCATTGTTAATAAATTTACGATATAAATTGATGTTTTTTTTTTTATTAATAAGGAAATATTGATAATATTGATATTCAATTGTCAACAGATTCTCTATCGTTAGAGCTTCAACAGCTCTGGTCGGTCTCGCAAACCGGGTAACACTTAAAATTCAAAGCCGATCGGCCGGCCAGTGCCGGCAAAAACTCATGCCTCGCCTGCGTATTTTACGCCACTTTCTTGCGTGTACGCACGCGTGTAGGTATCTCCCTCCTTGTTTTCCCTCTCTTTCCCCTTCTTTCTCTTTTTCTTTTCCTTTTCCTTCTATTACCGCGATCTCTTTTCAAGGACTGTTGCCGCACGGATGGTCCAGTCCAGCGACAGAGAACCGGCGAAGAGAAAAATCTGACGATCGTAACACGGTAGTTCGAGCAACAAGGCGGTTTAAATCACATTAAAGCATGTCTAGGCATCTCGCGGGCCATAAGCCCGGAGATTATGGACGTCGCTCGTTCTCTACGCGAGAAATTCCCAAAATGAAATAAATTCATATCAATAAGTAATTCACAAAATAACCCGATCACGTTACTATAGGGATCGGTCGATGAAAGACAATCTATAAATGGCTATGGCGAAGGGATTATCGAACGTTTTGTACATAACATTTTGCATTAGATGTTTACATTATTGGAACGTTATATACGTTCTATATGAAAAAAAAACGATTTTGTTGAAGTATTTAATTAATTAAAGTTTTGTTAAGTATACAGATCTGAAAATAATTTTGCTAAATTATGAAAATAATTATGTAAGATTCAAGTTGATTTCTTCAAAATTTGTACAGCATTAATTATGCTTGAATTTCTTATATTATGTTAAAAATTTAACAAAATTATTTTTCGATTAATATCTAATTAAATTTTTAGATATTACAGCAAAATTGTTCTTTCCATTTGCATGGAAAAAATTTTGCTAAAAAGTTAGATACAGATCTAAAAATAATTTTATTTGAATCATTATAATAATTGTATAAAATAAAGTTGGAATATGTTAAAACTTTTTACAGCATTGTTATCAAGGTTTAAGATCACAAAATTATTTTTATATCTGTACCTACCTGTCGATCGGCTCGGTAAAGTATACCTATAAAATTAAAAGTGAACATGTGAATCTAAACTAAAAATCTCGTTTTTGACTCTCGTCTTTTACGTGGATTTGGAAAGCCCGATGAATCTTGCGCGAAAAGGAACCCAAAATGATCGAGCGAGCTAATCAGCTATAAGAACACTATAATCAGTTGCTCGATACAACGAACACCCATCATCATCATCTTTCAAATAAAAAGAAGATATCGCACCGTCGAAGATACACTTACTTTCTTCCTGCTTGATTTGAACCTTAATTAGAGTGGCAAAAGCAGTCCGTATCGAAAACACTGTAATCGGCAACTATTTTCCTGCCTAAAAAGCGATACCTGCGTTTCCGCAATTCGCTCAATGATGTCCGGGTTCCGTAAAAAGAAAAGGCATGCTCGCAGCTTTGGTGTTTCATGAAAGATGTGATAGTACGTTACGCCTGTGGATTATAGTAGCGAGATAAATCGCCTGGCATAAATATAACGGCAGAAATGAGGCTCATACTCTCGACTCTTTTTTTTCCACGCGTCGCGTAAAAAGTTGCCTTCGCCGAAATTACACCGGTATCGGCTCCCAGTTACTAACGTACAGAAGCATCGGGCCCATCTATCTACGAAGAAGGGATAGGAATGGTAGAAAAGGGAGAGGGCGTAAGACGCCCGAGATAAAGTGATCCTGTGAAACGTTACGAAACAACGTGGGCAGCAGAAAATGGCATGGGTTCGCGACTGTCCAAGACCAGGTGGAACGTGTTTGTACAAGATACGAACTGATAAGACGCCACCGAGAGCTCAACAAGAGGGTTCGAATCATGATTCTGGTCACCGGTTAAAGCCCATTAAGGAAAGTGCATTTATTACACGGATGCTTGAAAAGACTTGTGATTTTCTTAAAAAAATATTTCAACTTGAATTGTAATCAATTTTCTTTCATCGACATTAGAAAACTATTAAGCACCAAAATCCGCTTCAGTCAAATATAGGATTTTTTCTTTTATATTATTCATATAGATATTGATACATTTTCTTAGGATAAAATAATATGATTTTAAACATAGTTAATTTCGTTCAGAAATATGCTATTGTTCGAAGTTGTATCGCTTAATCCTTTTTTCTTTTTTTATTTATTCTGTCTCAAAATCAATACTAATACATAACTTCTTTGATATAATGCGTGTTTTCTGTCATAGAAAGAATAATTTTGCTGAAATATCTAAAAATTTAAGTAGATACAGATTTGCAAATAAGAATTTTATTAACTTTATTTCATACAATGTACCAATTTTTTTTATTATGATCATTTTCCATAAAGAAAAATATATAAAATATATAGAAATAAAACATGATCCTCGACATAAAAAGTAAGTTATGTTCTCCTTTTTAGATGAATGAAATCATTCTTTTTGTGTAAGGTGTTATACGTCATACATCATTACGATAGCGCTTGAAACCCAACATTCAACTGATTGTGAGATTTAATGGTGACAGATTCTATCCGACAAGTATACGTTAAGATAAAATCTGACTTACAGTTTCACGGACACGATTTTATCGCGTTCGCACAAGTACAAGTCTATTCGGAAATTAAATGTTCATAGGAAAAACTTATGCAACGACAGGCCTCCGATACGTGCGTTAAGAAAGATCGTGAGCTCTTACGATTCGTTTCAAGCATGAGCCAAATGAATCATAAATCGTGACGAAGGGATTATGAGAACAATACGCTTTCGTTATATACGCATCGCTGTTGCTGGAGATAATCGATGATCGTTCGCATAAAATGAAAAAGTCTATTTGAGGTTCCACATAGATAGGCAAATCGAATTAGAGTAAATGTGTAAGAGTAATTGTGTCGCAAAAAGATCACAATAATGAACCTTTACCAAGACGATTCTAGATGGAGCAAGAAATGGAGTACGAGAGATGGAGAAGTGTAACAAGAGCAAATCGATCGTTTAGGTCGGGATTCAAAGCGGATTACTTGGAGTAATAATAACGACCAAGATGATAGGTGTGCATGTGTGTGTGAGTGTGTGTGTATATACATGATACGCGAGTGTGTGTTGAGACGATGACCGCGTGTGATGACTTCTGAACTACGCGATCCACTTTTCCTCGGTACAGACGCGCGAGAAAGTCAACAGCGTGAACGAAGAGAAACGAGTTCTCTTCTCGACAGAAAAATCAAAATTAAATTTAAAAGTACAAATAAATGAAGAAAATCATATTCAATCAAAGCAAATGTTGGCGCTTAATAATAATATTTTTGCATAAATCTTGCTTGAACAATTTCCAATTCGAACAAATTGTACACCGTTTTTTTTATTAGTTTTGACATATAGTTTTAAACTGAAGTTGAAGTATATCGTTGTATCACAAATCAAATCACAAATTATTA
>NW_017259334.1:855775-869094 GCF_001594045.1 Atta colombica | reverse complement strand
TGGTGACTCGGAGAATAATTTAAAAAAGTGTTTTAATGCGTTTATATCTAACAAGATTTAGAAGCAATAAATCAATAATATTTTATTTGTTTTTTCAAATAATTAATTAAATAACAAAAATATATCATATATGACATTAAAAGATTCTTAAAGAAATAAAATAACAAAAAATTTTTATGAATTTTAAGGACTTATATGTTTTTTTAGCGTCACAAAAATATGTGCTCCTGTTACAGATTAAAATATTATGAAGAAATATGTTGCAAAAAATATTGTCCTAACCAAGATTTATAAAATCTGAAACTCTCTATATCCTTAAGTATCTCTCTTAATTGAAAATAAAATAAATAAGAGAATCAATAATTGAAATGAGAAAAGATCACTGACTTTAATATGTACAAAAAAGAAAGAGAAGTTTTCTAGAGATATTTTTTTACTTTTCTACCTACTAATATAAGCTCGATATAAATATTTGTTTTGATAGAAAATTATATTTTTGCATAGGAATCATTTTTCGTTACGTGGAATTAATATCGTTGCATAGAATTCTACGATAAAAAGAAATATGAAAGAAGATAAAGTATAGCGAGGATAGAAGAGAGAGAAACGGTCTCCGTTGACTATAAAAATTGAAAAAAGGTGTAAGAGCGGAGGCAACGTGGAGAAATATCTGGATGTCGAGAGAAGGTGGGACAAAGAAACCTATTGTTTACAGACTACTCGCGTCTCGTATGCATCAGCTGTAAATTATTACATGCGTAATGCCAGCTTTTACTATTCCCAAGACGAGGCAGAGTATCTAAGATCTTTGGTATCATCGTACAAGAATGAGCATGGATACGCATGGAAATAGTAATCGTGAGTACGTCTAGACAGTAAATCAGGAAATGAGTGAGACGCAATCACATTCTGACAATCGACGCTCTCCAAGTGGAGTAAAGTAGATATTTCTGCCACTCTCCGAATTGATATACACACTAGGCAATAAATTAAAATGAAACATACGTTTGTTTTACTTCAACTTATTGTGTGCAGAATGTAGAAATAAACCAATTCAGAGAAACACAGAAATAAAAACAGACCAATTATCAAATGTGATAATAAGTAATCAACCGTTTGATAATAATTAGAAATATAAGACAATATTTGAAAAAATAAAATTAGCGTTTAATTAATTTTAGTGATATTACATTTTGATTAAAAAACTATTTCATCCAAACAACAATAAAACAATTGTAATCTATTAAAATATAAAATTTAGTCCTTAACATCTTGCGTGATGAATGCCTTTTTAATCATTTTATTTCATCCTTTTAGTAATTATCATCCAGTCATAATTATCATTATCAGACTTCTTTTCAATGTATAGACAATCTATTCTTACGTCTCTCTTCGTTCCTTACGCGTGCCGGAAAGAGCGTGCACGCGCGTGTCCAAGCGTGCTCCAGCGTCGCTGATCATTCCTCCTTTATTCGCAATCAACGAACGCATCGTGTGTCGAGGCTTCCATTCGACGAGACTACCGTTCATTACGCCTTCGTTACCGAGTCTCTTTCTTTTTCTCTAGCTGTCCGGCTTCAGTATTATGCGTCGGCACCGATGACATTAATGATCTTCACACAATAGGGAGTGTATGCCCCGCGTATTGTGCTGCTCTATGCGAAAGCCGACGCGCTCGCGGGATACTCGATAAGTGGCCGTTCACCAAGGAGATCGCCGATACTCGTCCTTCCTTTTTGTCCCGCCTTCGCGTTTCTACGAGTCCCTTTTACAGCTTCATCGAATCTCGGTCTTCTACTGTGCAACTGCTATATCTACTCTTCGTACCTCGCGAGAGAGTCTCAGCAGTGTATGTTTTAGGGACAGCATTCACCCGCGCTTATATCTCGTGGCATACGGAGCAGCGATACGAGCAATACTTTATTAAATACAATTTGCTTACGAAGGAAGAAAGCAAACCGAAACGGACTTGAATCTTCCCCGCGCAACAAGAAAGAATAAAAATATCAAAAAAAAAACGAGTGCATTATAATAATTGCACTCAATGTACAGCCTACTTACACTGATTGTGAGAAAAATATCGGGTTGAAAATAAATGAATTAAAAAATTCGGATTATATTAATCAGAATTATCTTAATTATCTTAATTAATTAGAAATTTAATAAATTTAATTAGAAATTTCTAATTCATCCATTTCAATCATTTTCAACCAGAACCTAATTAATCCAATCAGATGTTCTTTTTCTACGTTTTTTAAGTCTTCACTGTACCCATATAAATATTGAAAATGTCTCATATATTATCAATTAATATTCAGAAATGTTTCCTATTGTGAAACATTAGATTTTAATATCGGACTTAGCAAAATTGCAACGCTTAGGTAGATCATACAAAGTTCAATCATTTTATTTCCAAATGGATTAGAAATAATAATCGTATTCAACGGGTCAGTTCTGCTATATGTATAAATTGTCGCGAATTATGTTTCAATTATGTTTTATATTCAGTAATATCAGTGTTAAGTTATGCAGACTTCGTTTCTTCCTTTCGTATATATGGCATATAATAATTATCACAGACACCTTCTCAAATATAATTAGCGCATCTAAAGCGACGCGTCTTACGGCGAAGCGAATTTTACAAGCCGCGCAGTAGCATTTTTTTTCTGTTGACGTTAAATCAGTATAAAAGAGATAGGTAGAGAGAGAGAGAGAGAAAAAGAGAGAGAGAGAGAAAGAGAGAAAAAAAGGCGTCAACAACAGAGGGTGGCAAGAACGGGGCGAGAGAAGACCTTAAGAAGGGAATGATCCAAGAGATCGCGAATTTTGTGGATCCGGATTCGACGGTCGAATTCGATCCTGCATCTCGCGTGTCGAGACACGCTTCGCTCAAATGTGCTTCTCTTCTTTCTCTCTCTCTCTTTCTCTCTCTCTCTCTCTCTCTCTCTCTCTCTCTCTCTCTTCGTTGGTCCAGTCTCTCTCTTTGCTCGTAATTTTTTTCTCTCTGCGCATCCCTCTTTCTCTCTCGCGTACTCTCGTTCACTCGACGAAAACAAAAGAAGCAACCGGACCAACTTGAAACGAGAAGCGAAGGGCAGGCAAGAAGGAGAAGGGAGAAAAAGGAGGAACGAATCTCGGAGCAAAGAGGAACCGAGCATAGCCAGAGGGACAAAGAAAGAAGCGATGGACGGAGGGAAGAAAGAGGAGGAGGAGAAGGGGGAGGAGGACGCAGCAAGAGAAAAAGAAGAAACAGCGTGAGGAGCAACAAAAGTAGCCGTGACGCGGTACAAAGCAAGTAAATCGAATAAGAGGGGCCCGAAGGGAAGGAAAAAGACGAGGAGATCGGCCCTTCGGGGCAATGCAGAAGAGAGGAGAATGGGGAGTGCACGAAGAAGAGGCAAGGATGGATGGAAGGAGGAGATGGCAGGGATGTAAGCTGGAGGCTGTCGTACCTCGTCGTACCACTGTCCGCATTTCGTATTCACGACAAAGCTTCGCTTGACGGAAATTGACGGAAGGCTTGCACGTAAAAATCGATCGTACAGCAAAATGGAACTGGAAATAATCTTGGAGGAATCGACAGTTAGTTAAACGTTTTTCTACAAGATATTCCAAAAATAGATTTTGTCAAACACTTTAATTTCTGATATTATTATTTCAATTTCAATATAATTGCGTATCACACATACAAGTGCGATAGTAATCGGCGCGTATTTATTTGCCTAAAAGATATATGTACTAATTTACATACATTAAAAATAATGTTGTGCTGAAATACATAAAAATTTAGCTTAATATAGATCTAAAAATAATTTTTATTATAGCCATCAAAATAATTATATTCAAATTGGTTACTAGAATATTAAAATTTTTTGTAGCACCATTATCAAATGTTTGAGCGTTAATACATAATTATTATGATTGTTTAACACAAAAATATTTTAAAATCTATCTATTAAATTTTTAGATACTTCAGCAAAACCATTCTTTTCGTATAGAAATATTATTAAGCACCAAGATGCCTTATTGATATTTCTTATTTATTTATGTTATAAAAAATACTTAATATTCTGAATTTATTCTCTAAGAGATAAAATTCATACATTCTAAAATTTATGATACTATTAGACGTGATTCACAAATATTGATATTTGTTTATAATATCTTATGTAGCTTCTCATGTTGTGCTCTCTGTTTGCGGTTTACACTTGATACAAAGACTTCCTGCGCGAACGTTACGTTCGTCATTGAGTAGCTTCGAGGAATTCTTGATGAATCTTCGTGTCGCTGTTGCAGTGAACAAGTTCAAACGTATCTTTCAAAAAAGAGGAAAACGCGTTTCGCAACACAAAGATGTCCCAATCGGAAGTAAAAGAACAGTAATTGATTTCACAGAACTTGAATCTGGGTTAAATCTGGGTTCGCGAGGCCGAGGAACGACATGTTTATATTTCAACGAGTTTCACACGAGAATTGACATATCCGTTCGAACAGTATTTTTTTTATTGGTACGGTAATGTAAAAAATTATGTATTATAAAATTAATCATTTAAAGCTGACGCCAAAATCCACGGTTACTAATACTGAGACCTATTTAATTTATGTTAATCAAAAGCATTAATTAATTTCAAAAACCCAAAATGACTCATATACATAAAAAAGAAAGAATATTAAGTATATTTTAATATGATTAATTCGAATTGCAAATGTAACAAAGGACAATAAATTGTTTGACATTTTTGACAAAGAGTTATATTTGAGAGTGGATCCATTATATAATAAATCCACCGTCAATTCCGGACGGTTAATATAAAAATTCTTACATTATCTCAACAAAGTGCAAGTGATAATAAATCACAGAAGTTAAAAGTGAGTTTTCCATAAAATAAAAAATAATAATCTGCAGAGAAAGAGAAAGAGAGAGAGAGAGAGAGAAAGAGAGAGAGAATCTAATTGATGACTCTTCTTCCCTCTAGAAAGGCGAACACGTATTAATCACAGCTTGCATCCGTCATTTGCGCTTCCGCTTATTACTGCTGCCGCTGTGGTAGCTTCTGTAACACGATGGATCGCATCCGTAGAATGTTCTCCTCTCATATTTGATTCCTTCACCTTTTATTTTTTATGCACCCTGGCAGTTATTGCCATCAATAATTACAGAGAAGTGCTTTTGCTTCATATAGATAAAGATCAAAACAATTTATTTAAAGTTCATATCAAATAGTCATTTAAATAAAACAATTTACACTATTTACATATTTTATTTATAATAATAAGATTTGAAACAGACATTTTATCTCTATTGTTACATCTCATGAATGTGATGGAATTATTATAATATAATGATAGACAAGAGAGATCGTAATGTAAGACAATGAAGACAGTGATCTTTGCACATCGTAAGTCGGTACGTCCCTGGACCAGCGAAGAGCAGGAGAGAAGTGAAGAAGAGAGAAGAAGAGAGGACGAGAAAAAAAGCAGAACTGGCAAAAGAGGCAAAACTGCGCACGTTGCATTACTCTCTTTCTCTCGCTCGTGTCTTATCCTCGTTCATTCTACTCCCCTCATCGTATGCTGTGGCGTCGTCTCTGTACTGCATGATGTAGTAATAATGTACAGTATGGCAAGACATAGTACAACGCGCGTGACTACTTTCCTCCTCTGCACTAGTGTATGAGTATAAACTCGTAACAACAGGTCGAAGCACTTTGCAGCATCTTCCCGGAACTTGGATTTCTCACGATCCTACTATAAAACTCGTCATGCTCTTCCCCACTCGACCAAGTCTATGTTTAGTATTTCGCGTGACAAAACGTCATTGTTTTCACTTTTTTCACGGAACGAACGATTTTGCTAAAGTGTCAAAAATTTAGCTACATAGATACAGATCTGGAAACGGCTCTGTTGGATTAAAATAGTAACTCAATAAACAACATAATAATGTTTTAATTTTATACTAAATAATGTAAATGTAATATAACACATTTATTATATTTATATAAGTTATATTATACAGATTGTGAAATTTTGGTGTTATTTAACATTGGTGTTATTTAAATACTGCAAAATGAGTTAACGTTCTAACAGTCAGTTTGAACATACTATATCATTATTTTGAAATAATCCAACAATTATTTTCAAATTTACATCTAGCTAAATTTTTAAATATTTATTAATATTAGTAAAATATCGTTCTTTCCATGTTTACCTTATTTAAGGAGAAAGTGAAAGAGAATATAATTCTCGTTACTTTAATTTACAACGAAATATATAAATAAACCCAAAGCAGAACGATGAATAAATCTTTAAGAGTATCGGAGATATTAAAAAAAAAACGCTAAATCGTTTTGCAAATGAGCCAAGACCTCGATCAATCTCATCGCTATGGTCGGCATGTCCTGCCGTGTTTCGCCCGTATCGTCCTGCGTGGCTTAGGTATACATATAGCGATGCACCGAGTAAACTTGATAACCAACGGATGTCGAGGTCCCTATCTGGTGAGAGCCGAATCTGCTTTGTCAACGATTCACGCGCATTTCCTAATCTATGCCAATCTATGCCTGTAGACATAAGGATTTATTTAAACTTTTACATCAAGGCTTCATTCAATATTCTCAAAAATGTTATTTTATTGAAAAATATTTTCAAATATATTTTGCAAGAATTTTTATTGCGCACTTTCTCGCTTTTGACGTCACAATATGAGATAGTAGCGAAATGGAACTTTAATGTTCCATTATCTTTTAAATAAGTGGGATGCTCAGAATAACATTTCCAATAAATTTTATTTTTATAGTTATATTTTTTAATAATATATATACAGAATTAATTTATTTTTTAATAGTTCCATGTGTATACAGTACATTAAATTTTTTTATATTCTTATGAGATAGAGGAATATAAAAATAATTAACTTTCAACATACTTCTGAAATTCCTTTTACTTTCGTTTTCCAAAACAAGCTTTTTAAGATAAGTATGCATAGAGTGTTGTAGTCACCTACTTAAAAGTTAAAAAAACATTCCAATCATTCGAATGGACAGCAACTTTTTTACTCAGTCAACTTGTTAAGATTTATTTATCGAACGCATGGCGTCCTCATTTGCATTAACGGTTTTAAGCAGAGTCGTAAAAAAAGTTCAGCTACAAATCGTAATATGTAGGTACAATCGAAAAAGATACGACTTCTTATACAACAAATTAAAGTTGTATAAAAAAAAATGAATGATTTCCATATGAAAATATTCTCAGTTACAATAATTCGATCCTTACAATACGTTCCGCCGACAGATTTTTTTCACATATTTATGTATAATCGCTTTGTGTAATTTTCTGTAATCCAGATAATAATAAAGGCAGATTTATTTATCGTAAGAAAAGATGCTTTTGCCGCGTGCGAAGATTTATTTCATAATCTAGCGTAACGTGGCCGTATAGCTGCCTTTATTCCTTCGTCCGTGAGTAATATGAAATATGGTAATTGGCGTCACCGTAGGGATCGGAACGGTTGATTTAAATTGCCTAATTGTAAGTTCCTCCCGTTCCACGTCTTCTGGGCAGAGCTGATCGGTAGTTGTGTTCTCCGCGCGGTAGCAACCGCACGTAATAGCATTCGGAAGACATGGGCAAAAAGAAGGGGAGAAGTCGAAGGAGAGGGAATATAAAAAAAAAGAGAGAGAAGAGCGGGGAGGGCAGAGAGAAAAAGAAAAAGATGCGAGAAAAAAGTCGCACGAGAGGCTTATGACTTGGAGGAGAGAAGGAGAGAGGTGAAGAGGGACACATCAGGAGAGATTAAAATCGAAAGCGAATCTTTCTCTTGCTACAGCCACAGACGGCATCCTCGTCCTCCTGACTGATTCACGATCTTTATTCGCCGTATCTACTATAAATCAAGAGAATTTTACAAAACAACTCACAATCAGTCTTTTCCCAAAATAGGAATTATCCTCAATTCTTTCTTGTTCAGTACAAGCCGAAATTAATCGAACGATTATCATCCATAATGTGTAATACAACGCAGTAAAATATATATTTTTTCGCAACTCTTGTTCCCGTGAGACGAATAATTTTATTGTATCTGAAATGAGATTAAACTTAAATATTAATGCGCACATGGTCTCTCTGAGTCACAGTCCGTAACTCAACCTTTCTGTCTGCGAAACAGAATCTTGCCGAAGCTTAGCTGAAACTTTATAACATAGTAGCGAGTGAAAAATATTTTTAAAAGCGCTGTCAAGCTATTACTTAATTCGCTTCACATTTCGTCCACATGTATATAGAAGATATCCCGCTTTTAAAATAATGCACGGTCATAAAAGAGCTTTATGGAGCCGAAGTCGAGATTAGCTCTAGGTAGTCTTGCCGTCCTGGAAGAACTTAAAACTTGGGAAGGAGGTCTGCAGCGATTTTTCTCACACGCATGGTGCCACACACTTTCGATTGCGATCGTGCACGAACTCAGGCAATCGCTGCGCGAATCGTTGCACGGGATGATTTGACGTAATCGCCTCTTGCCGCGAAAAGATTCGTGGCTACCGCAGCACGCTTATATCCTGCCACCGTCGTCCCGTCTCGGTTCTTGGGGCGTTCTTTTACTTTATTTCCTCGTATGCTTTCTCCTGACTCCTGAACGCTCGTCGTTCGCGCCCCGAGGTCACTCACGTTGCTCGCTTTTTCTCCAGTCGTTCACGCCTTCGTCTATAAAAATATGTTTTGCTGGAAATTATTTTGTATCTTATGAAATGTTCTGATCGTCAAACGTGGTGTTCCTTTAGAGGAAGACGTCTCGCTTTCAACACAAAGATCATATCGTGAATTTTTTAACATAAAGGAAACAGTTTCGCTAATATCTAAAAACTTAGCTAGGTACAGATTTAAAAATAAAGTCGGATCATCAAAATAATCAAGTAGGATACTCGAACAAAATGATAAGTTGCAAAAAGTTTTAACATTTTGATAATTTAAGCGAGAGGTACAATGGTTATAATTGTTATAATTTAATTATAATTTATAATCGTTTTCAGTGCCAATTATATTTTTGTTGGTACATATAGAACTGTAAATTATATTATTACTACACACTATAGTAAATGACATAAAAAATGGAGCTCTTAATCATAATTATTTTACCAAGTACTTAGTCACAATCTCAAACATTTTTCTCTTAGTTCTATTATAATTATTTTGATGATCCAACAAAGTTATTTTCAGATCTATGTGTGTCTAATTAAATTTTTTAATATTTTTGCAACATTTTTTTCGTATGTTTAAGCCTATTTTACAATATGCTCTTTGTTTCCTATTTTTTGCTCTTTATCTCTTGCTTTTTCCCCCCTTTGCGACTATTTTAACAATTGTATGTGTTTCTTGCTACTGTTTCCTGTTTCTTTCGAGTTCGTTAACTTTTATCTCGGGTGACAGAAAATAAAAACCAGACAATAAGCAAAAAGATAAGATGTAAAAAATAGTAAAAAAACAAGAAATAAGAAACAAAAACACAACATTGTAGAATAGACTTCACAATGAGTGTAAAAAGTATTCGTACAAGGAAATTTTTTCTAAAAAAGTCTTATTTATAAAAAAATAAACATAATTTAAAAATTGATCATCGGATTAGCTGACGCAACAAGTTGCGACCTGCGATTTGCGTTCTGCGTCGAAAGCTGTTCAATATTAATTGCATCGCAGCGTCGCAATCAACATCAAGCTAGCTCGGCTTTGATTGGACCGCAATACTTGCAACACATTTGCTATAACTATATAGAACCAACTTTACATAAATCGGGCTTAAAACTGTTTACGCGCGCAGCTTAAACATCTACTAAAGTCAAAGAAGTACGTCCATTCGATTCAATTCATCGTATCCCGGAAAGATGTCCCGCTACCGTCGTAAAATCTTCGTGGACACTTTAACAGCGAGGTCGTCTACGGGACGAAGGATCTCTAGCGTCTCGGATTTGTGATTTACACGTCGTAAAGGACGCGAGCAAGATCGTGCAGGTTCGTGCGTGCGTGCGTACGCACGGGCTATATCTCTCTTTCTCTCCCTCTCTCCTTTCCCCTTCCCCTTCCCTTTCTGTCTTTTTCTCTTTATCACGCGTGCGTATGTTTACGCATATACGTTCGTGTAGCATACGGCACAATAATAATCCTCCAGAGTCGGCACAGTCAGCTAGTCAATATGTTGAAATGGTTAAATTGACACACACATATACATCATTTGCAGAAAGGTCATAGGTTCGCGTGGACATATTTAGAGTCTCTTCGAGAATCTATTTTTGTTTTCACGGAGGAAACTTACTAAGATTTATTTACTAATAAATTCGATTTATTGAAATGAATAGATTATATCGATTGTTTGGATTATCTTAAGAGAAAAAAGGTGCGAGCATCTCTTTAACTGCATATCGTAGAGTTGATAAATTAACTTTTTTTTTTTAATTAAGTTAAAGTTAACAAAGATACAAGTTAATTTATAATGAAATTGATTGAAAGATAAAAGTTAAATTAATAAAGTTAAAAAAAGTAATTGGAAAGTTAAATTTTTTTTTTTATTTTTTTAATTCCAGGGTTTTTGATTCCAGGGTTTCAGTCTTACAAATAACGGAAATGACAAATATATACTTCATTTAGAAAATATTCTATATTTTATTTATTGTGTTGTGTTTTGTTTATGTATATTTTAGTATATAAGATTCGACTATTAATACTAGCCTGACTAAAGCTTCAGACATAACACGAGAAAGTAGCGATAATAATAAGGAATAATAGATATTAATCTATCAGAAACTAGATAAAATACATGGTTTGACTATGTTCGCTGCAACAGCAAAAATGTGACTAGTACAATATTCTACCAGCTTTAATTATAACTATTTGGCAGCCACAGTTTATTTTAGCTCTATTAATAGCTATCAATGTGACAGCTAATAAAAAAGTAAAAATACAGTCACAGCTATTTTGGCTGTATTGATAGCTGTACAGTCGCTGTGACAACTATTAGAAAAGTCAAAATGCAGCCATAGCTATTTTGGCTATGATAGCTGTACAATCGCTGTAATAGCTAATAAAAAAGTAAAAATACAGTCAATATAGCTGTAATGTAGTTGTAATTTATATGTCACAGCAAAAGCAAAGAGCAACATATATACCTGTCAGTTTTAGATTAAAGCAATCAGCGATGGTCATGCGAATCCATGCGTTCATTTATAAGTGGCTCTAAAATTATTACTTAAAGATCTGTGTGTAGTTCTGTAATCAGCGTTTATGAATTTGCGTCCACGTTAGTATAATTATATGTACGTTATAAATTGTAATAAGTTGTAATGATTAATTAATCTTTAAATTTGATCTAATTTTAGTGAGACAAAGATTCCGGGTTATTTCAAGTTCAATGCCAGCTGAAAAAAATTTTTTTTATTGTATTTTAAATATTTTTACGTAATTTTAAAATTAAAAATTACTTTCACTGAATATTAATTTAAAAATTAAAAATTATAATTATAATTTTAAAAATTAAAAATTATAATTATAATTTTAAAATTAAAAATTACTTTCATTGAATATTAATTTACATATGAAGAACATTCTGCTTATTAGTTTATTTTATTCAGATTATCACTATAATATATATGGCTATGATAATCTCTTTACAGCAAAATGGTTGTGCAGTTGAATGGCTGCAACATCATTTCCAATACTCAAAAATGTTATCCCATTTTTGCTACAACTTTGTCACAATGTCATAATAACATTGTGGCAGTGACTATTATAGACAAAAATAATGCTGCGGTGTAAACTGCGACAACGTTATCGCAGACATTTTAAGCTTCATGTGTTACTTGAGCGGTTTCTGACAGATTGAAATCTGGAAATCGATTGTGTAATTTAAAATGAGATGAAAATTACAAAAATGAGAAAATTCACTAGAGTATTTATAATTTCATTGGTCAATACTTAGTAAATTTGCTCACTTTTGCAACCCTCACATCGTTTTAAGTTATCGCGTATTATGTCTGAGACTTAACTTCAAAGAATTAAGTAAAAAATTAATACGGATAAAATATAACTAAATAAAGTTAAAAAGTTAAGAGTCTAAAATGTAACTAAGTTAAGTAAAATTAATTAATTTTTTAATTTAACTTTTATCTTTTTAACTTAGCACTACTCAACCCTGGCAAATAAAGAAATGTAAGTAAATTAAAAAAATTTGCTATTAATATTGAAATCGGTGATTTATATAACGAGCTTATATAACGTAGTAAAATTACAAAATCGTTGGTCCTTCGCTGTCAATCCGCTGTCAATCAAGTTGACCTGTTAAATCGATTACATCGCCTGGCAACATCTGACGTAGGAAATAGTAACGTTTCTGGACGAAGGATCTTCGATAATATAGAACTTGAATAATTAATATAGAATTTGAAAGCATATTAAAAGAGGAAAGAAAGAGAATGAGAACTCTCTTTTTCTTTTTCTCTCCTCGCACATTCTCGCTTGAATCGTATATCAGAGATTTATTGGTATATGGATTTGCATTTTAAATAATATGCGAAGTGGAAACAGGATGTTAAGCTGTTCGAAAAGAATATTCCGCCTTCTACGTGACTACTATTATCTCTTTTCCCGCGTGATATTCTTTACTTTTCAAGGACGGATATTGCATACGCCCTTCACGCGAAATAAAAATTCCATATGTATGTAATAATTTTTTATGTTAATAGAAATTTTTCAAGCGACAAATAATTTTCTTAAAAAGACACAGACCTTTTGTCTGAACGAATTTTGTGTAAAATTTATATAGAAATTTATATAGAATTTATATAGAAAAAAAAAAATATATAAATTTTGTTATTTTTAATTAAATTGTCTGTAATCTATATAGCGAGAAAGTAATTTCTGAAGAGTATATCATATATCTTCTTATAAAAGAAAATTTTGAGAGAAAATATTTCTATATTATATCAGTTATAGAAATTTATAATAATCCGCAGAAATTTCAGATAGTACTTCTCAATAAGAAGATATACATAAATCATTTTTGGACTGGAAGGACTTTAGCAATGTCGATCCTGCTAATAACCACAATTAATTGCAGTCTATTAATACTGTGTTGGCAATACAAAACAATTGCCAATACAAAAAATTAATTAAAAAAAGTGATAATCCTACACGCTATGAAACATATAATGCTTGAGATAGATGTCTCGTGCGAAGAGCGCGATTATCTGACATAAGCTACGAGTTTTCGAGAATCACTTATTTTCTGTAGAATCCTCATTAATCATCAATACGTGCAGAATTATTGAAAGAGACAGTAA
>NW_017259334.1:845143-855675 GCF_001594045.1 Atta colombica | reverse complement strand
AATATATATATATATATATATATATATATATATTTTAACAGATATATTTTAACAAAACATAGATTACGACAAAGAGAAAAGATTTCCCCTTTTCCTCCTCTTCTTCCAGATTATAATAAATATAATCGTTATAGCAATAATTATAGCAATAATAATAGTAATAATAATAATAGAGTTCTGATTAGCATAAATTATAAAGTCGTTAATTAAATTGGAAACACGGATATTCATAGTACTTAAATAATGACAAAACGTAGCCGCGAGAAACAATCTCGGGTTAAATAATACTAATCCAGTGAACCAGAATGATGCCAATGTATATGCCTAATGCTGATTGGATCCGCTATTAAGATTGGAATTCTTATTGTTAGTTAGAAACAAGACAACATTAAAGAAAGAAGAGGTTAAGACAAGGAATTGCATCATAAATATACGACATAAAATGGCGACTTCCGGCTAATTAGTGTCACTCTCTTTATACCCAGTCTACAGTGAACAGCAAACAGATACATATATTTCAGAATAGTAATATGTTTCTAAGAATCGTATTCTGAGGTTAGTCGGGCGCGCATGTTTACACAATTCATTTAAGTTTGCCGAACTGTTTTGCTCGGTTCTTTGGCTCGTGTCACATCTATCGAGCCAATACACAAATTGCTTGCGTATGTAAACGATGGAAAGTGAATGAGTGCTCTCGTGCGCGTAAATCGGTGGAGAACTGTCGATAAGAAACATGCAAACAGAAATTTAATTTCATATTAGATTTATTACTGAAAGAGAATAAGTAACATCTTTTAAGTAATAAAAGAATTGAAAAAATATATATGAAAACAAAAAAATATATGTTTAATATATTATTATAATAATATAAATATAAATATTTTAAAAAAAAATAGCGTTTTAAATAATATAAATTTAACAAAAAATAGTTTAAAACTGATGTGAATCTATTGTTGTGAGATCCACTCAATTATATTTTTTGTTACACCTAATTATGTTTTATTCTTTTTTATACGAATTATCATTTTGGTTTCTTGAAATTAATTAGTGCCTTTTCATTAATATAAATTGAATGGTCTCACAACTATGCTATAAATTGACATTAGTTTCATCAGCTCTGGAAGGCTTTAATATTTAAAATAAGTAATTAATTATTTCTTTCCAGTATTAAATAAGTCTTTCGGAAATTCATTTGTTTAATTTCTTTTTTATAAATTTATTAGTTTTACTAGCGTATACAATTTATTTATCTTATTAATCTTCTCTTTTTATTCTGTGAAATCGATTAATTTGGTTTCTGAGACCAGAAAAAACTGAGTGAGGTTCTCAAATTTAAATTGAATCGTTTAATTAGAATCCTAAACATCAAATTTAGATTCTGAAGATTGTAGAAAATAACATGCATAGAGAGAGAGAGTATGTTCTGAAAGAATTATATTTTTGGATATGAATCGCGTGTATTAAATTTCATTTAGCATTTAAATTTGATGTATTTTGTGCGGCAATAAAATTTATATCACAAAGCATATAATACACATATCACTTGCAAATTACATGGGATATCGTTTTCTTTTGCACAAGCTTTTCACACAACACCAAATAAATAGAATAATCAAATTTTAATGAATAATCAATTTCGAAGACAATAGTCGAAGACATCATCTTAACGAACTAGTAGATTACGATATAATCATTGAATGTTCATCAGATTATCGTGCAAAGGACGTCCGCGCTTTGATGGTAATGATAAATGCGCTTGTTACGAAAATAATCTTAGCCAGAGGAGAAACGACCGCATGCATCGCTAAGATCACGCCGGATCGTGACTAAAAATGATGATGCGGGTCGAGCTTCTCTTGCCTACGGCGAATCGGGATCGAAGCACCCCGAATGATCGGCTGTACTGGTCTTCATGGTCGCCCAGATGCATCGGTTGTGCAAAAATACCTTGTTCGCACGCATTTAGATCGAGAATCTACTGAGATTGGCGCGCACCGTACGTTGCCAGCGAAAGTGGAATCTTCCTGCTTTTTCCCCGTCCATTAGACTGTCAATAACCAAGTCTCTTTTTAATCTCTCTTTTATCTCTATACTCCTCAATGTTTTATGAAAAAGTTTCTTTTTTTAAATTATTTTTAATTTGAATATCAGTAACGACTTGACATTCTTGCTAAAAAAATTGGACTTCAAGTTCAAAGAATTTATGATAAGGATACGATTGCGGATTTTCGGGTGGATGAATTAAAATCTTTGAAGTGTGAAGGAATTATTTCCATTTTTTGTAGTCATCTTATTCGATATTATCAATGGTAACGAATGTACATGATTGATAGCGATGCGATTGTCATTGCGCAATTGCGTATTTGTATTACATGTCTCGGCCATGGTGTATATAAGAATATAAAATGTGTTATTCCTGAAAAAGCTTGATTATTCTTTAAGCCTCATTCAAGAATTTATTTTTCAAATTATAAAAGGCATTACGCCAACTATGTCTGTTCTTGGAAAAATTTGATTAGTTGTTTCTCTCTTTGAGTTTAGTTGTTATATTATTTTATTACATCTTATATTTTTATCAATCATACATCTTATATTTTTATCATAGTCTTGGTTTTGAAAGCAAAAAAAGTTCGAATCCTATGAAATTATCATTTGCATGTGATTAAAACGTGCTGCGGGTGCCAATATATTATCGATGCTACTTCTTTCGATCGTTACAACAGGTCTAGGGGAAATATCGATGTAATTTATCTTCATGTTATTACCGTAACTACCGAGGTAACTAATTGAGATTATTATTGCGAGTAGAGAATCTGGTCACTGGTGCAACATTTTTTTATACTGTTTCTCAATGCATTATCATAGGTGCCTACCGCTAGATAGATGACTTCACAAATAAAAGTCTGTAAAAGCTACTAAATGTAGTTTTTATAATTATTTTTAATAATTACAAGTAAATATTACCAAACATAATAGTAATCAGCTGTTGGATAATAATTATAAAAATAAAATATAATATTTAGAAAAGTAGACTGGCCTAGTTTCCACTGAGGATTTAAACCGGATCAGAATGTAAGAACCAACCAACTACAGTCGAGCATTCCCCTGTCGTTCGACTGTAACAGAAGAATACTCGACTGTAATTGGTTGGTCTTACATTCTGATCTGGTTTAAACCCTCAGTGGAAACTAACACTGTTAAATTCATAATGTCAAATTATATCTTATTTGATTTATCTTTAATCATTTTTATGGTCGCCATTGCTCCTACTCAATATAATTTGACTAAAATAATGGAGTTAAACTCAAGAAAGTGTTTTTTTTTATACAAATTTACTTTATCATTTACTTGAATATGTCAATATGAACGCTGTTCATTTTAGAATAAACTTTATAATACTAGATTAATTTACATTTTGAATACATAGAAGTTTAAAATGACGGAATATATAACTTAAGAGATTGATATACCGCTTCTCTTTTTTTATCTAACAGTAAAATTAGTATTCAGTTAGTTTTGATTATATTAACCCAAACAGTACAGATAATCATTTTAACAATATTGCAACAATGTTGTAATAATGTTGTCGCAAGCTCTTCTGTGCAAATCTCAACATTAACATTTGATTGAAATTATTTTACCAAGCTTTTGTAAAACTAAGTATCTAGAAGACTTAATGATTATTATCAGACATTTTTCAATGTAATTTTATGGATATATTTTTAAACACAGTGTAGCCAATCGTGATTTTTCTGATGGATGTCTGATGGACGTCTTAGTATAATATAACGAATATGCGCGCTTTATCGTGCCTTTTATGTATAATCGAGATAATTAAGATAAATTCACGGAGCTCATCAATAATGATGCTGACATCGTGCGGTGCTGGTAGATTAATGGAGCGCAGTATGAAATTTACCGATATAATATTCATGAAGCACGAAGAAGATCTCAGTCTTCCGGTATCGTTTTTCATGCACGTTCGACAAATTTGCGCGAAGAAGACAAAACGCGGCGCTTCATGCAAATTTGGAAGCACGATCGCATCACGTTTTTGGAAAATACAACAACCTGGATTACGCAAGATTGATGTTTGCCATTTTGATGCGACTGCTCTGTTAATCAGATAGGGTTTCTCAATAAACTTCGCGATTATCGTAATTACCGGTATGAGCGGGCTGGCTGAACGAACTGCCATCGCCCATCCCAAGGCTAATGTATGTACATTAATGCGCACATGTGGCAAACTTCAATGCGTACGTATCACAGGTGTAAATTGTTACGATGAATTACTCGAGATCCGGATATTATCGAAAAAAGTATTTCCCCCGCAGCAATAAATCCAACCATCATTAAAACGATCGAGAAGCTTCGCAAATATAGTTTCTACACGCAAAGAGCAGTTGAAATAGCTAAAAATTTAGCTTATAGATACAGAACTGAAAATAAATTTGTTGAACTAGCAAAATAATTATGTAGAATGCTAGAAAGTCAAATTTTTTAGGCAATGTTTATCAATGCTTCAGTCTTGAGTTTTTTTTTACATAATTATTTTGATAATTCAATAAAATTATTTTCATCAGAAAAATATTTTTTCCGTGTACAAATTTTTGTATGTAAGAGTAATAATTTTAAATAATTAGTGCTTACATCCTGAGCTGCGTTTCTAAAACTCGACTTTGTTAACTCGAGTGTCATTTTATCCTTGTTGTTCGCCGAATGTTGAACAAGAATAAAAGATACTTGAATTTGACAGAATCAAGTTTTGGAACGCACTCCTGATAACTACAAATATTGGTTGCATACAGACTTTCGCACATACATACACACGCGCATATATTAAAGCGTAGATTTTTCAAAGCTATTAAAACGCAAATGGACGCTTTGCTTAATCTCTATGGCATATAAATTACACGGACGATAAACAAACGACACATTACGAGAGCCAGGTGTCTCGAATGCACGTAAGGCGATCTTCTATGAGTTTATGATCTATAACTTCAATGCGGTTAATTACACGTGCATGTTTCTCACTCATAATTTATAATTAGGACAGGACAGAGAGACAATAATTATTAATTATTTCGATAAAGCAGAAAATTCTGATGGGATACGAATTCTTGAGATGCAAATTCTAAGAAGATGGCAAGACATAATTTATAAAAGATAATCTTATAATAGATATAACTTTGTAATACAAAAATTTCAATCTTATCTTTGATAAAAATGCGAACGGAATACAGCATATCTTTTCTATAATAATTATGTCTGCATATAATTGATTTTAAACCCATCCCCGGTTTCCTGTTTGAAATCCGGCGTCTTTTGTAGGTTCGCATCTGTCAGACAAATTATAGCTGTGCTGTTTAAAATCACGTTTTCACATCTCGGTGGTAGCAATTTCAAGAGCAACTTCTCAGCTATCACAAGTTCTTGCCTAAGGCATTGCGATATATTTCGTCACTTTTTTCATTCTCGTCTTCTCAAATTCATATGTACCAGTAGATAATAAATTGCCTCTGGAAATATGAAATATCTACTTATAAATGATATAATATATATGATCTATAATATATATGATTGATCGAATGAGTAAAATTATTGTTGCTATTCGAACTGTCCTCTGTATTTTGAAATCAGCAACACACTCTCTCTCTCTCTCTCTCTCTCTCTCTCTCTCTCTCTCTCTTTCTCTGTTATTATCAATAACATTAAATTCTTATTATCGATAGAGAACTGTTTCATAAAATAATTACGCAAAACAGAGAAAAAATAAGTAAAAATAATTGTATATAAAATAATTACGCAAAGGTGATGTTATTAAAAGCGATTAATAAGTGATCTTAAATGAAATCTTTTTCGTTCGCATTTTCAATTGCATCTGAAATCTCAACAAATAATTTTGCAAGCAAAAATGCATCATTTTCAAACAAAGTATATCTTTATTTCTCGTCTTAATTAGGTGCCACGTCGAATTTCCTTGCATCACTTGACTCCATAGCAACATCGTGGCACATGAGCAGGTACTGCTCGGGATGATGCAGGTCATTTCTCGGTCAACGACCGTCTGTAGGGTTGCACCGGACAAAAACCGTTCCCTTCGTAATGCAGACTGTGCCACAAAGTGGCTATCTCTCTTGTACAGCAACATAGAAAGTTTTGTCCGTACCCATAACTTCCCACAGAGTAAATACGACCGTCTAGAATAACCTATCGATTTAAAGTATTATTTTCCTACGTTGCAAGAGCAAGTATCGTGCATATCTGTGCCTCTAATTTATTATCTATCGCGATTTCAAATTTTTAATAAATTTATACACGGAAAGTACAATTTTGCTGATCAAGTATCTCAATTAAGTATTTAAAAACTTAGCTAAATCTGGATTCAGATCTAAAAATAACTTTATTGAATCATTAAAACAATTACGTAGAATCGCAAGCGTGATGAATAATGTTGTAAAAAAATTTGATATTCTAACAAGTTTGAGCGCTTACATAATTATTTCGATGATCGAATAAAATTATTTTATATCTACACATTATTATTAGATTTATATCTACATCTATATAGTTAAATTTTTAAATATTTCAACAAAATCATTCTTTCATCATCCTTTCGCGAAAGAAATATTCATCTGTTTGAAACTCTTTTAGCTATGGAGCAAACATATTTCAAATAATTACTTAATTATGATTTTACATAATTAAAAAGTTGTTTTGACATGCAGATACAAGCTAATACATGAGCTATTCTTGATTTTTATCCAATAGGTGAAATTGTGGCATCGTGGTATCAAAGCAGAGTTTCAGACACTTGCAACATTGTGCAACGCTGAAAGTCCACGGTCAAAATTTTTTCCGGCGGAGATTAGTTTTACGACTTATGTGGGATGATCCGTGGAAATTTTAACAGCCGAGAAAAGTGTTGCTCTAAGAATTCCGACCGGTTTTTTTAAAATCTAACCGTCCTCCTATGACAGGAAAAATTATATCCCGATAGAAAATGGAAAAAAATGTGTAGTTCCTCCATATAACACGCCGTAGTAAAATTTTCAGACTACGTTCCTTTTATAATTATGTAATTATAAAGACGTAATTTTAATTCTATGGAATTCCACTCGCAACATTGTTGTGACAGAAATAAATTTTTGAAATCATGGTCATTTTATTTATTTTTTTTTGTTTTGGGTTTGCTAAAGTGGAATTCTCCAAGTAAAATCGGCGAATGATGATGCTATATAATTATTCGAGTCACGTTAAAAATCGCACTTGGATCGTTTTGCAATTCATGCAGGCTTCAATTTCATATCGAGGTAAGAGGCATCGCAGATATATACGATCCGACGACTAGCGGAGCGAATTGAAAGAGAAGAAAACCTTAGCAGAACCTTGAACCGAAATTACTTCGAGGAATGCAATCTCCTAACCTCGCGCAACTCTTGAAAGAAACTACAATCCAATGTGCACGCCGCAAGACGTGTTCAGGATTTTACGTTAATAAAATTCATTCGCAAAAATGTAAGAAAAGCGGAATTCCACTATTTTTTTGTTATTTTTTTTAATTGCATTTCATTTTTAACTACGCTGGTATCCGTTTCTTTACATTTTTTTTATTTGAATATTATTTATATTAGATTGTAAGAGTACTACAGAAAGAATTATTGTGCTGAAATATCTAAAAATTTAAAATACAATAGAAAAATATAATTTTGAAAGATGATAACTCACAATCAGTTTATTTTTTTTTTTTAAATATAACAGTTGTCTTTTAACAAAGGATATTTCCTTGTGCGTGATAATCTTAAAATATACCTATTATACCTCGTTACTAAACCTGACATATGTACTAAAGACAAGAATTTATTTTCCTTTGGAGAAATTATAAAATTTTATCGAAAAAGCGATACTTTTTCTTTATGTATTGCGTATTGTTTTTCTTTATTAAAAAAATATTTTCTTAAGAATGAAAGCTATCCATAGTTTTATCAAAAATGAATCATTTATTATTTTATCTATGTTGATCAGTTCTCATTTATTTTTGCGCAAAGCATCCTATCTATTATACATAGATGTATAAAGGAAAATTATACTGATACGAAAGATAAAAAATATGAAGTATTAATAATTACAGAAGGAAATAAATGAACGGACCACGAATTAATTGTTTTCTCTGCAATAAATCTTCTGTTTTGGCGAGACGACTCGAGATTGCCTCGAGCTGAGTCGATAAGTGGAAGCTTGATAACAATTTGTATGTATATATGTATAATACGTGTTAGATTAAGTCTTATCACGATGCTTGAGTATAAAAAAGACCAGTAACCGTCTAATCTTACAAAATGTTCATAATAAATAAATATATACATACTTCCATTATTACTTAACTTTTCGGAGCTGATGGATTTATTGAAATCCATTAAATTATAAATTATAAATTTTTGAAAAAATGTCAAACAATTAAATTTTTTTATGTCACATTAAAAAATTTGTATTATTTTCTTATTAAAAATATATTTAGAATTTATTCTTTTTTATACAAGTTATGTATTTTAGTTCCTTAAAATTAATTAATGTAAAATAAGAGTATCTTTTAAAATAAATTACATCCTCCAACGACAATAACTTTGTTACAGATTTTGGCGTCAATTCTGGGGGGGTTAATTATATCTTACTCTTTACAAAAGAAAGAGAGAGAAGAACGCGAGAAGCAGAACAATTCGAATTTACGAGAATTTCTATGATTGTTCTAATTATTTATTATCCAGAGAGTTATGAAGGAAAGAAAAGTTTATTGCGCGATTATCGTATTTGCGAATATTCCGGGTAAGATGTTTTTATCACAAAAGTCGTAAATCTCGTAACGACGAAAGTCATTAAGCATCGTGTAAATGGTTAGGAACTCTGCGAATAACACTGCAAGGCTTCTCGCCTCCTTTTTCGACAAACGCCATTATGGTCTCGGGGAATAACACGGGGTCAATGGCCCTTTCGTAAACAGATCGCTTACGCTCAAGGCCGTCAGTATAGTACGTGATGCACACAATCAAGATTTTCGCATACGTTCTGCGCGTGCAGAAACTCGCAGAAACTTATCCGCAACGGTTCTCGGTCAGATAATTCTTCTTTTCACATGCTGCGAGGACACGGAATTCAAGCTCCTACACTTCGAAGATTTTCGAATTAAACGACTTACTAGTGTTAAAAAATCAAATAGGATATATCAGAGCGATAAAATCAAAACAATCAAATATACAAAATATACAAAAAATTTCATTCGATAAATTTAATCTTCTGTCGGCCATGTAGAATTTTGCACCTTCCGTTAATAATCTGAATATTTGAGCTTCAGTGCAAATTTTTACGTTGTATTTCCAAACTATACACAAATATGAAATTAAGTTTTTAATACTACAGGAGTTTGATTGTATTTTATTTATTTTTTTATACGTTTAAATTTATTTACTAGAATTCGCAACCAAAAAATCGACTATATCTTCAAAGTTCCAATGCAGAATTATATACCTTTTATACCTTATGTACGATTTCAGTTTACACACTCTTAAAAATTAAAGATTCATTTTCATAATGTTGGTATTCATTCCACATACTCTCTAATGGATTAACTCAATTATTTTTTAATTATTATGTATCTCACAATATTTTTGTTATATGATAAAAGTAAACGAGGAACGTAAAGACTCGTTAAATTTTACATTTTCTCGTTGTGATTTTACATCTGCTTATATAGTAAACATGATTTTGATTACATAGCTAATAATCTTGTAATAATAAGAGAACTAAGACTCAGACAACGCGCTATCGTTATAAGATTATTTGCTTGAATTAATAGCGCATGACTGATTTTGAGAAGGCGTATTCGCGTTTAAGTACAGAACTATCGACTCACGCACAACTTTTCGTGGAGATGCTGCATCAGTGGCTTAGCATTGGAAGTAACGATATGGCGGCAAACATATAAATGGTATAATTTTTTACAACGCGTTGTGCGCGCTACATAAAAGATCTCTGTGATAAACGTGCTATATAAAGCGCAAGACACTAATGACAACCATTATTCGATTACTCTCCCAGTTGTCAGAAGGAGCCATTTGAACTAATTGTAAGAAGAAACCTGTGCGAATAAAACTTTTTCGTGACTTATATTCTGACAATTACAAAAGCATATGATTATTTGCATGTGATTAAGTTATTCGTACACATCAACCCAATTTTGCTTAACTTTTTAATCCTTAGAAGTAATGCCAAAATTTATAATACAATTACTGATGCTGAGTCTGTAAGATCCATCTAATTTATATTAATTAATAAAAATTAATTAATTTCAAGGAACAAAATGACATAATACTCCTATATAAAAAGAACTACTAAGTATATTTTAATAAGTTTTTTTTATTTAATAACCCAAATTTGCAGATGTAATATAAAGAAGATTGTTATTTGACATTTTTAACAAAGAGATTCATTGAGTGAATCCAAAAGATTCTCTGGAGGGTAAATTATTTATTATTAAG
>NW_017259334.1:842316-845043 GCF_001594045.1 Atta colombica | reverse complement strand
ATATGTGTATAAAATATATTAAAAATTTACAAAAGTGATTGATATAATTCAGAATGAAAGAAAATAAAATTCTGTATCTAAAAAAAAGTGAAATGCAGAAAGCAATAAAAAATTAACGCACTTCGCGTTGAGTAACACGTTGAAGAAGTATATTATTATTTATAGAATTCACTACTTTTTTCTACTTTATATGTTTTATTATTTTGCATTTTTAAGAGTTGTAGTCGCGTTTCCTCGGCGCCTTCTTTGCAAAGACTTGTGTATAAACATCGTATTTTTTTGTAACCAGCATTTTTCTCAAACAAGACTCACGATTCTACCGAGAAGTTATGCATTCACCGTAGTTCCCGGAAGATCTGCATTCAAATTGCATTCGTCCATCTCGCTGGCAAAATTTATTTTATGCATATCTTTAGGCCACATGGGTACTTCATATTCATTGCGAGAGACGGAAGTGTATATGGGCGTATTCAGGATTTTAGTCAGAAGGGGGAGGAGGGGGGGGGGGAGACAAAATTTATCTCTCTACACAAAACTTATTAAGGGTACAAAAATTTATCTCTACACGAAATATATTAAGGATACATTCCAAAACGTCCTCTCCGAGGAGGATTTTACTCGAATATATATAGTAATATATATACGTAATATATACTATTATAGTATATAGAGTAAATCTTCTTCAGAGAAAATTAAGTATCTTAGGCTTTACATTTTGGAATGTAATCTAAGATACTTAAAGCTAATCTTCAAGAATCTTCGAACTTTCTTACAAATAACACGTAAACCACGCATTGGTCAATGAGCGTTTAACTTTTCGTTATAAAAATCATTTTCATAATTTAATTGTTTTTCCTTGCCAAAAAAGGGGAGAACAAAGACAAGTGCTTGTTCGCTCATAAAAATACGAAATTATTAAAGCTATATTGCGTTGATAAAATAAATGCCGGGTCGGGAAATAAGTTCAGCCGATGGTCAGCATGTTTTAACGAGCATATCCGTGCAACCGGTCTTCTCGCGTGAAAGCTGTATTTGCAAAAAAACATATTTGTTTTGCGATTATAAAAAACCAGATACAGAATTGACTACATAGTTGCATGTAAATAAACAATATAATATGTTCGAAATATTCGGATTCGCTTGATTATTAATATTATTTTTACAAAACAATTAAAATCAACTTCATAATAATAATTAATAAATAAAGTTATAATTTATATTTCGTTATTAACTGATCGACTAATTTTTCTCTTAAAGTATCTCGCGTCAGAAACATAAAGAACACGATAATATCAATCGATTTAGTCAGCGAGAGAACTCGCGGAGATATCAATTCGCAGTTTAGTTTTTCATCTTCGTTACCCGATATCTTCTCTCATGGATCGCGCGGAGCATGTTGTTATCCTCTGGTGCTGCTCTCTACGGTTCCTTTTATTGGCCGCTTATCTCCAACCGATGATGAATCACCCCGGCCAATACGATGCTATTGTAAGAGAGGGAGAGAAGGAGAGGAAGCAAGATGGCTGGAAAGCGCAGCGCGGAGGATCACAGTGATGCTCTGCGCGCGATCACGACGTACGTGTGTGTTGGTGTACGCGCGTGTATCATGAAATGGCCGAGGTGCAATGAGAGATAGAGAAGAAAAGGAGGAAGGTTGTTAAAGGAAGAAAAAAAAAGAAAGGAGAAGCATGCAGAAAGAGAAGAAGAGAAAGAGAGAGAGAGTAAGAGAGGGAGGAAGGGAGGGGGAAGGAGGGTGGGAGGGAGGGAGAGAAAGAGAGAGAGAGGGAACAGAAAAAAGCAGTAGGAGAGGGAACGCACGAACATGGTGTTGACCGGGCTTTGAACCCTGGTCCCACTATAGTACTACGTCGTAGTACGGAGAGCTTGTTGGATTAGAGTTGGTTTCTCCTCCCTACTTTACCGCACTATGAACCTTGCTCTCTTCCCTATGTTCTTTGTTTCGTCGACAAGTTCTTCTCATTCCTTTCACTGCTTTCAAGCCAATGAAGAAATCGAAGAATCAATACATTCATTAAGTTAACCCTTTTTTGAGGAGATTGAAGCTTTCTAATAAACTTATGGAAGATTTCCACTTTCTAAAGATTTTCGGGGTCTCTGAATTTGATTCTGATATTAAAATTCAAAAATTCAAATAAAAAAAAAGTAATCTGATTATCCTGAAATTTGATTTTAGGAACGTGTGTGTGTTCTTGGTACCTTCGGATTATATATAGTCTGAAAGTATCAAATTTCAAAAGGACAATAACCTCCATGAAAGAGGATTTAGTGTTCATAATCAGAGATTGAAAATCGATTTTGGAAATCAATATTGATTGTTTACATAGTACTGATGAGCTTTAAATAAAGCAAAATTGGAAATTTGATATTACTCCTCTATGAAAGCTCTCTAAAGCCGATGATAATCAAATTGTTTCTTTTGAAATTCCGTCTGCCATATTGAATCCATTATTTTTAATTTTTTATTTTTGATCTTAGATTCGAATAAAACATTATCAAATTATCCTATAAAATCAAGTTTCATTAAAACTAATCCCAAACAGGGTCGTCGGTCCATCCCATAAGGGTTTTCATTTATTTATAAAATATTATTTTTAATAAGGTATTATTGTACAAAATATTATTTATAATAAAATATAAGATATTATTTTATAGAATATTTGATTATAGATTTTGCGTCTCGTATTATAGTTAATAATATCTCTGTAG
>NW_017259334.1:839776-842216 GCF_001594045.1 Atta colombica | reverse complement strand
TATATATATATATACAGTTAATAAAGTACTATAAGCGCGTGTGTTAGCGCGTAAATTTATCTTTTAAAGTTTAAAATTTATTAATCTCCTTACTCTATGCAAAGTTTGATATAATGTTGTTCTTACAAATTAGAACATCGATCATCCTAAGGAAGAAAGGAACATACTGTATCCGCATCCAACCTTTCCCAACACTCCTCTTGCATCTATTGCGATGTCCGGCGCGATCATTCGCTCAAGAGCAGGTCAAGTACCTCACGTCTCATCTCCCTGTCCTGTCCCTCCTATCGCAAAGGGTTAAATCGTTCTCTCGGCGAGGAAAGGTATTTCCCCCCCTCGCGTGTCTATCGTAATACGTTGAACCTCTTCTTCCCTCTGGCGTTCGACGAAAGCGCAAAAAGCGCTTATCACACAGATCGGAACTACCGCGCTCCCTCCGCGGATAAGACTCGCTTGTTCGTTGAAGGGATTTCTGCCGAGTCATGGATGTACGTCGCACGATGCATGGCTCCGCGATGCACCGTGAACGTGCGTGTGCGTGTTTCAGACCCCGACCCAGCTCCTCGTCTTGCGCATCCACGAGAGGAGAACGAAAGAGAGAAAGAGAGTTTGAACTGCACAGGTAACTACCGCTCTTCTGCTTTTACCTTGAAGAGACCGACGGTAGGGGATGGGATGCATCTACCTTAGGGATGCATGACGGGGGTGAGACGCGCGGGAGGGAAGGTGTATACGGGCAGGCAGGCAGGGAAGGTGGAGGACCCGTTGCACTGACCGGGCTTTGAACCCGCTATGTAGTAAACAACAGGTACGTTGCACCCGTACCGCAATTTGTAAGAGCCGAAAGCATGATGAACATTTTCTCTCCTCCCCTCCCCCCTCTCTCTCTCCCCTTTTCTCCTCCTTCTCTCTCTCTCTGTCTCTCTGTATCTCATCTCTATCTTTCCTTTGAGGAGTCGCCGTCCGAAAATAATACCGAAAACATCTTCGAATAACGGCCCATGAAGTTTCTTCCACGCCTTGTCTCCCGCCTCTTGAATTTCTCGCTTCCTGCTCGATTTGAGCAGATTGAGAATGGGCCCAGATTAGTTGGCTGATGCGACTCCTGGACGTGAGAACCGGGATCAGTATCACGGAACGAGTCGGGCGATGATGGTGATTTAGAATGAAAGTTCGCTGAGCTTGGACTGGGTCAAAGTTCTGCGTATTAAGCAAACGAAGACTCGTTTATTGAATTAATCGTTCAAAAACCTGACGTTTACCATACAGCTGCGTGAATGTATTCGTTTCATTGGTATTCGTAAGAGAAAGAAGAGACATTTATTATCACTGAAAAAGCAGTGTCTTTAGGTCAAATTATCATATTTCTCTACAAGATCTCAATTTTTATTTATTTTGGAATTTATCAATTTTGCTAGTTTATATCGTACTCACAGTTGTGCTCATCTATCAGAAAGCGAAACTAACTCGATGCTAAATGAGGCCAAGCGGTATCTGCGCCTAGCGCGACAACTTCCGGTTTACAAGACTCTCGAGTTTCGATAATTACAGCTCTGCAGAATGATAGTATAATATATTCTAATTTTTTTTTTTAGCAAACGATTTTTCGTCGTAAAAATACAAACGTCTCGCAACGTTAAATATAATTGTTTTATTGTTTATTGTTTTTTTTTAATACTTGAACGAGGATCCTCTCGGTAAATATATGAAATTAGTTTGCGCGAAAGAAACAGAATGATTATATACCAAACTAATCTAGAAACTCCGTCGGTCGTTTTATCGTTATAACTCAGCGCCAGTCTCGATGATAAAGAATTCATAATTTGTAAAAAAGTAATTATAATTACGAAAATTTTAATTAATTAATTCTCAAATTTCGTTATGATGATTCATAGCGACAGTTAGATGTTATTATTCGCAAAGTGTTTTTAATCGATACAAGAGATTCTAATTACTCAGCATCAAGAATCAAGTTGCCAGTTTTACCGACATATTTAGTTCTTCTATTCACCACTGTGAGCGCGAATGTTGCCAGAGAATTTTATTTGCGAATAAAACTACTGAACTAATAAAGATTTCAATAAAAATAAAACACAAATGCCTGCCAAGTAGAGAAAAAAAAAATTTAAAGAATTATATCTATCTTGATTTATAAAATCTGCTTTAAATACATCATCGTGTTTTGAAATGAAATATCGTGTTCTTTCTTCTAAATTATTAATGTCAACTTGTTAAAAAAATACATTTAACTATTATCGATGTAATTAAAAATGTTTTGTCTATACAATATCAATTAAAAGTATCAGTCAAATAATCAGCCAAAAATAGCTAAGTATCAGCCATATTAGCCTGTGAAGTCAACTGCAAAAAAACAGAACAAAATTAATTTGGCTTATAATACAACAAAATTACCATATTTTCTTGCAGTTTTAGACCAATA
>NW_017259334.1:831069-838569 GCF_001594045.1 Atta colombica | reverse complement strand
ATATTGTGAATACATAAACTCACTGGATATAATAACGACGAATGATCGCTGTAGCGACAAGTAAAAAGGATCATTCCGACAACTACTCATTTATTTCCTATTATGGGAGATGCAGTCGAGTGCACGCTGCAATTTCCGCGCATTTTTGTGAGTGTCCACCGAATCGAACTTTATGCATCGATTCCTTTAATGAAGATTCGGTAACGGAACTGCTACTTTCGATGAAAATTAAGCACTGATCGCACTGGATAATGTTCTTATACATTTGTAAATTTATTTAATCAAATATAATGTTTATCTAAATATTTTTTTATAATAATAGCATAATTTTAAATTACCGTATTTTTATAATATCGTTCGACAAATGTTAAAAATTAAATAAAAAAAAATGAAGAAATTCGAAAGAGGAACTAACGAATCATGCTAGTTGATCGTGCTACTATAAATAAATTTTATAAATATATATTAATAAAAAAGAAATCTAACATTCTGTTTTTTAATAAAGTTCTAAATTCTTGATTTTTAATCTATTGAATCTTCAAATTTTTGTTTGTTTTAATTTATCGGACTAAAAGTTTTTTAATTACAAGTATTTTTGAAATTATTTTTGAAATTATTTATACAACACAAATACGAATGATATTAGTAAACATTTTTGGCGGCAATCTGAACAACTGTACTTTCATTAAGAGAAAGCAGGTTCATGGGACCTGTCTCTAATTCATTCAAGAACCAGTGGCGACATGTGAGTGTATCGTCTAAAAATATTGCCGGTGGACTGAGTCTGAGGTGCGCCTAGCAACAGAGATTGCATAGAAGCACAGCTACAGTGAACGCGCGCGTTTCTACGTGCCGCAACGAGGACACGGAACATGGAAAAAAAAAAAAAAAGAAAAAGAAACTGCGGAGATAATCGTCGCGGCTTCACGTGGTATCCTCGCCCACGATTTCGACAATTAACAAAGATTAAGCCTTGTACGTTGTCTTTTCCACTCACATTTAAAGTCTGACGCGGATGACATTGAAATACAAAAACACAGAAATCTTTTTTGACAAGTTATCTTGATTTTTAAGTTTATTTCAGAGAAGCTGTCATTACATTATAAATATATTTAAATTAATTGAAACTAACATTGAGTTTCTGTAAAAATCAATCAATTGTTATTGTCGATCTATAATATATTATTGTAATATTACATAATATAATATTGCATAATATTATATAACGCCGCGCTGCATGTAGTCAAAATTTCGATCGAATAATATAATAGATTTCAGAAAGATTGCAAAACTTATCGATTGATATGCAAATGGATCGTCCAATTAGGATCGCGCGCTCTGGGATCATGGATATTTCGTATGCAATGTATCGGGATTTTTTACATCAACGATAGTCAGTTTGCATTAATTTACTTGCAAATTTGGCGACGCGAGATGCAGCTTAGCTTGCACTTTATAACGCACGTATTGCCGGTCATCGATGAATAGCATCCGTAAACGATATCGCAACTTTCGCAACGATATCTTCGAACCCTAATTATATTCACGACGCAACTGCAATATAAATCGTAATTGATGCAAGCGGTAGTTTTTATTGATTCGAAAGTTGTATTAAAATATTTTATAATGTGAAATATATAAAACAACTCAAGAAATATTTTGTAAATATACTTGTTTTAAGGCTATATTACATGTATTTTTTAATGAATATTAAAATTATGAAAAAATTACAGATTTTTCTAAATTATATTTGAAAATAATACAAAAAGTTTGACGATAATAGATGTATGACGATAGTAGATGTTTTTAAAAAATAATTCAAGATCAAATGAGAAAATTTTTATTTAAACTATAAAATAATATTGTTAAATATAAATATTGACTTTATTGAACTGTTTCGTTATACGTATATACTTAATTCATTTTTACAAAAAATATAAATTTCTAACTTCAGTCATTTTTTATGTAGATTTATACATCTGATATATATCCTTGAATATCAGAAAATTATGATATACGTTAAAAAAGAAAAATTATATGAGACATACATCGACTTCGAAGATATTACATTTTTTAAAGTAAAATATAATTCCAATAATAATTCCAGTTAAATAAATTGACCAACTAATAATAAACTTTTAGAATTGAAAACAGATGATATATTTTTTAACGGAAATGTCTTTAACATATCCGCTTGTGCACATTATTATTATTACGTTTTTATGGAAAATAAGCTGTATCGTTCTGTAATGTACAATGCGTAATTTTTCATGGTTGACTTGAAATTGACATTGTCAGCCAGATTCTCCGCGCGCGTCATGTCAGACGAATTCGACCGTTACAACCGCAAAATTGGCTTCTGGGCAGAAACTAAGGGACGTAAAGGTGAAACGAAATCACTTACCAGCAAAGCTTTCCGGCCACCTGTTCGGGATTGCTGGGAACAAGTCCTTTAGATACCTCCAATTGCACCTGCCATGATTTTCCTTAATCGCTGAATTCTGCAAGGTTTTTGTACCGCATTGTGGTAAAGAAGAAGGAACATATAGTATTATCCAGATTTTTTCGTTGTGAAATGAGATAATTTGTTTTTTGTTCTTAAAATATTGTTATAAAGAAAGTGAAATGAATGTAGTTTACACATTATAGCCACATTGTAGTTAATTTGTGATAATATAATGTACATTAATATATTGTTGCATTCATAGAAAAACGACATAACTTAAAATTAGTAACTTTTCAATATTGTAAACATTGCAATCCTAATATAGAGTTGTATAAATTTCATTCTTATCAGAGTTGTAACTTTTCCATAAGCAATGTATTGTATTAACAAATGTATCATTCTTTCACAAAAATGTATTTATGTTTAAAGGATAGGTCTCCTATTATTATCTCAAAAATATCAACTTTTTAATTGTCACTTTTCTATCAACGCGATATATCATGTATGTGAGACACATTTGACATTTGAGTCGAATATTTTAATAAAATCGTACTCTTAAAAAAAAGATTACATTTCACACAACTCAATTAGAAAAAACTTTAGTAGAGCATATAAAATTCTTTTTATATTTTGAAACATTTTAATTAGGATAGTGATACATAACTTTACTTTTACTATAAAATAATTTTCACAAAAATAGATATATATATATATATATATATATAATGTAAGGATATGATAAGAATTGAAAGAGAAAAAAATAATTTTTTATATAGATAGATCTTTTTTTAATAAACAATTGGGGTCACAATTCACTTATGTTAATTAGTTAGTTTTTTAGACTCTCTTATAGTTACAGTTTTTTTTTATATATAATTATACATCATATAATATTGTCGTTACACATATATAATTTTAGTCGTGAAGTATCGACTGAAAGTGAGGCATGATTCACTAGGTGGCCTCCTGTTTTATCTTTTTCTTTCATCTTTCATTCTGCAGGACATACTCTCATGCACACGCACACACAAATATCGGGAATTGTCGACTTGATCCGTGATTTCTAATTTTTATACTCTATTACGGGAGACACTTTTCAAATGTCTGTCACAATTTCTCGCTATCGCATATACATACATAATCTAATTATTATAGATAAGAAGTACACGCTAAGTTATGTTTACTGAGATCATACTAATACATCACAGGGTTACATAAACATTAGATTTTTCTCTCTTTGCTATTTTTTTTTTTTTTGAGTTTTCTCCACGATAGGCACCACGCGTCGCGACTTTCTCAGATCTTATGAGATTCCAAGATTCTTAAGTCCTGTGTTTATTTTAATCCAACGGTGACACCGTATATTGTAGAGAATCCTCGATTATTAAGCTTTAATTTTCCAATATGTCATTAGATGAAAAATAATTTTTTCACTAAGCTCGAAAATATTACCATGATCCTGCCGCGTTTTCGAGTAAAAACCAATTAGAAAAATGTCTTACGCAATCAGAGAAAAAGAGGCAACTCTTATACCGGTGGCAACTATACAAGTTCTATATGTAAAATTAATATACATTGCAATTATAAAATAGTTTATTCAGTATGTGTGTGTGTGTGTGTGTGTGTGTGTGTGTGTGTGTGTGTGTATTAATTCTACATAGTACAAAATTTTTGTAGTTGTCACTTACATAATTGCTATCGTTGCTATCACTGTTCTTCTCCGAGTGCATCCATAGTGGCATCGTCAGATTAAATTGACTTTTTGTTTTTAATGATTTGCGTACTAATATCAAGATTGCGAGGTGCCGAATTTTTCACAAACATAATGATAGTTATTTTTCAATCTGACCACTATTTTGTAAATTTTTATGAAACTCTGTATTTTTTATTCCGCGCGGAAGAAAACGTAATATCGTGATCAATGCGTATGTTTAATTAAATTCGATTTATCTGTTACACTTTTCGTCGCTTCTCTCCCACACGCTCAGTATTACGGGCGGGCTTTGAAAAAATAGCTTGTAACCACCAGTCGTATTTTTGGATTATAATCTCAAAAAGGAAATGGAGAGCAGGAAAAAGAAGTATCAGGAGGAGCAAGATACGATAGGATATTTGACGAGGATCGCGTTAATGGGGTGTTAACAAACAAAAAGTCGTGTATGATAAACAGCTACCATTATAAAACTCAAATATACAATTAGATAATACACTTTAATATTTTACGCTTCATAAATTCGTTGTCGACGAACAAAATAAATTCTTTTTACTATTTGCACTGGAATTCTTCTACACTTTGAAATGCTTAATTGTCGATCTCGATGATGCTTGTCAAAGAAAATGTATCTCTTCGTACCAATTACAAAAATAAAATATTGCGAACTATATTGATTTCTTATTAAATATTTGAAATTTCTTACATATAATTTTATTTTTTTTGAAATTATATATATATATATACACATAATTGAGTTAACGTTGAGACTAAAAGAGTTAACGCTATTGTGATGAATTTTTAACATAACCAAAAAAGATATACCAAAATCATTAATGTTTTTTAAGATTAGATTAAATTAAATTTTTATGTAAATGTAAACTGTTATATTTTCTAAATCAATTGAAATGTGAAAATTTAAAGCATTGAAAAGCATTGTTTATAAATGAATATCTAAGAGAACATCGTGATAAAACTGAGAAATCCAATTTTTAACCGAAAGTCATATAAAAATATTAAAAAAAAACTTGATATTTTAATTCGCAACATAAAAAAATGAAAATAATGATATAAAAGAGGAAATCAAACCATGTTTTTTCCGTAAAAACTTTATGAGGATTACGTGTCTCTCGCATTATCTGCCGGAAACGAATGTGATGTGGGAGGGAAAAAGGGAAGGGAAAAAGGAAAAAGGAGATGACAAATCTTCTTATTTTTTCTGTATTTAATAGGTAGAGAAGAAAAAATCACGGGATGATTTGGCATCGGCTGTACTTTCTTAAAATCGTACAGGAGATCAATGCTTAAACTTGGGTAACAAATTACAGCTAAATTATATATTTCTCTTCTTCCTTAAAGCTGGTCGCATTCTGATCACGGAATCGCAACCGCTCTTTTGCACTTTTCCTCTTCATGTTTTCGCAAGACCATGTTCGATTCGTGTTTGACAATTTCAAACAAAAACTCGTGAAACTTAATATGGAAATTTGAAGTCAATTCTCAATATCGCACTCATTTCAAGGACACTGCATCGAAATTGGAGCGATATCTGTCACAGAATTGTTTTTAAATAGTGTTTATACAATTTTAGAATTTCATCACCGGGCAATCACGAGTACCGAATTTCCATGAACGAGCTCAAACATCCCCTTCCATTAGATCCAATGAATACGCGCGATATACTCTGTTTTATATCTTAGAATCTAATCAGCTCTAATCCCTATGAGAATAGCCTATATATAAACTTGTATGTATTTCTTAGCTTTTCTCTCTCTCTCTCTCTTTCTCTCTCTCTCTCTCTCTCTCTCTCTCTCTCTCTCTCTCTTTCCATAACGTGTTTGTGTAACGACATCGTTTAAACATTTTTCTACGAACGTTTCAGAAACAAACAATGAATATATTACATTAATTAATTTGGACACAAATCATATTACTCTTTATCTACAATCTAATTTTTATATTCTCCTTAGTATTACTTATTCTATATTCTAATACAGAAAATGATGTGACACATATTATAAAAAATAACGACGAGAGACATTCTCTTTTCTTTTCTCTCTTTCCCCATCAAGCAACCTTCGCATTTGACTTTCTATCTTATCCTTTCCCTCGTCTCATGTCCTTTCTTAAACGCTGTTATTATTTTCATCCTCGCGGTATTACAAAGCGATATGACAGACGAAGATATACGTGATGGAAAACGGCGTTATTTCTCGTTTTTTATTTTTTCTTATTTTTTTCTTTTTATTCGTTTATTTCGCCTGCGCTTATGGCGGATAAAACTATATGAATGGCACAGCCAACGCGGACCTCGCGCCTCCTGTCAGAGTCCCTACCCTCTTCTTTCCCCGTTATTCCACACGGTAATGCAGTTTCTCACTTCCGGTACTGTCTCCCGTTGCGTACAAACGAGGTGAAAAAAGGTGACATTCGAATAAGAAAGCTGAAGGATTTTTAGCTGCGTATCTGACCCGCGTTGCGAGCGATCTTCTCCGGCGGCTCTATCATGCTCTTTGTGGTACCGTTCAGGCTGCGCTTACGACTCTTCATATAGTCTGAAACAGACAACAAAGAAAACATATCTTTACATAACCGAGGTGACAGGTTTGTCGAAGAATAGATTAGAATCTAAAGGCATACTCGTTTCGAATAATATTTTAATTTCTAATTTCAAAGTCGACTCGCCAAAGAGTACAATGAAACATCATGTTTTGGAAAGAATAATTTTGTTAAAATATCAAAAAATTTATTTATATACAGATTTAAGGACAATAATGTTGAACAATCAAAATAATTATGTAGAATGTTAATGATAATGATGCAAAAAGTTTTACTATCTATCAGTCAGTAAAAATTTAGCTATATACATCTGAAAATAAGTTACTTTTAAATCTGTATATAGTTAAACTTTTAATATTACTTTAACTATTTTTTAGATACTGAACACATTATAACAAATTTTTTCAATCGAAATACCAAATATTAAGAAATATAATGATAACAAGCAATTATATGTATTTTTATTAATTCTCCCTTACAATCTATTAATTATAGTCTTTATTTTATTAATTCTCCTTTACAATCTATCAATTATATGTATTTTTATTAATCCTCGCTTACACTCTCCATCTAGATCTTTTTTTGGCACAAGCGAAGCACACAAATTTCTTTCTCATTTTTTATTTTTAATGAACAAAAATTTTAAATTTAAGTTAAACATTATTCGATAATGTAATAGAAATGTTGTAGTAATTTTAAAATTTTCCACATTTTTTAAAAAACTTAAAATAATAAAAACTTGGATTGGACAAGAAAGATCACGGCTAACAGAGAGTTAATAAAA
>NW_017259334.1:828394-830969 GCF_001594045.1 Atta colombica | reverse complement strand
TATATATTATGTGTGTGCGTGCGTGTGTAGTTCTTTTAATTTATATATTTGTTATTTGTATTTATTTATTAATATATATTGCATCTGGAGTAAGTCAAAGTATCTCAGAACGCATCTGGCGGACGGACAGCGTAAGCAATTCGCAGCTTATCTTCAGCTTCGATTTCTTATAATCGCATGCAATGCCACTTAACCTTATGCACAATCCGGCTTATTCCTGACTGCATGTATGCAAGCAAAATCTTTCCTCCGATAACCTTCGAAATATTATATCGTACCGTACTAGCTAATTATATCGCGAGATAAGAGTGCGAGGTCAGGATTTTATTATATTTATTGCACGTTTGAACGCAGTTGCAATTTTCAGACAAATATTTTCGTTACCACGAAACGAATATCAAATTGGACTTGTGACGAAATTTTGCGCGATTAAAAATATTTAAGAAATGGAAAAACGAACGAGTGCTCGAAAAATATATAAGTAGACACGATATTTGAATCTTTAAAATATATTAAAAAAATTCTATTTTCTACATAATAAATAGTATTGAAACCGATATAAACCGACATAAAAATTCATGTAAGTCACTATATTTAACGAATTTCAAATAAAAATATGATTCTAAAAATATGAGCTTCAAAAAGAAGCTCATTGGATCGATTGGACGTGACTCATAAATGGATACCCCAAAGGGGTATCCTTACAAAACCCCTTTTAGAATACCATTTGGCGAAGTTTCCACGCGATTAAAATAGGTGCATCTGTCCAATTCTCTCAATCTTCCCGTACTTTTGTCGTTTGTCGAGCTACGTATAAAAATGATTAAAATTGCACGAATATCTACGTTCTTCTAACACTCCTCTTATTTAAAATCCTTATTAAATTAAAATTCTTTTACTTATTATTTTAAATACTTTATAAATATATTTTATTGTAATGAATATATTTTATTATAGTCTAAACATTACCAATCTCTATCTCACAATTCTGATATGTATACATTTTTTCTAATTATCAAGCTTAAGAATGTATTACCACAAATCTTTCAAAGATTCAAAAGTTGTCATAATAAGAATACGAACCGATAGAGGATTTCGCAATTATTTTTCTGCGCGATGCTTTAAATATCTGGAACGAGATATGCGGGCACTATTCTGATTTTAAATGCCGACCCTTTTGCAACGATCCGTCTGCCGCCCCTGGGGTTCGTAGACAGGGGCACGCGATTGCATGCACAGCTGATGCCCCCCACGCGTGCAAACACTCGACGTACACGCGTCACACGGAATACAAAGGACTCGAAAAGAGGGCTAGTGCGCTAGTGGGGATCAGAAAGGGAGATGGGAGAAAAGACATGGGGGTGCACTCGGGGCCAGCAACCCCATATAGATTTCAACAGCTGACCGCGCGGCTCATTAATAAAGTACGTTAGAAATATCGTTCGGCGCCCCCATGGCTGTATCTGTAAATACGTTACGAACTCGTTACTTCCTCGAATGAATTAAGTGGCGCAGATAGGAAACCCAATCGGTTCCCATCCTTCTATCCTACACGTATGTACACGATGCCCCGGAAGTTGCGCACTTCCTTTCAGATAGCAAAAGACTAAGAAAAATGACCATTTCAATACTGAAGTTTTCATGAGTCATCAACGATTAATTAACGATCTTAAATTATATTGATCTTAAATTAATATCGAATTTTTGAAGACACTTTGGATTAATATTTAATCTTTTATTCGAGAAAATAAGACAAAGACAAAATGAGATTAAAAAAAAAAAAAAAAAACGTTGATGCGTCATGAACGTAACGGTAGACGACGAATGTCTCTCCGCTGACTTGCAGTAAGGCGTAGTTTCGCTTTTTCACGCGATGTAGTAAAAATATAAACAAAGGCGTCGCGTGCTGGCGCAACGTGAAATGTGTTTACACGTGTGTACACGCGTGCGCGACACATGACGAGTCATGTCCAAAAATAGTTGCGTCGCGTGGGTGGTGTGCATGGCCGAATAATAAATGGAAGAAAAAAGAAGCAGAACTAGACTATGTGAAGTTTTTACTACTTCGAGAAGATGCCTGTGTGGCAACAAACACGCTGATGTAGTTGGAAGAAATTGAAATTCCAAATCCAAATATTCAAAATCACATAGAAATAAATTTTTATGGCGAAGCAGTATTTTATTATTTTTTTTACGTTCAAATTCAATATTTGTATGATTATAAAAATTTATTATACTTAATTTATCATACTAATCTAATGTTGATAATTAATGTCCATTTCTACCAATATAGATTAAATTTCTTTTCCCGGTTTTACTTTTTATCCTTCCTTAATTCATAGAACTATGTAGAAAATGATAAAATAAGCTAAACCAAGATAAAAATTATAATCTACGTTGGTAGAAACAGACATGAGACAAATAATTCCATTTTTACCTTTTTTTTTAAGAAATTGCAAATCTCTCATCATTAGATGCATATCTCTCAATCATTATGTCACTCAATTACGTATTAACTCAATCTCCCCTCATCTTCGTACAATCAATTAATCGTTATCAAAGAAATTTCCAAAGG
>NW_017259334.1:825638-828294 GCF_001594045.1 Atta colombica | reverse complement strand
ATATATATATATATATAATGTAATATCAAAAAAACAATATTTTGGTACGAAAATGATAACATGTGTACAGATATGTGCAATTATAATTAACGATACATTCCTTCCATTTTGAGTAGAGCTTCTTGCAAATATTATTGCAAGTGCATTTTCGGCACTTCCCCCGAATAGTATGAAATATTTACTTTCAAAGTAACATGAGACAGAGATTTATCAAACTTTATAATATTATTAGACACTAACTGTTTGGCGTTCCTCTACTTAAAATTCTACATATCGGTTTAGTTTTTCTTATAGTTCATCTAATAATTTATTTTCTTTTCTTTGTAAAGTTAGTATCTTAACTTAAATAAATTTTATTATAATTCTGAGTTCCGAATTTTAGAGATTCTTCCTAAAATTAAAAATAGTTCTGGCGAATTAAATAAAAAATCTAAAATAAACATTTAGAGTGCCAACTCCAACAAAACGAATTTATTTTAAAATTTCTAATGAAAAGATCTGAACATCGCACAAATTTATAACGCCCATTCTGCCTTACTTTAGTGTTATCCCAAAATCAAATTTTGCGCAATTTACTGTTGACATAAACATCTAATGCAATATTATTGATTGTGTCATCGCTCACGGTGTAGACATTCGAGCGTGATTCCGCTCAACCGTGAATAAAAAAGTTTTTATACTATCAAAGCCTCTCTTCAACGTTATCGCGGCACGCGATAATATAGTTCCGATAATGCATACATACATATTGCGTTTCGTTTGCAGAATTCGGTTTTATTGACACAGAAAGCAGGAAAAAATGATCGTGCACTCTACATACAAAACGTTGAAGGTTATGTAGACTATTAGTAAATATTAAAGAATAGTGATAAGAAAACGTGAAAATTAATTCAAATGAATACTTTGCGTCGTTTTGCTCATTGTTGTGAGATGCGATATATTAAACGGAAAGAATGGTTTTACTAAAGTATTCAAAAATTTAGATCGATGAAAAGAATTTTGTTAGACTTTATTAAAATAATTATATAGGACTCACAAGTTGATTGTTAAAATGTTAAAACTTTTTGCAGCATTGCCCATTTTGTTTGAGTATACGTGATCATTTTGATAGTTTAACAAAATTATTTTCAGATTCCGTATCTAACTTTAAAAAAAAAAAAAAAAAAAAAAAAAAAAAAAAAAAAAAACGTTCTTTCCATGAATATTGTGAAATAAGTAAAAAGTAAAAAGTATTTCCAAACATACACAAAAGTTGATTAAAATTTTTATTTTACCATAAATTTGATTTTGCCGGTTCGCATATATATGTATATTCTTTTATCCGTATACGAGCGTCCAACAAAAAATAAAATTGATAACATTTCGAAATGCACAATGAAATAAACAACGAAATGCAAACACAATTTATTATTATCAGGTGCTGACGTAATTATGTGTGAATTACGACGACCTTCCAACGAATGAATTGGATTGACCTAGGCAATACGCTTCCTGCATAAATGCATCGAGCAAATTAATCACGATAAATTCTGGTTAGGAACCAGCTATTTTGTGCAAAATTATTTTCATGATTCATACGTACATAAAATTATATTTAACTCTAAGCAAATATGCAATGATTCACATTTTTTCACAGAGATTAAAGTCTGCTTTTCAGAAATTTCTAACTATAAAATAAATTTCTACTGATGTAGATTAATTTTTAACTAGTCTAACTTTCTCGTGAGTTTTTTAATGTCAATTTCTACTTAAATGAACTTTAATATTGATTCAGCGTACTCTTAATTTTTTCCTAATATCTAGAATAAGAAGATAAAAAATTAATCGAACCGAGATTAAAATTAAATTATATTAGCAGAAACAAATATAATTTCAATGTTTCTACCATGTAGATTATAGCTTTCATCTTAACTAATTTTTTATTCTTTTTTAATTCTAATAATTAAAAGAAATAAAGAGTAAATTAAACTGAGATTAAAGTTACTCTACATTAACAGATATGGATATTGGAATGACAAAAAAAAAATAAATTAAACAGAAATTAAAATTAATCTACATCGATAGAAATAAACATAATTAAGAAAATCTCTATCCTTATTCTACTGTCCCTGTTAATATGTTTTAAAAATAAAAAAATTCATGTCTAACTATTTCTAAAATAATCCATGAATGTTCCTAAATTATAGAATTAATTCCTTTTAACATAAAAGCATTGAGCAAATGATCTAAGCAAGTTGATAATTAAAGCTGATATTTGACAAGGACCAACGTGAAAGTAATAATTATTATCCTCTCGATTGTCTGGCGTTCATTGTGTATCGTACAATGTAAGTATAAACGAACTTCATTATACTCAAAGCAGCTGAAGCTTCTGTTTTGAAAGATATGTGAAAAATACTTATACACGATGAGTTACGAACAGATTAGAGGTGTGAAAAATGGAGATATGCCGAGCAATCGAGCAAAACGTGCCGAGTTTCATTGTAAATTGTGACATGCATGATTTCATCGGGATAATCTGTAAACCGCTGATCAAGCGAATGTCGTCGCTGATAACGATAGCGTTAATTTTGTACACGAGCGCGTGTGCGGGCCAAACAATTTCAAAAACAAACATCGCCCGGTGCATTCATATATATATATATATATATATATA
>NW_017259334.1:822501-825628 GCF_001594045.1 Atta colombica | reverse complement strand
TATATATATATATATATATACACACACACGCACACACACCTAATCGACGGAGATTCAAAGGCGAACATACGATTTGAGTTTAACAATTTTTATTAGTTATTTTGTGTATCTAAATCTTTTTTTGTCTTTCAAACCTCCACATCGAAATCAAGGTGTCAAGTGAAACAGTGTATATATAATGTAAAATTTGTTGAAAGTTGAATGAAAACATATACCAATGCAGAAATCACTAGAAAGTACTAGAAACAATGATTCTATTGTGTGTTATTCAGCTTATTTAACTGTATAGAATGGCGGAAGGAATGATTTTGCAGAAATATTTAAAAATTTAATTTAACACGGATTTGAAAATAATTTATTTTAATGATCCAATCAAATTATTTTCATATCGGTTATCTTAAATTTTAGGTATTTAGATAAATTATCCCTTCTGTATAAATTCCAATTTTTTTTACAAAAAAATCACATCAGCATTATGATTTATTGAATTCTTCACTGTAATCAAAGTTAAAAGTAAAAGTAATTGTAATCAGTGAAAAAGTAATTAGTATCTACAGGAAAATTTGGAATTTATATGTATAATATAAAAGATTATACAGAAAGAATAATTTTTGCTAAAGTATTTAAAAATTTAGCTGGATACAGATGTGAAAATAATTTTTTCGAAAATAATTATATACACTCAAGCTGCTTCTAGAATTTTAAAACTTTTGTGTCACACATTATGTTTGAATTTCCTAATAATTATTTTGATGTTTCAACACAATTATTTTCGAATCTATACATCTACCATTGTATATAACTTGAATAAAATAATTCTTTCCGTGGCTGAAGAAAACCTAAAAGAACTAGACTCACCAGTGATAGTGGACTGTTTCCTCGTGGCAGAAGGTAGTACAGGAGTAGTCGGTTCTATCGCGCATCTCTTCCTCTTGGTATCCGGATTGAAGAATTGACTGGGCGTCGTAGCCTCGCCGATCTCAGGCACTCGAGGCTCTTGCGGCGGTGTCCTCTCGGCCGACGGTGCCGGCGTGACGATCGTCTCCATTTGTTCCATGATCCTCGTGCTCGTCACCGTGGTCATGATCGCTGTCAACGACGTCGTCGCAGTTGACGATATCGTCGTTGTCGTCGTTGATGATGCGGTGGTTAAAGCGCAATCGTCGAAGCGCAATTTGCGCGGTGTCCCAGGTGCGTGTTTCCTGAGGAAGGGCATACCGCGCAGGGCGTAAGGCTCAGGCACGACGTCGTGCTCCGTGAGCGGTTCCCATTCGTAACGCGAATTCGATTTAAGAGGTGCACCCTTTTGGAAGTTAAATCCCCATCGATTGGCATCGAGCTGCGACTGAGCCCGCAATTCGCGCTTGGCGAGCGCCTGAGCCGCCGCGTGGTCCACCGGGCCGAAGAGATCGCGTCGCACGCGGGCGAGCGCGGCTCTGCTCGGCGCCGCTCGTCCGCCACCACCACCGCCACCACCTCCGCTGCTCAGGTTCCTGCTTATTTCCGTCATCATCGCCGGGTTCAGCACTCGTGCGCTCATATTTCGTCGCGCTCTATCGCCGCCACTACGCTCCACTACGCTCTCGCGGCGCTAGAAGAGTAGTACAAAAGTGTCTTGAGCGCGAAAAAAACAGGAGATTTGATCAGGCAGATAAACGATAACACAACGCGAACGCACACTGCTTAGTCTCTATTCTCGCTCTCTTCCACTGCACTTCCCTGTCGCCTGCGATGGGGAACAGAGAACAGAGAAGTTGTGACACGCGCTTACGAGATAAGAACTCGCGCTTCTTCTAGCATTGGCCGTGACGCAGGGATGACGATGACTCCTTCCAGGAACCGTGTCCGCGTCCGCGTCCCCGCCGCCTCCGCCTCCGCCTCCACCGTCGTCGTGGGGAACGTTGTTGAAATAATCGCGGCTACGCACCGCGAAGAACGGGAACGCTGGCAACGCCGCGATCTGTGGCGCGACCCACCGAATTTCGAATAATGGCCGCGCTGCCGCCGCCGCTGACGAACGTTGATGAACGTACCGCTTCGGTTCCGGCGTGATCGTACCTCGACGACAACGACGACGACGATGATGATGATGATGATGATGATGATAACGATAATACTCGGCTCGATCCCTATCCAGGAGAGCGTGGCTCATAAGACGCGTGCATCAGCGTGCACAACGAACAGCAGCCGCGCTTGGCAACACACAGGGGAGAGAGGGGGCAAGCACGGTTACTACGTGCCAGACAGAGATAGCGCGGTGGCGAAAACAAACTCCGCCTCGCTATCTACGCGCGCGCGCGCGATTCCAACACAAGGCCGCCGTGGAGCAGCTCCTTCGCGCCAACAACAGTCAAAAGTGCACGATACAAACTACACTATCGATACCCGCGAAGATTTGCTCAAATTCGCTCAAATTCGCTCTCCTCGATCTCGAGACTCGAGACGAATAAACGATTCCTTTCGGCGTAGCCGTAGTCTCCAGAATGAGATCCGGCAACGTCGCGCGGCCGCACTTGCGCGTGAGTATCCGAGCGACGGCGAGAGAGCGTGTTGCGACGTATCCCGCGCGAATTTCGTGGTCCACCGTGTGGCGATTGTCCGTGACGCGAGTCGATCTCTCTCTCTCTCTCTCTCCTTCGCTTCTCTTTCACGTCTCGTTGCTCGCACTCACGCACGACGAGACACTACCACGCACAGACGCCGAGACGCGATAACGCAGTTCGTGGTCTCGGGGTGAAGGAATTCCATAGAAAAAGCGATATTGCACACGGCCCGCAAGCAATATGCCGATCCGCGGTGGGGGAGTCACTCACCGAGTGCGTCGCCTAGTCGCCTTTGACACCGCGTAAATAAGCACGAAGAATCGCACGCCTCGCTCGCTTTCCCGCCAAACAAACGCGACTGTCAAGACACACGCGCGCGTGGCCCACCCGGGGGGATAAGCTTGACTGGCTGACTGGCTGACTGGCTCTGGAAGAACGTGTGCGGATACGAGATACGATTGCGCAGTTACGTGACGTCGAATATACCGATGATACAGATACGTGCGCGATATTACGGAGTTGCGCAAAGACACGTAGTTGTCATGAAAAGCGCTCTCTAGCGACTGAAGCGTGCTTCTTTCATT
>NW_017259334.1:810390-822401 GCF_001594045.1 Atta colombica | reverse complement strand
CCACCACCACCACCACCAATTTCCACTGCCGTCAGGCCAATCACGCGGCGAGCGGAGGAACGAAATAACCGCCATTCGCGACGTATAGTCCCCTCGACCTGACTGCGAGTTGCTGCGAGTGTACACGGTCAGAGTCAGACTTGGGCGAAACGTGTGCGGAAAGATCGTACAGTGTACAGTTATCGGGAGAACGCTCAACGCTTCATCCCTACTCATAGGGGCCATGGGAGAACCGAGAACGGCTTACTACACGGCTTACACGGCCGAGCGGAATGCCAATCGCGATCTCTCTGCGATGCGGTTGTGCTCCAATATTCCAGCTTTCAAACTTCGGGGAAGGGACGAAATTTGAAGAGTTGACTCGTTAGGTTGGATTCTTAATAGGATTACTTGAGGGGACAATATTATGAGAATTCTGGAAAATTGTCTAGTTCTCACGATGACTTTCTTTCAAAAATGAAATTTGTTTCCGTTACTTTAGTATTTCATAATATAGGATTATTTAAAGAGATGATGTTAAAAGAACAGTAACGAAAAACTGTCCAACTTTCATAACGGTTTTCTATCGAACACATTGAAAATTTGTCTTCGTGGAATTATCTTATTCGAGTCAGTAACAAATATAGTTTTTTAAAAGAATTTTTTTTTAAAAGAATAAATATTTCTTTATTTCTCATAAAAGAGGATATAACTAATAAATTTAATTCTAACATAACTGGTAAGAAATATAACTAAAAGTAGAATTTTTTTGGGACGTTCTAAAAATCTCAACTACCTGCTTGCTACGTATCTTTAGATCATTTATCTACTTCAAGATTAATTTCTCGGTTATTTAATATTTTATTAATTACAATAGAGATATTTTATCACGAGATGTCTCTTACTGCTTCTATTCTTCTCATTTCATGATGCGATTAATAAGACCACATACAGGATCGGGATCGAAAATGTCGTCGGACGTGTCAAATTAATTTAATTGTGACCTTAATTCGTCATTTTAATTGTCCTTCACGCACTCGTGCTCCCGGATAGCAGTTGCGAAAAGAGAGTGACGCGTCTCTCTTCGAATGAGAGGGACATGATGTGGGAAACGAGAAATAAATAAGTCCAACTCCAAAACAACACAACACAATCTTATCGCGTGCGTATATTCGTTGGATTTTCATGTTTGTACAATGCGACACGTTACGCACGATGAACTTATTTGCATACCACTCGGATTATCGTCGACATTTAATACAGATAGACTCGCTACGCGCAGTCCGAAGGTTACTACGTTGAACTACTACTGTAAAGAAATGAGATCATAATTTGTTAAATCCTTCTGATTCGACACGGTCGTCTCAAACGGTTCACCCAAATTTTTGTGTTAATTTAATGCGAGATAAATTTGTTCGATAGTAATACAAATATTATGCAAAAGTTTACACAAAATATTTCGACACAATTCGAAATAAATCGTGGAAACATATTTCTTTGGTAAAATTAACATTTATAATATGTTAAATTAACATATATATTCACCTTTTATTTATTTATTTATCTTTGGAATGTACGTCTTAAAATTACATTTTCAAAAATATTAAATATTCACTCACTTATAAGCTGTATTATTTTAACTCAGAAATCAATTTAACTGCAAATATTTAAATAACGTGATTATATTATGTTGAATTAACATTCAGATATGTTACAAATTTAACACAAAAATTTAACAAGGATCGGTTTAATATAACATTCTTATTGTAAAGAAAAGTTCTCATTCATTATCTATCTAAAGAAAGTTATTAGCTCGATATATTATTTACGTAATAGTTTTATATATCATTTTACGTAATATTAAATGATTATCTATTTTTAGTATATTTCTTGTTAAAGTCAATCTCGATTCATTTAATTTATGTTAGACTGATAGCGTTGACTACACTCCAAAATGTAGCTTGATGATTTAAACTTTTTAGAGCCTGATTCTTTCGATAGTAAAAATATTGAACAATTTTCCTGAGTAGTCGGAATCGCAGACATCGATTTAGGGGAGGAAATTCGAAAGTTTTAATTCATAAAATGTCACACAAAGGTTCTTTGACGTCTTTGGATCTTTCAACGCGACGTTCCATTTGATTCTATGTGCGAAACTACAGCGCTCCATGATGATCGTACGTACATCACAGTGCTGAGTACGATGACATAAAATCAACGGGACGAATCGAGACTTTTCATTGATAATTGTCAATTTACTCCGTTGTGCTCGTCTCGCGCGCGGCACGCGAGGGGACATCTACGGGAAACAGCTCGGCGCGCTCATCGACGCTCGGCGGCACAACTCACGACGAGCGAAGTGTAGATAAACGATCCCGGAGTCCAATTGGAGAGCGAGTTTGCCACGCGGCGTTCAATCTTGCTGGTGTATGTGCGTGTGTGCGAGGCTCAGCGCACTAACGCTACGCCGCCATAATGTGGCGCGAATATTTCGAATATTCAAACGTGAGTCGAGGATGCCTATCTTTCTCCCACATCGCATCGTAGCTCGATTAACGATTAGATGTAGCAATAAATCATCATGTGCGTCGTTTTCAAGAATTTGTATAAATATGCAAAATAATAGTTTAATATAGGAAAAAAAAAAACAGTAAAAATTATTTCTCTAATCTTACAATTATTGGGTAATTATTTAAAGTACCCTACCCCTCTTCCCACTTCAAATCTTAATAAAAAAAAAAACACTTATTCGATGTGTTTTTATTCAAAACGAAAGAATCTGGCAAAAAAAAAACGCGATGGTCGGTCTCGTGAATCGAGTTATTAAGCGTTAAAAGTTGGAGACTTTAGAGGTTAAGGTATCTTACATCTCGACTCAATATAGTGCTATGTATTCTGCATTAATTATATAAATTTATTGCTTTAAAAACACAAATTCTGTGCTTCAAAACACAAATGCTTTAGAAAGTGTGTGAATTTGTGTAATTAATGAACATATATATATAGAGCTTTTTTGCCAGATTCTTTCGTTTTGAGTGAAAACACTCGAATAAGTGTGTTTTTATTAAGATTTGAGATGGGGGGGTTATTTTAAATAATAATTACCGATTATTGATTGTTTTTTTTTTGTATATATTATTGATTGTCTTTTAATCCTTCATTACCCACGTAGAATATTCGGGATATCCCGGTCTTATATACTTGTTAAATGTACGAACGCTGTTTGTATACATATTATTATGTTTATTTTACAATTTAGAAACATTTTTTTGTATTAATTTTTATTTAAGGATGTATCTGAATCATTTTTACAAATATGTTAATATTTATACTTTAAATGAACTATATACATATAAAAAATTATGTTTACAATAATCTGTTTTTCAGAAACTTATGGGAAGTAATTTCGTTGAAACAAAAACTACGCGAGTAATGTAGAATTAATTATTTGGTAAAATTCTAAATAAGAGAGATGTCACGACGTGCAGGAGGAAATCCGCGTCGGTGCAGCACGCTACTCTGGGGAAACAAAATCCCACGCAGCATCCAGGAAGTGGTGAGGGGTGATACCGGATGCATTTCAATGAGGGGAGACGGACGAACGGGTTCACGTAAAACAATTCTTTCTGCGTTTTTGCAGAGACCACCGTCTCTTATTCATTGTCCACCGCAGGAGTGCATTTCAGCGAGGTGTCTGGTTGCACAGGTTTCGTTTTGTAACCCACAATAAAGCGAAAACTCTTATACTTCCTGCGATATTTGTTGTCAGATAACGTTGACAGGTTTCCTCAATAAATTTATAATAATCGAAAAGATCGAGAAAGAGATTTATGCACTCGGAGAAAGACATAATGGTAGAAATTATAAAAAGATGACACTTATACAAGTTTTATATATAGAATTATGTATATAATTGAATAAATTATTTCACAATTATTATAATTATAAAATAGTTTATTCAACTGTGTATAAATAATTCTAGTAAAATCATACTGTGTGCTATTTTTCTCTGAATATGTTATTCTAATTATATTATGCGGAATGCAATAATTAACTGGAGTAACTAATTTTCTTACGTTTTTATTTGTTATGTTTAATAGTTTCGAATACAATTGTTAACGAAATATTATTTATTATAATTTATCCTTATTGTGTATATTAGCCTTCAGCAAAGTATTACTCATGCAACCTCAAATGAATAGGTACGTGTTGTTACTACACAATTACTGACGATTAAAAAAACAAACATTTCTCGCCTCATGAACGATGCCTGAATATTGCGTATATGTATTTGTGAGTCAGCCAGATTGTTTCCAAAGGAAGCTGATATTTATTCGCAGGCGAGGCGCGCGACCGGAAGGCGCATATTCGCATCTGCATCGTGTGTTTACCACCGAAAGAGTCACCTGTTTCATCATTTCACTATCACAGAACCGTGCTCTTACGATTCATTTGAAGCCGCCGCCGCCGCCGCCGCCGTCGCCGCCGCCGTGTTATCTCGCGTACTAACGGGGACAGATTAAGCTGCAGCTGCAATAAATCATACTTTTATTGAGCTCAAGGTGGTGAATCGAGATCGAGGTTGAAAACGGATGCAATGTTCCTCAGATATAAAAAGCCTACTTTTCTCCGAGACATGTCGGTATCTGGTAAGATGAATGTTTCAAGCAGTGATAAATTAGTCAGTTTATATACGTCGGATCAGAACCAATTTAAGAATCGGTTAACCTTTCATTACTTAAGGTGTAATGTTCAACATTACATCTCATGAATTTGCTAAATGTTTGAATATTAATTACAATAATTACACACATTACTTTTATTATACACATTGTTACTATTTATAGACATTATTTAGCGCAAATTGTTTCACAATTAAAAAAATTTTTTTGCATTTATCTATCTTTATCGAAAAGATGTATAGAATATCACACTAATATATTTATTTATTTTGTAAATCATCCAAGAGAACAATGAAATTTGAAACATAATGATGAGAAGTCAGAAACCTCTTATGCGAGTAATTACGTTAAAAAAATTACGCGAGTAGAGTTGAACTTCAGTCACTTTTGTTTGATCACTGTTCGCGGAAATGTTTATTATCTGATTTTTATGACTGGATGGAAATCCTCGTAATAGAAATATTGCACATATTCGAAAATTTTTCTTTCTGAGCATCTGTGATTGTAATCCGTTCGCGGAAGGTTCTTTATCGGAAGGATTTTCAATGCTTGGTCAGAATAATGTGTGCGGTATACGGTGTGTGGCAGAATATCTTTTGTCGCCATCGCGATTGTACCCACTTCCGTGGGAATTCGCGGAACGGAAGTGCAATTTCTGGCCGGTACCATCGTGGCCAGCTTCCATAGCAGCACGAAGAAAAAACGATCTTTAAAGAAACGATGCCAGGTGCAACGCGGACTCTCGCGTCTTCTCACGGCAAAGTACTCACGGATTATTTCGACGAAATCATGATAGTGATATCAGCTGTCGCTGATGAGTATTCCGCGAAGGAAATAAAGTCAATAATTAAAATTACAAAAATCGATTAGGCAAATGAGAATGCGGTGCTACTTGGTGCACATAAATTTTACAAACATAATATATTTTAATTACAAACTCAGAGTTTATAATATTTATATAATTAGAATATATTTGTATAATTTATATACACCTTTTATTTGTCTAATCTGTTTGTTTTTATTTCAATATATTGAAGATACTACTTTTCTTATACTATTTCTTATACTATTTTTCATTTACAATAATTAAAGAGAATTCGCAATTATAACATATATTTCTGATCGATAAAGAGTTTTTTTTTGCGAATTATGTTTTAAATATTGGAAAAAAAGTATTTATTCCATTCACGATTTTTATCAATTTTTCTTCTCTACACTAAAAAAAAATTTTAATAAATATAATTTGAATAATTTTAAGTAAATATTTACTAAACATATATTTATTCGGTACAAGAATCATTAATTTGATTTAATTATCATTTATATTTTTTTATTGAGCAAATATTTATTTACTATACGTAAATTACTACTTCGTACTACTAAAAAAATATGTATTATATAAGTTTTAATAAATTTTTTTCAGTATATTCGATTTATAAACGTTTTATGATAAATGCTGTAAGATATAATTGTTTGTTGTAAGATGTTTTATTTTAATGTAAATATAAATTGATATAAATTAGATTACACTATAACTTATAATTGTGCATTAAGCATTGTAGTTTCAAGCTCGTGTATAACAATTCTCTTTTTTTCATTAAACGTAATCTGAGTGAAAAGGAAATATGAGGGAAACACATGTATAAAATATCGCAATTATTTTATAATTTTACAGAAATATGTATATTTTTCTATAGATTTTTCACAGATCTTTCTTTTAAACTGCACGGATGTACTTTAAAGTATTAAAAATATCGATTGAATAATGTATTGCACATTCGTTTTTATGGACGTTAAATTGAATATAATATCACATAATATATGTCGTAAAACTATAAATAAATGTAGAAGTATAAATAAAATTAATTAGATACCAAATCCTAGAATTCGGTTCGCTTACATACATGTATATGTATATGTATATCTTCAGATATCTCTTTTAATAAATTAATTAAAATTAAGAATTTAGCTTTGGTTTCTTATCTTGGAGATATGATTTGACATCATGTCTTCTTTGACTAGAAACTTAAAAGTCAGTCAATTTGAAAGAATTAATGAGCCACCACTTTATAAATTTCACTTTATAAATTATCAATTCTGCAAACATAATTATATTTTGTGAAATTTTAGGCTCACTATTCTCCTTACTTGTATAAAAAAACCGTTCTAATCTTTTTAGAAAAAATTTATAAATAATTCGTTATTAATAATAAAAAATGATTCACGTATTACAAAAAAATTTACGTAGTTTAATAATTTATATCAAATTACGTTTGAAAAATTACAACGTCGTAATTAAAATTTACTTATTATCAAATAATATCACAATTTGATTCTTTTGCCATATTGTTTTTTTTTTTCATCCGTCGATTTGTTAAACAAATTTTCTGCATTATTTTCTGTTTTCTCCGCTCATTCTTCTCGTGAATTTATCCTAATTTATCTTAAATTCAAAATTTCATTTCCTTGTTCATCAAGTCGTACCCATTCATAACGAACAGGATTCTCCACTGGCCTTCCGCGCAGAAAATCGAAATCCCACTTCTTCATAGCCTACGCATCAATAAACTTTTCATTTTTAAATGTTCTAATTTCTGCAATATTTCACATATAATTACTTTATCGGGACACAATTATTATGTAATTGTGACGAGAAATAATTTTAACAATCGTTCGAATTTAATTTATTAAAGAAAATGATGATTTGTTTCTCACCTCTTCCAATTGTATTCGCCTTTCTTCTAAAAAATGATTGTTAATATTCTCACGTTCTTGTGGATTGTCGTTGTCATCGTCGTCGAAATTAAGTCTCCTACGCACACGATGGAGTCTACTGATGTCAATGTTCCTGCGTTCTTGCTGATCGTTGCCATCGCTGTCTGAAGAAAATCTTCTACGCACACAATGGTGTCGATTGTCGATACCGTCATCTGAAGAACGTCTACGTACATCATGGCGTTGGTTGTTGTATCGGATAATGCCAATTTTTTCTTCCATTACTAAGAAAAATGAAATTTTTTAATGATAAAGTTAGCGTGGCCCGTGGTTTTACCTTTTTATAATTGATGGAGTTTATGATAAAGAGAGAAAGGATTAATATTAAAAAAATAAACTTTGTTTTGAAATCTGATCCATTTTATTTGGACTTGTCCGAATTTTTTAATCGTAGATTACTAATTAGAAATTAATATCTTCTCAAATAAAACTTATTGAAACTATAAAATTTATTAAAAGTTATCACTATATTCTTCATCAATGACAGCCAGATTTAGAAATCGTCATGTCGTCACGTTCTTCATCAGCGATAGTTAAGTTGAGAAGTGGCAACAAACTCCTGCACAAGGAATTTCTCATCACTTCCTATTTGGAAATATCTTAAAGAAAGATGGGAGAAGATCCTTACCCATGCGAAATCAAATCTAAAATCATTATGATGACAACTGTTATCGTCACTATCACTAGAAATAGTTGTTGTTGATATGATTTAATTACTTGTGACTTTCTGTGGCTCTTGAAATAATTTTAATTACATTTAGATCCAATTGTTAATTTAGAAAGTTAATTTAAAAAATGTCCTTGAGCTCCAGAGCTGTAACCCATGACGTAATCGAATTTTATTTGTTCTTTTTATAATATTCCATATTTATGATGAGCAATTTATAATAAACTTTTCGCACATATATCAAGATGTGAGAATTTTTGTAGTTTTTGTACAAATAATTTTCCCATTAAAACATTAAAATATAACAAAAATATAGATTTTTGAACTTAAATGTGTAAATCTTTACTTAATAAATTAAAAAATGAAGAAATTTTAGAATATAATTTTCTTGCATCAAAAAAATTTCAAATTATAGATGCAAAGTTAATATGTACTACTAATCCAGTGTAATGTGATTTATTTATCAAATTTATCATGAGTTAACAATTCGCATTGCGAACGAGCAAAGCTGCGTCAACCTATTATGATATTTCGTAACTAAACATTAGCTTATTTTTAAAGTATCTTAAAAGCTCGTATCTTAAAAATTGAAATTATGTGCTACAACTTTATAAAAATTCGAATGTACAGTTTTATTTTTTTACTTATTATTCTTTGTTTATTATTTGTAATAACAAAAGTTTTTCATGTAGAAATATATATCTATAATACATATATCTATAATACACTAAAGATTACGCGCCAACATCCCAATTTACTTTATACTGTTAGAGATAATCCCAGAGATTTTACCTTAAGTGGTCACGCGTTCTTAATAAACTTCGTAGGGACATCTCGTAAAGTTAAGGATCGAATAGACTTTCGAAGTTACACCAGTGCAATGCCAGAGATAAGGTTTTTCTTCTCTTTACGGGCCTCCTTACGCTCTTAATGATCGCGCGAATAAAACATCGCGCTTTTTACACGCGTTCGTTAATACAAACAGGTTTGATTTGTCGGCTTTCGCCGTGAGCACTAACGAATGAATTCCACGTTATTCGCGTAATTATTTATGATGTACAGTGGAGCAGGTGATACAGCCGAGTGCATTAACTTCGCAGGTTACATGCAGCGTGTTACAGGATGACGCAGTACAGTAGCTTCTCTTCTCGCTGCACTGGCCAGGTTAATGCACTCGGGGGTACGTGCTTTCCTTTCTCGGCACATTTCGGCCATACTCACGCGTATGCGGATTGGGAAGATAAATGAGTGCTAGCGGCACTTCGCGAATCAAGGTGCGAGATGACTTGCGAGAGAAAAGGAGAGAGAGAGGTGGAGAAAAACGAGCATTGTTGAAATCACTCGAATGGCGTCATGCGGAGCCAACAATCATCTGATTCGGCATAATATATCGTCGCACCATATTAACTCGAAAATCGCAATCGTCCGAGAACGATATATATATATGTATCTATATTTTTTTCTCGTTTTCTGAAACCGTCATCGTACTTTTTGCGACGATCCAATTATTGCGGATTTATCGCCGGCATAAATTGCGCGCGCCGTTTATTTGGTCGTCTAAAACTGACATTGGTGATTTATCTGGAGCACTGTATGTTAAGTAGACTTAACTGCCGGTATTGGAAGTATTCGTTTGAAATGATATTTTGCGCAGCTTCAATAAAATGTTAAATTATTTATTTGATTTGCGTACTTAGTTTTTTCTAAATTTTAGAAAACATAAGAAAATTATTTGCATAGAAAGAATGGTTTTGCTGAAATATTTAAAAAATATTTAATTATATACAGATATCTGAAAATAATTTTGTTGGATCATTAAAACAATTATATAAGACGATCAAGATGATTGCTAGAATATTGTCAAAACTTTTTACAGCATTGCTTATTACGTTTGAGATTCTTATTACATTAAAAATTTCTAGTTGAAAATGGACGAATCAGAAGATACGGATCACCTGTAGGATTAAAATTATAACATACAATGGTTATAGAATTATAATAGATTCAATCAGAAAATTTTTATTTGGTATGTCCAATATTTTTAATCAGAATTCCGATTAATGTAATCAGACTTTTGCCAATGCAGCAAAATTGTTCTTTTGCAATTTTTATTATATTCAACTCTTTTGATTTGATCGAAAGTTTTGTATTCTAAAGAACTGTTCTCTCTCACACATTCCTATATATTGCCTGCAACCTATCAAACAGGTAGTACGAGTTTATACAAAGGTGCATGCCTTTCTCTGACCCACTTAATCGTTCGACTATTCCACACAAATATCGAATTGCACAATTTCATCATTCTTAGTTGACACGTGAGAATTCATCACGAAACACGCAAATGTTTTTTTCAATTGCACATATTACATATTACTGAATTAGCAATTCTAAAAAATATAAATATGGATTTAATATAGTATGGTATGTTTATATAATTCTCTCTGTTGATACAAACATCATGGGTTTTTAAATTTTTAAACACACCGTGTTGATATTATAATATTGCATTAACACGGTGAAGATTATAAAATACCACATGGTATTAAATTTACATTCATATCATATTTATCGAGAAGATGAAGAGAAAGATAAAGGAGGATACAATTTTTATCTTTCCGCGGTCGTTCAGAGATCATTTTATTTTACATTTTCTTATGTATTTTTCTTCATGATGGAAATTAAAAATAAGCCCCTGTGATATAATTTGAACGTTTATACTATGGATATGAGTTCTATTTTATAGATAAAAAGGAAATGCGATATAAAGTATTCCGTGCACGATAGACAACTACGGTTAACATATCCGGTGCAGCTTTGCGACTCGCAAATTCTATTTCTCATTTTTATTCGTATTCTTCGTATGTCACGCTAATCTTACCACGAAATTACGTCACAGACAAGTTTTGTAATTACGTTGACAGCAGGTTGAGTATCAGTCGAAAGCAGGAAAGGAAAGTATGCGGAATTAATTAAGGAAACGAATGAAATTCTAGCGGCTACAATTATTATGTCGAGATATGTATCCAGCCTAATCTGTTTGTACATTCGTCTACTCACTTCCTCGGGATAACTTCCTCTTTCATTCAACCTCTTGCAGATGTGTCTGCAAAACGGTGATAAGGTATCCGCTTTTATCTGTAGTAATTACACCGGCGAGCGTATTTGATTGAGATCGTTTTTGTTGCACTTCGTAAATGTTTATTTATCTCGCCTTCACACGTGCGTCTCGTCTTTTGGTTTAATGTCGGGCACAACCGGTCGTCAGTTCGTACATTTATACCAGATCGATAAACGTTTTCATCGGGGGTGTGGAATCCGACTGGGGTAATCTTGTGCGCGCGCACATACCCTACGACAAGGGTGAATAATCGTCAGGGCGCATTCGCAAGGTTTTCGATATGCGATTATCGATAGCATGGTACAATTCGATTTGTAGAGCCATGGTACAAAAAAAACTGCAAACAGTAAAATGTAAACAGTAGCAAATCTAAAATATTGATTTATTACTTTTATTTCTTATTGCTTAAGTTTTTCTGTGCCACGTAACATAATATATATGAAAAATATAATTAAATCGGATCTCAAACTTTAAAATAATAAATAACATAAGATCAAGACTAATGAGAATCAGCGCGGAAATAGGTGCGCATAGATATTAATTCATGTAAAATACTTTAACAGATCATGTGCAATTTTATTGCGAAATTTTGAACGTTTCCATTCTTTTTAGAATTATCAACAGCACGATCAATGTTGGTTAAACAATTTGTTGAGGTGAATTATTCACATTTTTTTGAGAATTATCTCCACTACATGTTATTACAATTTTACAACTTTACTTATCAAATTTTGCTTCAATCTTCGGAACCTGACAGCCCGGGAAAAAATATTTTATATAATTATATAAT
>NW_017259334.1:808821-810333 GCF_001594045.1 Atta colombica | reverse complement strand
TTATATTAAATTATATATATATATATATACTCTCATTAGCCTTAAGCTTATTGTTATTTATTATTATAATGTATACGTTCTTTTGGAGAGAGTTTTAACTAGACTCAATGCTCTAACGATTGATTTTTCCAAATTATGTTGTTAACAGAATGAAAGATTTTGACATAATTTATATGAAATGAAATCTAAAGGAATGCATGACTTTTTGACCTACTTCTTGGATTCTAAAAGGATCAACTTTTAAACACGTGTTAATTCAAACAATCTATATTCTAATGACTCCGAAATCTAAAGAAATATTCTAGCGATTCTTAAAAATATTTTTTTGAGAAATAATAACGGTTCGCAATTCCTTTTTACTTTTCATGAATATTTGAAACTAATTTACCTCACAATTGCTGATATCAAAATGTCTTGAAATGTAAATGACACTCTCTTGTCTGATGGTATTTATAGAATAATCCGACGGAAGTTGGGAGAACACTGAGAGACGCGTCGCGGACGGAGAAACTCTCTCTCTCTCTGTTAGCATGCAACTAGTCCCAAGGTAAGACTATTCTATTGCTGCATCTCGGCTGCAGCTCTGACTAGCCTAGATTCACTTAGGCCTCGCGCGGACGACCGCGGACGACAGTGCAAACGCATGCGCGAAAGAACCCGTTAACCGCATTTTTTATTGCGCGGTCATTCATCCTGCAAAGCAAATTTATATCGGCCGATGCCGATGACACATTTTAGCAACTGTTCATCATGATGATGGATGATATTTTTCCGGCGAAGAAGTATTGCTCTGGACGTTCCGCGAATCTTGTTGCGATCGCGAGAGGAGGACGGGGATTAGCAAGAAGGTCATATTGAGACTACCTTCAAGAAGTCTGATGAGAATTATCGTGTCATTCTGGGGCGCGCATTTCCGTTCCAGACTAATGTTTTGTTTCGTGGAATCATCTGGCCGAGATGGAGTTTAATTGACGATGCACGTCCGATAATTCGCGCGATGCCATAATGATAGCGTTTTAATTAACAACGCGTTTGCACCACGTTATCAGCGCTTCAAGCCCAAGGTTGTAATTTTCTGAGGAGTATCGAATGGGTATCGTATTTGCAATCGAGAAGAGTAACATGATCGCGCCGCTTGTATATTGGCCCGTAGAATCCGATAGACGTACGTCGATTGAGCGTAACACGAAGATTATTCTGACTCATTGCATCTTATTGAAATGCAGCTTGTCATGATAAGACGCGAAATTAAGAGAAATTTGCGTCGTTTCGTGATAGTTGATCTTTCTGCATTTTTAATCTTTTCACGGTTCACTCAAAACAAAATAAGAAATTGCCAATTAAGCTGATACACTACGCATATTCGTGTGTTAAATACAGAAGGACAAGCATATTTAGAAACCCAATAAAAATAAGCATACGTCTATTCAACTTAAATTGCATTTTTCAAATTATTTTAGAAAATTATTTTGGAAATTTTTTTTTATATTTTATGTATTTATTATTTGTTTT
>NW_017259334.1:803998-808702 GCF_001594045.1 Atta colombica | reverse complement strand
GATTCTAAGTTAAATTAGTCGAGAATATTTGAAATTTGCAAAATACTATTTTTACTGTTTATAATTCATAAAATTATGAAATTATCTATAACAAACACAATATGAACTTTTTAATTAAGCACAGAGATATGCAAACTTCGAAGCGAAAAAAAGTTTGACATTAGTTACTATACGGAAAGAATGTTTTTTTACCGTTTTGCTGAAGCATTTCTACAAATTTAGGTACAGATATAAAAATATGTAATTTTGTTGGATCGCCAAAATAATTAAATAACCCTATTGTTAGACTGTTAAATTTCTTTGTAATAGTATAATCATATTTTAAATGTTTTAGATAATTATTTTAATAATTTAAGAAAATTATTTTTAGATTTGTATCTAATTAAATATTTCACACAACAAAACTGTTCTTTCCGTGTATGCATCTTTGATATAATTCAACCAAGTGTCAGAAGTGATATCTGTATCTCTAATGATAGAATATTTTTTTGCAGATAACAGAACGGGAAGTGCCACAATAAGAAGTCTTACATACAGATATTCGTGCAATCACGCAGGAGGAATTCTAAAAAAAGGTAACAGCTGAATCAGCGGCGCGTCTAGAGACGTAGTTTTAAAAACATTCTCCTTCCTTGGGCACGGCACTTCCTACAGCGACGACCTCTTTAACGGCTCGCAGGCAACCGCCGTTTCATACCGTTTCGAAGGTGGTGTTCCGCATCGTGATTGCCATCGAGGAAACACGAGTAACTAAATCGCGCATAAGTTTTTTTCTCAGGTAAGCTCGCACTTGAACATTGACCGTCCAAACGTTTTTCATGTCGGATGCTGATCTTCGCGTTCGACTCGCTTCTTGACTTCAGCCTCGATCAGTCAACGAGACTTTTTCCCTTCGCCGCTGATCAGCGACAAAGCGTACGAACATCTCGAAGAGGCGACATGATTGTCTTGTTTTACGGCAAAAATCTGTGATTTTTCGTCACGGGAAGCAAAAATATTCACTGTGAAATTACCAATAATCGATGCTTCTCCGCAGCCTTTTCTCTTCTTTGACGTAGCCACGTCTTTAGTCAAGTTATTCGCACGATGTTGATTCACGTTATTACAGCGGTCCGCTTATGTCAGGCTTATCTTTCTTGATATATTTGAGAGAAAATTATTTTTCATATATAAAAAATTATGTTATGTAACTTGCAGAATTAAAAAGTATAAAGATGTCAAACGTGATCGACCTGTTGTTAACTGTTTCACGAGCCGTTTTAACCGACTATGCACGATACGTAGACGCACGTCTGTGTTACACGACTGTGCGCTTATTGTTTCTCTTTTCCTCGTGACAATTACAAACTTCTGTATGATAATCTTACAGAGCCATCGATTACGTAAGTGGAATGCATGCGACGATCGATAACAATGTGGAGTAATAATAATAATATTTACTATTGTTTTAGCACCGTCATTGCAAAATGGTTATGGCACATTGCATAAATGATTTGCGACAAATGTTTCTTTTAATAATTTAAAAAAAATCTGATCATGTCAGATTAATGCAAGGATAATTTGTCTTTCTCTTATAAAATTGCAAAATGTATATCATTTTTAACATATTTCATATATCTTAAATGGTCCATTCAAATTTTCGTGTAATTTATTTTAATATACTTTAATACATTGTAATTTATCACAAGATAAATATATTAGTAAATAACATGAATATTACAAAAAAATTAACAAAAAATATAACATTGACACAATTTGTAAAAAAAGAAGTAGAAGCATTTATTTTTTCAATATTTATTTTTAAATTTATTTTTTCAATAAATTTAATATTTATATGTTAAATTAACATTTCATTTATCTTGAAATTTATGTTTTAAAATATAAAGTCATTTACTCTGATAAATTGTTATTTGAATACTTAAAAATACTTAAAAATGTTAACAAAATGTTTAAAGAACAATCACGTTATATTAACGTAACAAGTACAACATATTTTCTGTGCGAGATTCTGTGAGACTTCTCTGTGAGACTCTGGGTGTCTTAAAGCCATGAAGTTGAAGCCATTGATAAGATTAGGAAAAAAAATTAACTACACTGAGAAAAAAATATAGTTAATTTTAATAAATATTTAGTTCAATATTACCAACTAAACATTTACTTACAGTAAGTAAATATTTGTTCATTAAAAAAAATTATTGTTAAATCAAATTAACATTTTTTTGTATCAAATAAATATATCTTTATATTTAATAAATATTTAGTTGGCAGTATTCAACTAAATATTTATTAAAATTGACTATATTTTTTTTCAGTGTAGAAAAAAAGAATCATTAATGCGGGCAAGATTCGAAAAATCCGACTTGCGCGCAACCGCGCGTATAATGCGGTTCTTTCGTTCTGCGCCTCGACACCTGTGTGAAAGAAGATTCCCCCGAGTAAATTCGCTCATCCCTGTCCGCCAAGAAGTCCGTATGAAAGAGTGGAGAGGGTTCGACTGATGCCCAGTAATTATTCCGCTTGAGTTACCGAGCAAACGGACAGGCCCTTAGCGCCCCGAAGAAATTTCTACCGGACGGTCCCCTCGTGGCGAAGAAGTCATTTGCATCTTTTACCACGAGAAAAGATTTCCGATGCCATTCGAGATAGAACTAAGCTAGCGTGGCGAAACATTGCGTGATCCGAAACGCCGCCTAGCAACTATTCGCTTGTTTCGCAAGTTAAGTAGAGGTTTTTGTACATTATCTCTTATACAATACAATTGTACTGTGTGTATGGATACAGAAATCAAACGATGTTAGAACAACGTATTTTTAACGCATTTTTTTACATTTTTTTATTGAGATCAACAATGTTGCCATGAATGTATTCAATATTTCAGGAGGGGCCAAAAGAGTTTATAATATAATATAATATGTATCTTCACGTAAAACTTTATATTAAAATTAAATTGAGAATCTTCGGTGAATTTTTTTATAAATAATAAGCGTAAGCGACACTTTGGCTAGTAAGATTTAATTTTTCGTCATAAAAATGATTTTCATAATCGTTTAATCGTTTCTCTCTGTCTAAATTTAGGGAGGAAGGAGCAAATGGCCCTTCTTGCATACGCCTATGGTTTTTTTCTTTCTCATATTCTTAAAAAAAAGTTTTGTTTGTTTTCTTTAATACCGTAAGACTTATTGGCTGTGACTTATTTAGCTTAGTATCGTGTGTGACTAGCATGAGTATTTTTAGCTTGACATCTGCCTAATCAATATTAATGTTCGAATAGTATACATGCCTGACCGTAGAGAATAAAATACCTGTTAATGAACTTCTTTACACTTTTATCGTTTTTTTTTTCATGTCGATGAAATATCATTAATTCCGTTAAGAAAATTTAATTTTATAAAAAAATTTTATTACATTTTATTACTCGTACGACGAAAGATTTTGTTTTGGTTCGCGAATAAAACGCAATATGCATAATATTAATTAAAGCTGATAGCTAAATGTTATCGAAAACTATTTCACCTTGTGCGCGTTCTTGACTTCGTTTCTTATCGCAGGTCGTAAAAATTGCGTGCACCCGGCACTCAAGTATCGACGTTATTAACTTGTCGCTAATGCGTTTCAGATTTGCTCGATAGCACGCGACCATATTCGTTTTGCATTCTATCCGATAATAATCATCAATATCAAATTACTTACATACTTCAACAAAAGAATCATTTTTATTCTCCCCGAATTGCCGTAATAAGTAGACCTGAAGATTTTTTCGCACCGAACACGATACCGTTGATGAAATTTGCATAGCATATTAGAATTTTGAGTAAATTGGAATGAAAGAATGTTTTTTCCAAGAACATTATTTTCCCCCATTCACTCCAATTTCTTCAAAATTCTGATTAATTTACTCATGAAATTCATAAAGATTTTCAAACTGTTTCCTTTTTTTCTCTTTCTTGAATTTTCGCGTGACTTCCAATTATGTTCTTTTCGGACACGCATTCGGAGTTTTCTAATTTGCACCCAAAATCACGTGCTTTAATTTCGATGTTGGGGGAGTCAGCTGTGCTCTCCTTCTTCAGTAAGCAACGAACCTCGAGCGATTCTTATGAATGGAATGCATATTCATTCAATTTCTGCACGTGTCTTCTACAGATCTGACATATGCTAAAAATCTTTCTCGCGCCAACTGTCGCTTCCTGTATAAATCCACGGACCTTGAAATGTATTCTTTTCGCGAAGAGAAATCACCCCAGTCACGCTCTGTTCGACAAGGAAGAGACTCGCGCGAGAAAGAAAACAGGTAGTCACTGGGAGTAGGAAGTAAGTCAAGCGTTTGATGTACCTTTCAGGAAAATGTACGTAGATTGTAAGGCATTGAAGATTGTGCCAACGACCTGCAATTATTTATATTTATTCTAAGAAATTACCGGGATACACAACATTTGCCGAGATATTTAATATTTTTCCAAGAATGCAGGGAAAATAGATGAGATAAAAATGCAGACAAATAAATAAATTGTTTTCTATTAAGAATATTTTACATTGTCGTATTTTATTTAAAGGATTTAAAATTTCTTTCTTCATATTCGGTCACATAATACTCTTCTTTAATCTTATAATGACTGTAGCTTCAGTATAAAAATTTTATACTGAATTATTTGCATTATATTATTATTTCTTTTCATTGTCAAACTTTATATATATATATATATA
>NW_017259334.1:801013-803910 GCF_001594045.1 Atta colombica | reverse complement strand
ATATATATATATATATACTAATAATTAAATACAATTTATAGTGCGAACCTTTGTAATATCTTCTGTTTACTATCATCAATTTATTTATTAATTACGCTATGTTGAATGTATTAATCAAGTTAGGAATCAAATCAGCATTTAGCCGCAGTTTTATCTTTTGTCTGTAATTAATATTTGTATTTATACGTATAAATGATGAGATGTATTATTTAGCATGCCTGTTTATTATTGCGTCCAATAAAGTTATTGTTATTATTATTATTATTAATATATTTGATATATAACAATGTATGACATGAATCTGAGACCGAAGAAAAACCTTAAGGAATCACATGATCCTTTTAACTGAAGGCATGCGTTTAACGAACGTCCCCTAGTTGCCTAAGATTTAAAGTTAGTCTGCGGCATCACCCTTCCCATACTGCTATGTAACTGTGGTTTAAATTGGTATAAAAAAAGAACCCTCCCCTCGATCCAACGGGAATATTTCCTGTCGGATGTTTTCATCCGGCAGTCGCGACGTTTCTAAGAGAGGAAAGTTAACCGAGAAAAATAGAAGCACGCAGTCTCATGTGTATTCAATCTGTCTTCGCCACAAGCTACACCAACTGTAGTTGTTTATAAGTGTGCAAAGAGAGACCGCGAGATAGACGAAGAAATTACAGAATGCTCAGAAAAAGTGTATCATTGCTAGATATTAATAGAAATTAGGATTCTTCATATAAAAAAATAGAAAAATAAAAAAAAAATATATAGATATAATACTATTAAGCTTTATTAATTTATAAATCATTAAAGAAAACATGAAAATTGAAATATAATGTTGAAATGTCAAAAATACCTTACACAATTAATTACGTTAAAAAAAAAATATGTGTAATGTAGAGTTAATAACATTTTATATTTTACATGTAATTATTTGGATGATTTTTAATAAAATACACAACTTTCAATGATGTCAATAGAAAATGCGGAACGTATGTTCCGTAAACAAGCGTTATTAAAGAGCCTTCACCTCATGCCGTCGATATCCCATATAAAAATGCGAACTAGAAATTATTGTAACATCATGGAAATTTCCTCAACGCTCTCTTGTTCCAATGTCGATGATCGCTATCAGCCAGTTAATTATCTTGGGATCCCCTTTAATAATTAACGTTACGGCACACAATACAATTGCAATCTGCATTTTGTTGAGCAGCGTAATCTCTATATCGCGTGAAGCGTTTTTCTAAATATACATATTCCTCCTCATTCGATTGCTTTTTTTCCATGAACTCGATTATGCAGTTAAGTTTATCTATGGAATTCACGATCCGTGACATTGTTTGGAAAAACACGAACCATTCTGAACCATTTAAAAACATAATTTATGATAACTCGTTTCATTGTGTCTTCTGCATTTTTATTCAGAATTTCGGGCTATCCACATTTTTTTCTATATTCAAGACAACCATCCACAATTTCTAACCTTGGCTCACGTACTACTAAACGAAAATAGATTTACGTAGGTTGCGGAATATCATTTAGTAGTTTATTTAGCGTTCGCGTAATGTACGTTCATTTGCTATAGGTCAGTGACGCCTATGTGTTTCACGCTTTAAAGAGATCAAAAAGGAAACAATTCTTTTATGATTTTAACAAGGAAGTTGAGAATAGAGTAAAATTGCATATTTTTGTTGAATTCGTTTCTGATTGCGATTTGAATCTCTCTTTCTAGAAACTTTTTGAATTTATCTTTAAAAGTTATATTTTCTTATCTAGAATAGTACAACACTTTTCAAGTTTAAAAGTAACTATTTTTATTATTTAACCATTTGTGTTGTATATTTTTTATTAATAATGCAATAGTATAAAAATTCTATTAAGTAATGATACATTAGAATTTTTGTCGAAAATGAACGAATCAGAAGATTCTGATGATGTTAATTAGAATTCTGGTTATCTCAATTAGAATTATAATAGAAAATTTAATTAAAAAATTCTGATTTTTTTGTCCATTTTTAATAATAAAAAGAATTTTAATAAATGCAATCAAACTCTTTTTTCAATTGTAATAGAATATTTAAGATAATGCTGTCGGCGAAAACGTAGAGCGTATCCGATGAATTTTATAACAGCTACACGAGGCACGAGCGCAGCACTTAGCACTTTCGGCACATCCTCGTTCAGATTCACAAATATTTATTCTTGCACTGTCTGGAACTTGAAAGATCCGCGCAGACGTTGGTGACTTTTTTCCCCTCACAATGGTATGATACACGGAGGAAATGTCAGTATTGATTCGAGAAATAAAAATCAATACACATTTTTAAACGTGATGAAGAAGAAGACCAATTTCCCGCACTTAAGTTGTTTTAATATAAAATGCTTGTCGGTTTTGTATTTCTTATTTTATTCGTATTTCTATATACATAAAGCCATTACCAGTAAGAGGATATAATTATCATTCATGTTCCCACTCGAGAATATTCGCAGAAAGCACGACGCAGTATACCAATGTATATAAATTTTAATTGCTTGTAATTGCTTGAATACACGTGTATAGGGACTTTGCATTTATAGCGCGAGGGTGTACTTGATCTGATCAGTAAGTTAAGATAAGATGATACGAGTTACTTTTCTTTTCTCTTCGTATCTTTATTAAATTATCATAGTAATTTACTTTATTATTTTGTTTTGCTAAATAATTGCTGTAATTTGTAATAAGAAAAATATTTTTAGGACAAGTTTTACTCAACATAAATAAGCGAAAAGCACTAATCTCAAGTTAGTTATTTGAATTTGTTTTTCATTGTTTTCTATCAATCATTTATTTAATCTATTGGATATTTGTATTATATGTATTATATTTAACATTATAAAGGCACTTGTTTAAATTGAAATTATTTTTCGTT
>NW_017259334.1:790501-800913 GCF_001594045.1 Atta colombica | reverse complement strand
ATATATATATATATGCAATTAAAAAAAGATTTTTTTATTATTTTCTTTTATTATACTTTTTAAGGCATTATCATTAAAGGTTAAAAATATCACTCAATGGGGAAATATAAGTTCTTCGCTATCTTACGTTTTTTAGCGCTATTTCCGGCCGTGAGTACTCCCTCTGCGATATTGTAAGGCATCACGCAAGAATGGACATAAATTGCTCTATCGATGATGTGAACATTTTCTTGATATCGAAGAAAGATGGCGTAAAGAGGAGAGCTCGTGGATGTCGTCTGGTCGAAATTTAAAACCTTTGCGCAATCACTTTCTTCATTGTCGCAAGAAATCCAAGACCACTACTGTCCTGAATCCGAGCAGCGCAGCGCCGGAAAGGCACGACCAATGGTATAACGTTACATTAGCTGTTAAATCCCGTATGTAACACTAGTCACGTGCAACCCCCTTCACTCTTCTTTCTCAGATCCATTCTCGATCTGTCTTGATTTAAGTATCTTTTCTTACGAATGACACCAGTCGTGAGAATAACTCATAGAATCACTTGTTCCGTGTAGTATATTTCGATATGGTACTTTTCATGAATCGATATTTGCTTTGCATGAATTCAATGTGACGCTGTGACGCTATGATGCTCAGTTCATTGTTCTATGCATAACGGATACATATGAATTCATGCGATTGCTTCGTGTAATTGTAATGAGACGTCGAATAAATGTGTATGTCATACATATTTATTCCAGATATTGTACGTGACCGAACAGGCATCTCCATATCGCATTAAAATGCGGTACATGTATCAAGATATATTAAGATAAAACAATCGCCAATGCGATGATTGATATTAATCAAAGTTTTAACTAAGGATGGTATTCATTGTTCGTTCTTATTTTAAGAACATTTTAAATAATGTCTTAAGATCCTAATACAGCTCTCTGATTAACATTATATTTAAAGCAGTCTTAAATATAAGAATTGATTTTGAATACCGACTTAAACCATATTATTAATTAACCATTGCAACTGATGTAACGAAATAATGTAACGAAAAATCAAAATTTGAAAAAGTTGAACCATTTGGTCTGCCCTATATTACTGAAAATCTCATTGACTTTAATTCCTTCGATCCCTTTATAGTCAATTGATTTAATCTATATTTTGCCACAGTGAAGCTAAGTCTTCGAATTTATTGTCGAAAACAGAATTTGAAAAAGTTCAATTTTGCAGATGAACAATCAGATGGACAGACATATGATCGAACTATAATGTAGTTTGCTATGCTGCAATACTTAATAATAGATATTGTGATTGATTTATATATTATTTTAAGACATTATTTTAAGTATATTTAAAACACACACACACACACTTTTTTAAGTAAAGAGCTCCTTAACTTGTAAAGGAATTAAGTATTTTTCAAAATAGTTTAATATTAATCTTGCACTCTTAATGTTAAAGATTCAGCTTCGACTGTTATGAGCCTTTATTTCCTATTTGGTACTCCATCCCTTATTGCACTCCTCATTTGTTATATTATGCAAATAATTTTAACTCACCTATGTGATGCGTCTTGCAGTGTTAATAAGATTTCGTAAACTGTAAGAGAATCACAAGAATCAGCGGAATTATAAATTATTGAAAACTGTATAGATACTATAAATTTTCGAAAATTATATTATATGTTTATTGATTATAGTACGGAGTTATTAAAATTCACAGTCGAACTGATCATCACAAGTTTCTGGCATCGACTGACGCTCTTTATGCTTCTCTGTGCTTTAACGAGAACGGCACATTCCACGAGCATTTCTGTTACTGTGTTTTGGTTTCCACGCGTGGTACAGTGGATTGAAACAACTAGGGGTTCTCAAACTGATAACACGGAATATTTACTTTTATTGTTTTTTATGTCTTCATTTGTATAGTATTTTAACTTAGGATTTCAGTAAAGTATTTTCGCATTACCTTATTTCCATTTTTTAATTTTGAGCGATAAATAATAGAAATAATAGAATGTACCTTCATATATAATGATGAAAAATAATCGAAAATATTCTATAATAAACATAATTATAAAATTTTATTATTTCCTACTCTAATAGAACTGATGACGAGAACATAGTAGAAGTAAGATTTCATTTTGTTTTCTAATATAATAGTTAAAAAACTTGTAAACCGTTATTATAAATACCCTGTCTAGATATAGCATTACAAGTGTCTTCCTTCGAATTTGATGGGTCTTTAATATATTTTTGTCTAAACAATAATAAGGGATATGTATTTTTGTATTGTTTCTGTTTTCATTTTTAAGAAGTGAAACACCCTTTGAAGAAAATCGATTATTGAATTAAAGATTTATCATCAAAATCAAACAAAAGAAGATACTTCGGTGATGTTTCATGTTAACAAAATTTTCTTGATTCAGGTAAATAAAACTATCAGATCTTTGCAAATTTTACGCGTCACGCAAATATGAATGACATTGCAATTAAGAATACAATCGATCAAGATATTATTTCTGAGAACTGATTATCTAAGGTACTCGCAATCAGACAGCTTGCGTACATGTAGATACGGTTTACCTTGCTGTTGTTGCACGCATCTTACTCGAGAAAAAATGTTATATATATATATATATATATATATGGACATATTTATATATAATTATATATAATTATATCTATAAACATTTTTTCTCGGATAGTTGGCACAAGATATATACTATTGTGTATCTCAATATTTTTCAAATAGATCAAATTACATATGGAAAGATATTTCATGGTTTTTATTATTATACATTATTTAAAATTAAATAGCTCATCTTGATCAGTTAACAAAATCAATTAGTTCGAACGTTTTATATTTATATATCTTATTTATTTATCTATTCCTAATATAATTTCTAATATATAAATTAAATGTATAACTATTTTACTAAATATTTTTAATGATAATATACAAAGTCAAACTTTTTTTAAGCTCCGTCGAGGAATTTCTATTATTCGATTCACTACATCGCGGCGACTGGCGCGTCGCGGAGACGTCGATTTTATTTATAGACTCATGAGTGCATGGCTGCATCAGGGAGAATGAGTGAAGAGAGAGACACATTGGGGTGCACGTTCGAACAGCAAGGGAGTATTGGCCCCGAGAAAGGAAGTCTATTTCCGGAAAAAAGGGGAAACTCTAATTTGTCGAATCGTGCGTTTGCGAAAATGCGTGCATATCATTTGATTTGAATAGATCAAGTACATTGAGTTTCATATTGACATATCATGCACGCAGAATGTGATGTCATAGAATATAGAAACAAAAAACATCTTAAATAAATTAATAAATTAAAATAAAATAATGAAATTAAGGCAAATGAGAGCATAACGCGAATGATTAAATACTGCAGTATTTAATTGAGTATATATAATATTTAAATACAATGCACGAAACAACAATATTATTAATCATGCTCCGCAACAACCGCATTATACTCTCATTTGTCTTAATTTTATTATTTTATTTTAATTTATTAATTTATTTAAGATGTTTTTTGTTTCTATTCTATGATCACATTCTGCGTGCACGATATGTCAATACGAAACTCAATGTACGTGATCTTTTCAAATCAAATATATTCTCATTTGCCTTAATTTTATTATTTATTTCGAGAGTCACGAGGGAAATTATAATTTTTCCATTATTAAATTAAAGTAAATTAAGTTGATGGTATTTGTTTAGAATATATTCCAAGAATAAATTCAGTACAAATAAAAGTTGTGAGCCTATGTCAATTTCTGCGAATATTAGTGTGTAATTACATATTTATTAATAGGATGTATTAATAGGATGTAATTTACAAAGAAATGTTTCCTTACAATAATTTTTTTCAGTTTATATTCGATAATTATCATACTGAAAAAGACTAAAAATCCAAAGTCGAAAAGTCTGCTAAAAGTTAACTTTACTTGGTAAATATATTTCAATTATTTATGTGAATTATCTTTATGACATTTACGCAACCGTTGAGGCTTATATTAGCATTTTATGTGTACTAAATCAATAATAAATGTAAAAAAAGAAGATCTTCCTGTTATTTATGAAACATAATATATTTTAAGACTATATGTATATTGAGATTCTGAAAATGTATGTTTCAGAACTTCCGCGCTCTTGAAATTTAAAGGATTGTGTCAACTTGAAGCTTCAAGTGTGACCGTCTGGTTCGCGTTACAAAGAGTGCTCTCGTAACGTTTTTTTTTTTCTTCAAGTCGCCAGTAAACCGGATGCGACATTACCGAGCGGCACGAGTCATAAAAGTACGTTAACCTGTTTGACAACAAATTTTTAACCGTTTCTTTTTTCTCGAGCGATTTCTTCGTTTCCTTCGTGATAACTTTAAAATGCATCGGCTTTTCCTCTCGTTTCGCTCGCTCGCCGAGACCGTTATCATGATGTGCCGTACTTTTGGCGAATAATCAAAAAGATACGCAAAACGAAAACCGATACCTGACTGTCAATTCTCATTATAAACAATCAACCTCATTCTGAAATAATCTTGAAATTTAACTTGTATCTCTCTTTGTATAACTTCCGCTGCCAATATTTTTATACAGTGAATGCAAAAAGTATTTGTACAGGAAAAATTTTTATTTAAAAGAAGTTTTATTTGTAGAAAATAAATAATTATTATTATATTATTAATTTATTAATTATTATTATTTATGATGAATATATTCTGTCCTAATATAAATAAAAAAATCAAGTTTTTCGCGAAAATAATCGTATTTATGATTTTCTCGACTGTATAAGTACTTTTGAGCTGTTCGTTATTTATATACGTAATATGAACTATAGATTTTCAGTATTCGCAGTGAATAACGGAACATAGCCTTTGTGGACCCAAATAATATAATTTTTCATTTTTGCTTATTATTGAAATGTTAATTTCAATAATACACATATTTTTAGATAAAATAATATTGAGAAATATATATTTAGTTTATATTCTTTGTTAATAAACTGCTAATTAATATTTATCTTTTAAAAATAAGGTTTTAAAAAAAGATATCCCTTTGTGTACGAATACTTTTTGAATGTACTATACATTTTGAACAAATTCGTCGAAACGTGATTTTCTCTTACAGCGTTTTTATTTCTTGTAATTCGTATGAAATTAAACAACATACATTTTTATTTAGCCAGCAAAAAATAATGTGTTTTTAATGATGAAAGTTTAATTAGAATTTAAAGATTTTGGTTAAACGTTTGCATTTGGATAAATTGTAATTCAGTTGGACACTAACTTTAATGAATCTTTTGGTTTACAAACTGAAATTGATAAAAAGATAGGCCACATTGCTCGGCTAATGCATTCGTCTTAGCCATATCTTCAGTCCGTGCTCTTAACTGCTGCTAATGGCGATCCCTTCGAGTGGCGGAGAAAGTAATCAAAGTCCAGGATGCACGAAGGGAAGAAGCTTAGAAGGCGCGCGGTGATTTCGAGCCGCTTGAGCGCTGTTGCGGAGGCGGTGATACGGAACGACCGAAACACAAACGGACACTCGTTTTTTCGCTCTTTATATTCAGGCTGGAAGTGATTTCACGCTCCGGAGGACCTCTCTTTGGTCTCCAGACAGGATCTAGGCGAGGCATCCTGCTAGCGATCCTCCTTTCTTGTATGTATAAGCATCGTTTAGTCACATTTATTCTTTATTTATTAATTTTTCTTTATTAGTTTTTTTCTTGATTTTTAAGTGATTTTAAATGTTTCACTATTGTTAATGAAATAGAAAATTATAATAGATGATAATTTACATTGAAAGAAAAGTTTTTGGTTCTTGTGATTATAATTACTATTAACAGTATTAATTTAACAGTAATAATTATAAAAATAGAGTTCCTAATATTTTACTGTACAATTACTGTACAATTGTCGGAAATAGTTACTTTTCTCAACAGTGCGTATTATGTATAAATGTTAAACTCATAAAAAAATTACAAATTCATTGAACGTATCTTACTTGTGCTAAGAATAAAATTAAAAATATATAAAGATTAAAAAAGAAAGAAAATTCAAGTGAACATAAAATTGGATATGATCAATGATATGGCTCAGGGACCTTGATTACTGTGGTAGATGGACAGTAATTCGCGTCGACTCGCTTGCTGGAAAGATTCTGGAAATAGCCTCGCCGTCATTCCGTTCTGTTGTGATCCAAGAGAACAGGTCATGATCGTGATCAAATTCACGACGATTCTCACAAGGAGCCGTGAGAGACAAGATGAAGGACGTTGGCTCTCGGTGATTCGTAACCCTGAGCGACTCGATACGGTTAGTTTTTGCGGTGTCTTGGTCCACCGGCCAAGAGAATCGGAGGAGAGGTCCCTCCGTGAGACATCCCTGAGGGAACCGCATGTTGCAAATGCACTTACTTTGTGTAACCGTAATCCATCGGCGATAGATTGATCGAACTTTGATGCGAGGGGAGAACCACCGACTGAAATTTCATCGGGCATCAGGAAATGTAATTTTTTATTTCCCTTTATATTTAATTTGTAGTGAAACTATATAAAATTATGTGCTTTTACAAAAATTAATAACGTAGTATTAATTTTTAAATTAGTAAAATAATTAATTTTTAAATTAGTAAAGCAGTACTTTTACCTCTAATTGTATAAATATATTTTTATACTAAACAAAAAATTATAATAATGACAGTATACTTTATAGTTTCTATGCAAATTTTTGTAATATTATATAATATAATGGTAATACAATAATACAAATATTTACAAATATTTTTTAAAATATATAAGAGAGAGAGAGAGAGAGAGAGAGAGAGAGAGAGAGAGAGAATCATTTAATAATTTTTCTTGTAAAAATGATGAAAATTAGTATAGACAAGAATGATCTTGTATTGAAAGATTAAAAAAATCATCGTGTCTAATAAAGATTAATTTACATTAATAGAAATAAACATAATGTTTTATAATTAAATTCCAAAAATATACACAGTTTTAACCAAAGAAGTCAGCAGTACAGTCCAAACATTTATTTAATCAATTGTAAATAATTTTCGGAATATATAAATAAATTATGAATCATCGATGGTTATGGAATGGCAAAAAACAGTTTTTTTTTTCTCAAAACAGTTTAGCGACTTACGTGATTATTTCATTGAGTCAAGACTCGAACAGCGTGCAAGTACCATTGACAGATTTATAATGTCTTTACCGTTGTATACTTTGCTGTCAATGGAAATATTGTCAGTTTAACGATGAATAAAACATGACAGCACTCAAAGATGATTAAAATTGCAAGGACGCATCGCATTCATTTTCATGATGAATCTTTACAATTTTGAACATAACTCTTTTAATACGATTTCTCAAAGTAATAAGCATATAATTAAAAATTCAGATAAGTATTATATTGATGGAAGAATCTTCTGTTGATTTGTTTTACATAAATAAAATTATACTGGGGAATAAAATTTCATCGTTTTCATATTGTTTTTAAGTATAATTTTAAGTATAAGTTTTTAAGTGTCAGTTTTAATAATAAAATTTTTTATTAATTTGGATGCGTTGAATACGAATGTGGTCTTAAAAATATTAAATTGGCTCTTTTTTTTAAACAAAACGATATCAAAAGTAAAAAAAATAAAAATATAAAGTTATAAAAATATAAATTTATTTATTAAAAAATATAAAGTTTAATATAAGAAGAAATGTGAACATGTTCTACTTCACGACCGTTAACTGCTATGTAGTGTAAAATTATAACAAGTTCAATTTAATAGTTTGTTTAAATATTATTTCAAGTTCCTTCATCCATATACAAGATATATTTAATAATAAATAAAAATTATCAATCCATTTTTTCTTATATTACGAGATCTTTATTTTATAATGTCAACTGTGACTGTTGATAGATACGCTGCGAAATACTAAAAATCCGAAAGTACCAAATCATATGCAAAAAAACTGAGCAAATGGTGTTCGCGTGGCGGGTCAGGCCAAACGGACACTCGAACCAGTTTTCGCGAAAGTTAAAAGTAAAAGGGTCGACGAAGCGGGTCTCTCGATATGAATGTCCTTTAATTAGAGCAGCCTGCTGGAACTTCTTTCTGGAGGAACGTGTTTATAGGGTATTAGTTAATTTATGGTGGATACACGCGGGGAGAGATATGGATAGACACGCGTGTTGTTGCCGTTAGAAAGTGAAATGCTACTGGGCGAGTTCGTTTTGGCCATTGTGGACATCGTTTAGTGATCCTCGATCGGACGTTTACCCCTCTCATTTAGGACCGCCCCGATTCACCGTAAAGATCGCAATTTATCGCCGTTGCTGACACACGTTTTCTTGCCACCAGTTTGCCTGGACGACAGTTGAAGTTTTTCACGGGAGCAGGAACGAACCGTTAAAGTTTTCGATATCGATTTGTTGCGGTAGATACACTTTGCAAAAGATTGAATATAAATAATCATTGGCAATTTATCATGTTGTTTAACGCGATTATAGTAATTTATGACATTTTCAAGATGAATGAGAAAATGCAATCCTTTTATTCTCAGATGAGTCAGAATATATCTACAAAATATTTTAGGTATCGGTTTTTGCGGTACGTTTAAAATATTAAAAAAAGAAAGTTTTTCTATATACCTTGGATTGAAATCTTTTATTTGATTCATCAATAATAAAATATGCGATCCATTATCCGATCAAATAATAAAAGCATAAAAAAAGCTAAAAAAATTGATTTATAGCTTTGTACAGCAGAAAAAATTGTTTGATAGATCATTCTGTCGCGATCGCAAGCGATTCATCAAAATCGATCAGCCGGGACTGTTACAATCAGGTGCTGTCGCGATCCAAACTGATTCTATAGCTAATTCAATCAATTAAATGTACGATAGGGTGAATTACACGTGTATCAGCGATAGACACTCATTAAGTGTACATTCAACAGCACACCTGGTGTCCTTCTATTGATGGAGTAAGAGAAGTTTTAAAATTTAAAGTCATGAACGGCTTAAATTTTTTAGTTGATATATCACATACAGAATTCGGGGCAATATATTATTTATAACTTCTAATTATAAATTAAGAAATAGAAAACAAATTAATTTATTTGGATCACATTACAATAATATAATAAATTATGAGGTCAATTAGCAAACATGGGTGTCGATTTCTTTAAACAGTTTCAAATATATTTGTCAATTAATAAATATGATTACGGAATTACCTTTGACTCTACTTGTTAGTCCTCTGCAAAAAATCAAACAGTAAATAATTTGGCTTTTAATGGTTTATGTAATACAATATCTTGCTGCAACTTTAAACAAATAATTATGTTCAAATAAATTTTTACATAAATATTTATTAGGATTTTATTAATATATAAAAAAAAATTTTATTCACGATGCTACATCCTCATTTATAAATAGGTATCTTATCATTGTGATTTTAGAATTGGGATGAGAATAAAAAAAATTAAATAACTTTTAAACCAATAAGAGAATTATGCTCAAATTAGACATAGATACTCAGATGTAATAATATGTAACTCACTTTATGATATTTTTATATTTTTGATAATATTTTGAGATGTGACACAATCTTAAATTAAGTTAGATAAGAAATTTGATGTAAAATTTTCGGAACACATACATTCATAAAAAATTTAATTTACATGTTTCGATAATTTCCTCTCAATCATATGATCGATGCTAATCATCCGTTGCAATATGTAACGGCCGAAAATCCATTTATGAAGCGACATTTCGTCAATATTCAATTTAACGCAGGCATGGTTTCGTGTTTGAGAGAGGCATCGTATTAGTTACTATTATCGAAATGACCAGCTAGGATGACAGCCATTAAAACTATAAACCAGCTGCTTCCCTTCGCGGAGTTCCTCCCATAGGTAGAAGACTCTGCGGTGCATCGTGCATTATAATTAACCATATAGCGACCACGCCGAGTCACCCCTATGCTCATATCGACGTACAGATAAGTAAACTACTCACCTACACAGGGTGCCATTAAAAAAATATTATAACATATTATTGCCATTGTAAAATTATATTTTAGAATCGCGTAAATACTACCACGTAAATGTACATATCGCTCATTTATTACAAAAACGACATAACTAAAAAATTCTCATTTTTATTTCTTGCAAAAAATAAATGGAATCATAAAAATACCTTAAAAGAACATAACTTTATTGTTATATAATCAATTATTACATTAAAATTATATTTTAAAATTAATATAACAAACTTTTAATACTTCAAAAATTTTAAATATTCAAACTTATTTTCTATTTAGTTTTTGGAGTTGTTGTAGAAAATATGCAATCGAGATACTAAAGAATAATATATTATTATTAAAGATTTATTGAACTCAG
>NW_017259334.1:788955-790401 GCF_001594045.1 Atta colombica | reverse complement strand
ATATATATATATATAAAATACACACATTAAAAACATTCGTCTCACAAATTATTTAAAAAATATAAAAAAGATGTTCGTTAAACTTCTTACTTTAGAAACATTCTTCTTATTTATATTATTCTGATATAATATACAAGTTATAAAACTTTATTTCAATATCTTTATTGTTTTTTCTTTTCTTTTTACTGTATTAAAAATTTTTATAAAATTTTTGAAATATTTGATAAATTTTATGAGTAACTGATTATCGTACGGGTGCATCGCAACAGTTTTTTGGTTTCACCCTATAGTTTTACCCCCATGTGTCCATCGAGAGACCACCATGGCACGCGTCCAGGTGGATGTTACAAAATGTTCGTTACAAAGCGCGATTCATATTGCTCAGCTGTCTAATTTTCGATGATTTTGACTCGAGCTTCCACGTGTCGATTACCCTATAAAACGTGTCGATGGAATATCAGATAATATCGACTTGTCTGCCGCTTTTTAACGTCTGTTAACATGTTATTAATTTAAAAGACTTTGGATAATACAGATAATTTTAGATGGAAAAATATTACAGCACAGTAATACGACGCGGAATAACTACTACTGTCTCAATCGATTAATTTTTAATTAATTAATCGATTTTAATTTAATTAATCGATTAGTTTTCCTTGTAAAATTAATTTATATCAATTGAATTAATCGAAAGAAAGTATACAAAGAATGATCATAAAAGGTTACAATTTTTAAATCGTGTTTGTATAAAACGCCGTATAAATAGAAATAATAATAGAAAGAGTGGATATACACGATAAATATCAGATATTTCGAAATAATGAGAAATAAAAATAAGCACATATTTTTGGATATTTTTATTGAAGAACAATAAAGTTTCTTACAAAAATGTCTTACTAAACTTTCACGTGAGTACTTTTAGTGGTTTTTTTCGAATAATGCAAAGGACTCCATCTCCTGACTCGTTTTGCAATGCTCTCTTGGATTTTGGTAACACTCTCTTGGATTTTTTTCTTTTAGAGGCATATCAAGAATACAGTTTATTCTATTAAATTACTGAACATAAATTTTTTGCACAACTGAATTGTGATTGCTATTGGTATCATACTAATATTGTGAAATTCTACAGCGTACTTGGTGTGAAATGGAATAACTGCTGGATTTTTCATATACTTTATTACTAAAAGTATTTACTACTAAAAGTATTCATATAGAAGTTTCATAATTTTGTAAAAACTTTTTCAGTTGTTCTTTAAAATAAAATGTGCTCAAAAATATATACGTATTCGTTTTGATTCTTCATTGTTTTAAAATATCGAAGATTTATCCTGTACGTCTTATGTAGAATATAAAATATTACATAAAAATCACACTAATATTTATTTTTATTTTACCAATGTAGATTATCTTGATTTAACTTACTTTTATATATGTATATATATATAT
>NW_017259334.1:783852-788693 GCF_001594045.1 Atta colombica | reverse complement strand
ATAATATATTATAATCTTCTTCTAGTTAATCAAAATTATAAAAAGAAATTTTATATAGTTCAAAAAATTATCTATTTTTATTTTTGTACAATTATTATCTTACTTAGCATACTTATATACTCTCATGTATGTATGTAACAATATGTTTATAAAAATAGTTTTGATATACATTATATTTTAAATATAATAGTAAAGGAAGTGAAGAAATAAAAACACAATAAGTAAGAATGAAAGCACAATAGTTTATTACTAGCTTAAATGACTAGATGACTAGAGAACTTTCCCTTTTAATTCTAAGACAACATGTACATAGGACATTCTCCTGTCTCATGCGATGAGAATGCGGAGTTGCGAATAGACGGTTGTAATCAATTAGTCTTTGGAGGCGCTGCATTGTTGGCTTCGTCATGGAACCAACCGTTTCAGACTTTCAATGAATAGTCGCCGCCATGAGAAGTTTTTAATATATTGTTAAAAACCACAATAAATTGCTCTAAATTGATTTATCAATTATTTAAGCATTTTAATTGACGATAAGCATTTTAGTTGACGAATCCATCCAAACCTCCATAAATCTCTCTCTCTTTCACACACACACACACACACACACACACACACACACACACACTTTCTCTCTTTCTTGACGAATTATTTACAAAAATTAATTAATATGTCCGTCGCGATTAAATCTAAAGAGGATTATTTCAATAATTGATGATAATATATGATGCGAAAGACCAGGGAATAAATATACAAATTTCAGTAATGTAGACGAAGTCCGGTTTACACAAACAATCGTTAAAACCCCGCGCCTAAGAATTTGTGCTCACTTTTCATTAATCATGGCGATCATCACTTTGTGCAGTATATTCTTTATAATTAATTTAAAAAATAGTATTTAAATAATATTTTAATAATCCGCTAAAATATATTAATTTTTTTAAGTAATTTCAAGCTAGTTGTTTTCTGGTTAGTTTTTTGCCGCCTAGTACGTTTAAGTTACATGGCGATTTTTTCGCCACCGCAGCAAAATAAGAGAAAACCGCACGTGTGCGCGGGGTCTGTGCAACAGAATATATGATTAGTTCAATGTCTTCTACGTGGTCTTCGTTGTAGTTGTCGTTGTTGTCGTAGGAATCGCCTTCGTTGTTTTCGACGATTCCACATTTTGTTTCGACACGTCCACTGTGGCCGTCAGCGGCTTTTTGTTCACATCGCATACTTTTCTAGCTCGCCAATAATCTGTAACAAAAATATTATATCGGTTATCATTAAATATGTATTGTTTAACTTTATATTACTCGAGCGATTTTTTAACGTATTTAAAACTCACGTGGAGCATTTCTAACATACCAATATTACATCACAATTTTTATTGTTCTCTTTGGTTTACAATTAAAATAACGATTGATAATATTCTACATCTTTTAGATGAAGAAATATAAATGGAATTTTTTTCTAAATTGAAATAATTTATTCTAAATATTACATATCTATAATGATTATAATAATATTTATTATACATTTATTATACATTTAGCGATTTTATAAAGGTGACTCCAGGTAACATCGTCAATGTATGTCACATTAGCAAATATTACGCATACACATATGCACATACATGCACAATATAAATGTAGGTCAATGTTTAGGGAATGTGTGCAAAGTTGGCGTACATTGGCCATGTCATCTGGAGCCACTTTAAAGCTAAACATCCTACGCAAGTATAGGTAGTGAAAGATTGAGCACCATAAAAGGTAACGATACTGATATTACGGTGTGTGTGTGTGTGTGTGTGTGTGTGTGTGTGTGTGTGTGTATATAAATATAATAAAAGTGAAATTAATAAAGAAGTCATTTGTTTTGCAGAGCTATTCTGTAACTCTTAACTTAAGTTATCGTTATAACGTTGCGCAGTTTTTTTTATCATGGTAAACCTGTTCATTCCTACGTTTCGCATCAAATAGATATGTATCTCTGCGACGGAACACGTAAAGCTTCTTTCGTAATAAGTATATACTCAAGATTCCGTAATAGTTGAGGTTTCATGGATCGATGGGGTCAGGGGACGTAGAGTAACCTGTATAGGAACACTGTGTGAGAGAAGTATGAAATTTCCACAACAAAGACTGCGTCTTAGGAGCACCCTAGTTCGATCAGGTAGCCACCTGAGTGCTCTACCCTCGTTTCTTTCTGCTTTTCTCTCTTTTTCTGACTGACTACTTGACAGGTGCGACTTAATGTTAGCAATACCGGTTTGGAAATCTGCTCTTTTCTCTGATATTCTGACAAAAATATGAAATGCATAAAAATCACATTTACACATCTTTTATTTTGTGACCAAATCTGTAAAAAGACTATTGATTCACCAAACAAAGTATTCGCATCCATGATTTATAGTTAGCATTAGATTCGATTAAATTTTCATTTATTTACAGCTCAAACCATATTTCACATTATTGCGATCACGTTCTTGCAACAGCTACTTTGACCAAGTTTGAACATCTTGGTTGATATTTACAATGGAATATGACTTAATCGGGTGAGATCCGATAACATGGCATTTAAAATACTGAGGAATATTAGCATTTGTGAATCGATATAGTAAATAGAGTATGGTCCAAATCGATGTAAAAAAGACTGAAAAAATCCTCAACTGCCATATGTCGAAGACATGATCCTTTCTCTGCGCTTCTCTCTTTTTGGCAACGGTCCGCCATATGGTGCGCGAAACCAAGTTCTTCCTCAACCAACATCTCTCTCTCTCTCTTTCTCTCTCTCTCCTCTCTCTCTTCTCTGTTCTCCAGTCGCGTTTACGATTTTGCTTGTCAACATCTGTTTCCACGCCTCAACGTGCCGCAAAATAGATCCTAGATGCGTCGAAAAAAGCTCGACGCTTACCTGTCCATATGTCTCGAACGTGATTCCACCTCGAAAATTTTCTTTTGTTCGCGGATCCGAATACGGTCCTCCTGACGCGTTCTTTACTCGAGCGAAGGATTTCGTTTGAATCCTGCGCTCTATAAGGCGTTTTCGATTTTACGGGGAAACCACACGAACGGATCACAAAGTCTGCTAAATCGCAATTGAAGGAGCCCTTTGTCAACATCTCAAGATCAAGAATATCGAGAGTTTTTTATTCTTACGACATGAAAAATAATGCTGCGATTATCCTTATTCGTTTTGCAATACAATCCGTGTTTATTTTCCCTTCAGTATTAATTGTAGATGAAACGAGAGTACGTTTGTGATCATATATTTTAAACCAGATAGATATAAAAGATGATAGTTCAGATATTTCTTTATTTGACAAATTTATTTATTGCATGTAAATCTTAATTATTTCTTTTAACCTCAGAGTAAATACAAGAATGTATATTAAAATTGTTACGATAATTAGTTATAAAATATTTTAAAAAATTAAGTATTTAAACATGTAAAAAATTAAATAATTAAACATGTATGTGTTAAATGTGTGTGTGTGTGTGTGTGTGTGTGTGTGTGTCTTATGACTTTATGTTATGAGATTGATAAAAATTTTATTCTTAAAGATATTAGATATGTAGAGCAGAAGAGTGCGAATTAGTGTATTTGCATCAAATACAACTTGTCTCAGCAGGTGGTGGTGGGCGACCTTCGTAAGGTCCCGCGCGACACAGTATCGCGTGTTCGCGAGTCTGATTTAATCGTGGGAAAAGACGTTCTAGTCGTCATGGGCCCTTAGCAAGGGCCAACAGGTGTCGGTGGAAAAAGAGCTAGTTGCGCCGTCCCGCTCTGTTAAATTTTCGAGGGTCTCGTTGTGTTCCAACCCAAGAAGTCATCGTGTGGGGGATTATCAGTGCAAATAGGCACAGGATCTCGAGGTTGAGAAATCATAGGGTTTTCCCCACCTCATAGGTAAAATTATCGCGTACGCGTGTTTCAACGTACGAATGATTTTTTTAACTTGCAAACCAACAATGAATTCCTATATAATTTCAAAAAGAATATTAGAGCCATTCTACACGCTGATTGAGGAATAAATAGTTTTTTTTTAGAAATCTATCTCCCAAAGCAACAAAAGGAACAATTTTATTGGAGTATCTAAAAATTGTGCTACATGTAGATCTGAAGATAATCTTGTATTATCAAAATAATTATGTAGAAAACCCAACACACATAAGTACATATGATGAGCGATGTTGTGAAAAGTTTTGATAATCTAACAACTAATCTAAATCCTAATTATTTTGATAATGTACAACAAAATTATTTTCAGATCCAGCTAAATTTTTAGATATTTCAAGAAATTATTCTTTCCGTCGAGGCACACTTAATCTAAGGGCGTGCAACCTGGTCGATAATGTTGGTTTCATATATAATAACATGCAATATTTTGCACTTGGTCGAAGAAATGATATGTCCATTGTGCATAAGAATTCATGCGATAAGTCGAGAGAAGTGGGCTTGATTGCATCATGCCTGAAGAATCCAAGGAATGCAATCATGAGTTTCTTTTACTCCTTGGAAATTGGCCCTTCGATGACTCAGTATCCTACAGGTACGTTGTCACGCCTGCCTTAGATACGTGACTCATAGGAGTGATCTCATTCTCGATCGCTCTTTCTCTAACTGCATTCTGCATGGACTGGCGACCGATCGCTTCTCACGATCGTACACCACACGTGTCCACTTATCTTTTCGTGATAACGCGAGTATTTTTTGTAGTATATATTTGGTTGTTCCATAGAAACCATTGAATATCTTCTCGAATAAGATAAAATTATGAAGAAAAAAAAGTATTGTAAAACAAATTTTTCCAATAAAACTATATTTAATAACAAATTTAATTTTCATTGAAT
>NW_017259334.1:781372-783752 GCF_001594045.1 Atta colombica | reverse complement strand
TATAATTATAATAAATATATACTTTTTAAAATATATATTACTTAACTTGAAATTAAAAAATTAAAAAAGAAGAAAGAAGAAGTAGAAATTATTCATTTACATTTTATAAACAATTTAAAAAAAAATTTAAAAATCATTCATATAATTGGATTCAATTTATTAAAAAAAAAAATGTTAAATCGGTTGAAGAACTGGTAGATAAAATGTAAATGATTGACGGAAATTATTTACGTATGTGTATTTTGTAAATCGCCTTTTAGAAAAGAGAACGAATTCTTGATCTTAGTCTGAGATTCAGACTACATTTGGATTATCTGCAACGGGTCTGCGACCCGTTTACGACGCGTGCTTCTGGCGTAAGAAACGACAGGGTGGAAGATTGGTCAAAGGAGAGCGTAAGACGGGTAGCCAGGAGTATTCTGGCGAGGGACGGCTACAGAGAAGAGAGGAGGAGAGAAGGCGGAAGAGAGGCGGCGGGTTTAGAATAAGAAAACAGGTCGGAGCCACGCGACCACGTCGCGTCTGCGCGTCCGGCTTCCCTTTCTTCGTCACGGCTTTCCCGCCAAAAAGCCGCTGCTTCGTTCTACGACGCCACAGCAATAGACTCGCAATCCCATTCCAATGTCATCCAGCAGGCTAAATAGCAGTCTATTGATTAAAGAAAACCGATTTGAATGTTTTCGACGACAAATTGGTTACATGTCGCAAGTATTCGAATATCCATGACCATACTGCGTGAGAATCGTTACATAATTCTGTTCCCACCTCAATAAACTTATAGCGGTATGCCATATTGAATTATAGATACGCATCCTTTGTCGCTGCATTAAAACTTTCTATCTCTCATTCGTCAAACTTAAAATATATCTATTTCGTTTTAAGTACAATAAGTACAATCGTTGAACCGCAAAGAAGAAATCTTATATGTAAGAGATATTTTTAGATTTATGTTCACGCACATTAACTCGAAGAAGACGATATTGGTCGACCTACTTTCGCGCGCCGTACATGCATCCCGCGAAATTCACGCTTGTTGCCCGTCGGGCAGGGAATCTTGTCGAACGTATGACTCATGCTTCTTCATGCATATTCCGCGAGCATACACACGCGACGCGTTCGCGCGCCTAAATTGCCGCCAAGGCTCGACGATAAAGTTCGCGCGAAGTTGATATTTCGCGAGAAGAGAAATGTTGCTTACCGTGAATGCTAGTCTGCCTTGAATACGGATTACTTCGCTTTTTGCCGGGCGACCGGTCGCTCTTCTCGTTGTTCCGCCTCTGATAATTATTCTCCTTATCCTCGGAACGAGGATCCACTCCCCATCTCTTGGCGAACTTGCTCCTCTCCGCGTCTAGTGCCTCCTGGAGCATCTCCATTGTCTCTCGCGGATTTGGCCGGCCGAAGAGGCAGCGTGGTACTCGTGAGGTCATCGTCGTACTGGGCAACACCGTGTAGTAGATTTCGTGACAAATCGAGGCTGCCAGCATTTCGGGTACTTGTTGTGTTTCCACCGTACGTTAGTCGAGCAAGCAGATCCCCGGGAACTTTTGTTTTCCAGTTCAAAGTACGTACCCACTCGCTTCTCCGTTTTCAGCGAAATAATATCAAGAGCGTCTCGAATGTCTTCCAGTTCTTCCGATTCGGCGTATTCCGGAAGAACAGGAGAATCCTTGGCTGTATAAATTCTGCTGATCCACTCGACTTTTCTGTGAAGTTTTCTTCTTGAACGGTCGCTCTTCACGGGCTTGCGCCACGTTCAAGAACAATCGTTCCTCAGTCCTCACTGCTCCACGGTCAGACTAGTTCTGGTGGGATGTAGAATCGTTCCAAGCAGTGGGAGCCTCGTATCCGTTTGAACGAGCCACGAGGTCCGGTGTTCCCTTCCACCGAACGTTTGAATTCAAATCTGATTGGCGCGCCCTGCCAGTTGCGCAGTAAAAATGGCGCGAATTTCGCATAGTAACGTCCTCGTCATACGCACGACGACATCCAATCGCGTGTTCCTTCTCTAGTGCGCATGTTCTCCACGTGTACCCTCACCACCGCATTTGTTTGAAATCGTCCAACGGATTATGCTAAGCGATCTCGTGGTAGAGAAGACCGAACGTGCACCATGAAGCGCACTTTTTGCCTTTTTTCTAAGTAGCGCGACGTATAGAATGATCACGATCGTAGCGTGTCGCGATAGGATTCGAAATGATCTTTCTTCCGGCGAGCTTTTTTTCGGATTAGGTTGGTATGTCTTATCAATTTATCGCATGGAAAGATTCTCTTTTTATCATTGATCCGGAAATTGCTCTCTTCATTTTTATTCAAATCAGAACTAGATATTTAAAATCTGTTTTTTTAATTAATTCTCAATTTTAGTAAACATTTTTAT
>NW_017259334.1:776101-781272 GCF_001594045.1 Atta colombica | reverse complement strand
TATATAAAAGGATTATAATTTATATATAAACATATAATTTATACGAAATATGTTTATATCCTTTTCTCTTTTGTAAAATTACTTTTTAATACAAGAAAAAAAAAATAATAATAAGAAAAACATAAAACTAATTAATAGATTAATTTTTGCATTGTTTTTCACATAAATAGTCAAGTTTGGAGAAATGAGAAAAAATTGCTCATGTATAAATTATAAACAAATCTCACACACACAGTATACAAGCAATTTTTTCTCATTTCTTTAAATTTGACTTTTTGTAAAAGAAAAAACTCTTATTTTATTTAATTCTTTTATAGACATTATTTGGAAAAAATGTCAGGTCGAATCTGGTGCTATATATAAATTGATACAAAAAGTTTGTTTTTTCTATTCAGTTCCAATTTGAGGTAAGGTTTAGAAATTGAATAATATTTTTCTAGAAAGCTTTTTGGAAGAATAGATGGTTTTGATCCTGTAAGCGCGCGCATTGATGAGACTGCAGGACAGTTCGTCCAATTGTCGTGAGCACGATTGCCCTGAGCATTTTTGCGGGAAGTCGGGCGTTCTGCAACAAGAAGAAAAAACTCGGACGGCCGTCCGAGCAGGTGAAGCAGCCGGAGAACGAGAGGGAGAGACCAAGTGGAAGCAAGTTCCAGGCAGAGAATCGCCCTTCGAAAATTGCCGCAATCGCTTTCTCGAGCGCATAGAAGTTTTAGTACAGAAGTGACTTATGAACGAGACACCATAACCATAATCGTCTAGTTTGCATATGATTAATCCTGTGACATAAAGGGTGAATCGTTATATGTCTGTTTAGTATCGTTTGAGATTAATATCTTATCGCTTTCCTGCTAAATCTCCTTGTTGTCTCGCTTTTAAATTGTCCAATTAATCATAATTGCAATATTATACATTATTTTTTGCCTATTCTGCACATTTTTCTGTACATGAATATTGAGTATTGTATAGCCAACAACATGACTCAATACGACGCTTTCTATATAAGATATTCAAAATGTAAAGAATAAACTAAAGTTTCACTTCTGATCCTTAAGCGTTACAGCTCCTTTCTTTTTTTTCCAACAAAAACTGATTTGATGATTATTTAGTTCATTCATTGGAAAAACGTGATCCATAATAATCCATAAACGTGATTTATAAATGAGTACCACAAACTATGGAATGTGATATATATTTTTTATCGCGATAAGGCTTCTTTTTCTTGCGTTTTCTTAAGTTCTAAGTTGCAAGAAAAAAAATCATTTATATTAGATGGAAAGAACAATTATGTTAAACGAATTAGAAATTTAACTAAATATAAACCTGAAAATAATTATGTAGAATGCTCAAACTGGTTACTATAAAGTTAATATTTTTTTGCATTTTTGTATTTTTGTATTTTTATTTTTTGTTCAATTTTTTATTCATATAACTACTCTTTGTACTTTGTGATTTATTTATTTTAGCTGAAAAAGACTTGAAAGTGTTACGCTTTAAAATAAAATTTATGTTCATTTTTATTTCATACTTTTTAGTTGCTCGTCTTGACCTTCTTTTTTTTCTTTGAGACAATTTAGATGTACAAACATTAAATAAGTATGCGCTATGTGTGTATATATATATATATACATATGGATGTACATGGAATGATGCATGACGCACGTTGCCGTCATCACGAGATCAGACGCGTATAATTATAAATGTCTCGCACGATATCGAGTGATAAGCGCTCAAGTCATGGCTCTCTATATCATGGCCAACCGAACAACGGAAGTAAATTCGACCATTACAGAAAAGTACAGGGCAGCGTCGACGCATTCGGATGCGTATACTTGCACATGCGGCATCGTATGTTCTTGTATGCTCCATCATGGACAGGTGAACACCGTGACCACCGTGAACCAGTGCCCGTAATGATCATTACTGTTTTGTGATTGCTTCTTGAGATTTTTCCACTTTTAATGTCCATGAGAAACAGCTGTTTGGCTATTATTGCTGATTATTACGCGCTTTGCTCCCTGATTATTCCGTGATTACTTCTCAACGTGATATTGTAACGCAGCATGCGAAATTGACATGCTTATTATCCATCGATACAAGGAATATTTTTTATAATAAGGAATATTCACAAGGTATAAGAGTTGAAAAGCGAGTCTACTCGCCGAGAAATCTGCTCCACAAATCTTTTGTAACGCTTAGATATTAATATGTAAACCGCGATGCTATCCTCCAGAGCGTAAATCGTTCCTCCTGCTCTCGTTTCGACGCAGCCGTTGGATCTCTGAGGAAATGCCGACTTCCTCCTCGTTTAAACAAGGGAACGTCAATATCCGTGGGGGATTTCGAGTTTCGAGTCCCTCCCGCTCTCCATCGGACTCTCGCTTCCGGTCCTGGTCAAGCAGACCGGAACAAGCGGGGTCCTCGGGTACACCGTGACGTCGGAGCATCGTCAAAAATTAGGGAGAAACCGATCTGCAGGGGTTCCACGCCAGGATGTAGCTAATGCCACAACTTTAACTTATACCGAAGACAATTACTGGCTCGATCATTTTTCACGGTTTTATGATCAATCTAATGGACGGCGTGTTCACGATTTTTAGAAATTCTGGACGGTTAGATTGTATGTTATCGTTGCAATCGAGCCGTTGATTTCATTATTTTAATTTAATCCTTTTCAATACGTAAAAAAACTGATAGAAGTATTATAAAAAAAATAAAACTCATATGTTATATTATTTTTTGAAGTTAATATTAATTTAATAACAGTGTTTATAAGATTTATAGATTTATTTTTAAACAGAAACTTATGTTTTGTTTTTAAAACTGGAAAATAACGCTATTTATTATTATTATTAATTATCGTTATAATTATTTTTTTTCAATAATATATGAAATAATAATGTTATTCCCTTATTTGTGATGTTGCGATGAATTCAAAAATAGTCAATTGAAATATTTTTATATTCTAACAGCAAAACAATATAAAATATAAAATATTATTTTTTATAGCTACTTTTACAAACCTTTGAAAGTGCAATTTCATCAAAAACCTCCTCAATAAAAAAGCGTAATAAAATATGTGTATTTAATATAACATTATAGTATTAATACTGATATATTAATAAAAATCTTTATTTTTAAGAAATTAAAAATAACATACAACTTTTATTTTTATTATTCCTTTGTATGAACAGCAATTTATATATTCTTAAACTGTCATACATATTTCTTCTTGCGTTCTTGTCATAATACACCATACGTGCTATTATCATTTGCAGGCACGATCATTACCCCGCAATGGAGGAAAGCGAAGTCGGATGAAAAGATGATCGACAGCTGACATTGTCGTCAAGGAGGAAGAAAAAGAGGCGAGAAACATCGAATAAAATGAAATGAAGAAACCGCAAGGAATAAGGTAAGAAAATTCGAAACTCTACCCTTTGGCCATCGGTGTGAGCACCTGGCAGCATATGTGCCAAATATAAAAGGACGAACATCTCCGCGGCCCTGTCTCTATCTCTCTTTCTCTCTCTCTCTCTTTGCAAATTCTCTTCGTGCCTCCGCTTGGAAGACCCTGAAAATTCTGCGGAATCACCGATGCGTCTCGCGCGGCTTTCGTTCAGCGTCGAAATTAACGGGAGCGCACCGCGTGTCGGTCAGCTGTTAGCCGTGATTGTTGCCAGCCGCGTATTAACTCTCTACGTCAGCTAATGTAGTACATGAACACGAAACGATTTATTATAAATCTTACATTAAAATTCTCATCTGTATTTTACAAGTATTTTACAAGTATTAAGTCGATGGAATCAACTTGTAAAATATACTGAAAATTTAAATTAATAATCTTAAATAAATAATATATATATCTATATATATATATATATTATTACTATAATAATAATATTAAATATAATTCATTTTTCTTTAATGAATTATTAAAAATTTTAATCCAATCACACATGATGCATTTTTCCTGCTTAATTGCTTACATTTTAAATTACTAGAATAATTGCATCACAAAGAATGCAGAATTTCTAAAATTTTATTAAAATGTAGATGTAAGCAATCCGGCAGGAAAAAGTGTATCATGTGTACATCATAAGTTTTATTCAAGGAAAAGCTATAAGATTTTAAAAATAGATTTCTGTCCTCTCTAAAAGTTATACTAAGGTTATCAAATCCATCACTATGGTGAAATTTTACTACGCTAAATACTATAGGTTTATTTACGAAGAGTAATCATGTAGGAAGCGTAAGGTAAGATGAGGGATAGAAGCTGGACAATGGGTCTCGTGTTGAGCAACCACCTGTACATACTCGCAGGTATCCGAAAGCGTCTCTGAGGAAACAATGCTGCCTTTTCCACGTTTGCCTGTATCACGAAAATAAACGGAAGCAGTCGCGTGGCTAGCATAGCTGCTTTTACGCGGAAATTTGATACATTCGGTCAACGTTTCATCATCTGCTCGCCGCAAGATATGTCCGTGCGCGAGTTAATCTTTTTAATCTTTATACGCTATAGAACTGTGTATCTCAATAAAAATAAAATAATATCGTATTATATATAAATTCTCTTTTTAAGATCTGAGAAAACGCGATAGTGGAGCGGTTTGACATTCTTTACGGAAATGAGACGACGTCTCTACATCGTAGCGTTTGTCATATTGTACCAGGAATAAATGGCGAATGGGATATACGCAAACAGCTGCTGTTGGATTGCAGATGCTCTAAAAATTTTGAAATTCCAACCACGTCGTCGACACTGGTCGCGATTGGATGCACACGAGGCTGCACTCTTCACATACAAGAGATCGTCTTTTTCGAACACTTTGGAATGTCATTTCTTTGATAAAAGAAAACTTATATAATTGAATGCATTAATAACGCTTTATTAGCCTTTCATTATATTCATTATATTCACTCAGGATTTCTTTGCCTTATAAATTCGATAAATGCATAAATGTTCATTTATACACATTATTACATTTACAACAAATTATTTCAAAATTTAAAAAACATTGCATTTATCTTAATTAAAGAATATTATCAATTCTTTATAAATCCTTTACAGGTTATTGCGTTGCTAGTAGCATTATTATTAAATTGATTATGAATTAAATTATATAATTATTGTTTTAATTTATGATTATGTTTTAAGTTCGACAAACCAA
>NW_017259334.1:772500-776001 GCF_001594045.1 Atta colombica | reverse complement strand
TATATATATATATATAAAAGTATATGTAAAAGTATTAAGTTCAAGATCCGTTTTAATCGCTTTAAAATGGCTTTTTTCTTTTCCTCTCTTACTTGTGTTTAAACACACTTCTAGTTCATTCAATATTGTCAATCTTTATTTAATTGTAAATTATTAAATTAAGGAAACAATGAAAAATAAGATATAATGTTAGGATGTCAAAAATACTTCACACGAGTAATTACGTTAAAAAAACTGTTGATAATAGATTTTGATAGTAGAGTTAATAACATCTTAAACTAGACAGCAAAGTATCAAATTAGCGGATGATTCATGTTCCTCAGAATGATTCGTCTCATAAAATATAGTTGCCGTTTGTTTATCTTTTAATTCTTATTAATTTTATTTAGATTATGATGATATTGATAAATGATCTACAATTGCTAACGTAACATTATTTTTACAAAGATAAAATTAATAAAATTAAGTTGCTTTATGTCGTGAGTTTACGCTTTAATTAACTCGCCGTTTATCGTTTAGATATGATAAAGACATATTTTTTTCTATCCTTTGTTGCATCCAACCGGCTGATAGTCTTCGTACACATAAGGTTAAAACGACTGCGAATAATTGAGCCAGTTTACCCACGCGACGTAAAAATCGTGCGTTCACCGGAGCGGAGGAAACATTTAGCGCAGGATGTTGCTGTGCACTTTGTGCGTGCAGCTCGCGCTCGTTTATTATTTTCTCCTCTTGCCGATACGAACCATGTAGGATCGAGTGCTTGTATCATACTGAAAAGGAAGCGGAAAAATTGCCGGTTGGCAGTTAGCTACTTTCCAGAGCGCGCGAGAATGCAGTGACACCGTTCTTTGAGAGAACGACGCTCAAGGCCGACACTGTAATTTCAGTCAATTTAGATCTGCGCGCTACGAGCTGTAATTCGCAGGATTTTTATGAACGTCGGGTTAATAATAACTGATGTTTTCTTTTGATGAATGACGCAAACGTCCTTTCGTTTTTTATGATAAAAGAGTAGCTAAAGTTATCCTTAAAGTTGGAAAATTTTTTTGAGAATTTTTCATACAATATAATTTTTAGAATGTTAAATTTCAGAAATTTTCAGAATTTTTGAATAATTTTATAATTTTTTAGAAAAATCTCTCAAATTTCTTATATAACACTTTTCAGATATGACAAGAAATTTCACATCTTTCCTGGAATTCTTCATATATGTGTACTCTAAAATATTCTTTTTAGATTTCTGAGATCAAGTCTAAGATCAATGTCTAAATTTTTATTATGCTTGAGTTTCTCATATAATATATTGTAATATATTATAGTCCAATTGTTTTCAAATCTATTTGACCTAATTCTTGTATGCTTCAGTAAAATCGTTCTTTCCAAAATAATTAGAAGACCAATTCCTAAAAAAAATGTACCTATATTTATATCACTCAGTGACACAGGAAAGATATTTAGGATTTTAGTAATGGATTCGAATATTACGGTACGATAAAATGTGAAGTTCCGATGCATGTGCTTTTCGTGTCCCATTTCTTAATAAATATGATTATAATTGCGTAATTTTACGAGTCTCATTTAATTCGAAAAGATATCGCAGGAAGTTTCAAAAAAGTTTGTGATGGAGCATGTAGAAAGAAAGCAAAAACGTACAGCCGAGATTTCGAACAATGCGGGAGGAAGGCGTGACGGTAAGCTTTACGAATCTCCACCGATCCAGCTGCTCGTACCTACATATTGTACATTTACCGTCGACCTTTCGAAACCTCCACCTCCACGCGATAGTTCGTTCAGATAGCCTGAATGCCAGCAAAAGACGGCCGACCATCAATTGCCACCGTTGGAGAGGGTGGAACAGCTGTTTCGTTCAGTGAGAGAAGAACTTGGATCGTGAATATTTAAAGATCCCAATGTCCTACATTGATTCTGCACGCTTCCGATATGTTTTTTGATATAATAATTTCCGAAAACGAAATATATTTTTTCTCGACGTAAACCAAAAGTCCGCATTAATTATATAGAAAATCGGATTCTATTGGAATAAATTAATTTTTACATATAATGTAGCTTTTAACGTGAACAAAAGATATTACAGAGCCATGGGACAATAATAATGGATAATTTTACTGTGCATCAAAGATGTAAACTTGTACTTACAGAATTTGATGGACATTTTGATGTAGTTGAGAAACTATCTATTGTTGAATCTTGTATCTGACATCTTTAATTCATCACATTATAACTACATATGTAAAAATTATCCTCATTTCACCCATTTTTCTATGTAATTAGTGAAAGAAGATTTTTATCTGGTTCGATTATGCATTCGTGAAAAAATCTGCCATCTTTTGTTCATCACATTATAAATTACATTATAAGTATAATTAACTGTTTGTTGGAATTTTTCATAATTAGCGGAATATTCTTTCACGAAAGCATAAGAAGTCTTGCAGAATGAGATATATAATATATAAATTCACACGAAATTATTCAAGCACAAAAATCTAGCTTGAAACTTCTTTTAAAGCCTTTATTTCTGATTTTTTAGATAAGAAGTCTATCATTTTATTATTGTTTCAATTTAACAATATTCTTATTGTACAATACAATTTTCTTATTTAATTTTCTATTTATTTTACAAAAACCATAACAAAATTTTCGTTTATTTTAATGAAATTTTAACTAGTCAGTTTGAGAGATGATTAGTTGAAGATTGTAGATGAAAAAGGAAATCCTGTTAGGAAACGTAGGCAGGATAGCCAGATGTTGAAGGTAATTAAATCGTAAATAAAAGACACGTTTCTCATGGCAACTTAATGGATTATAAATCTCGTGTGTGTCAAGCATCATTATTCTTAAAAAATTATAACTTTTTGTTATAAAATGAACGGAAAGATTTAACGAGAATTTTGTTTGTAAACGAAACAAATATTAGAACGTGATAAACAATAATTTACAATATGTATTCTTGTATTTTTGCTATTATGTTTTAATTATTTTAATAAAAAGAAAATTTATTTTTAATGTAATTTAAAAAATCGAGAGATTCAATTTAAAACTCAACGTTCCGACACGTTCGGACACACCAGATGTCGAGAATAATTAAATCGCTGTCACATAAGATCTCTGTTCTTCCCATCATTTTGGCGTAACTAAGTTCTCGTATTTCCATGGTCGAAACAGGAAGAGGAAGGACATATCCCTTCGAGCGAGAAAAAAAATTGAGTTGATCCAACGAGGAACCATCTTGTCATGTGGGCACAAAGTAATTTGATCTTCTGGGTAGTTTTACAGCTTCTATCGATATTAATTATTAAAGTTATTTTGATGTAGAGAAAAGATATTAAAGAATAAAAATAGGTGATGGAGAAACAGCATTTTATTTATTAACTAAGAAAAGATATTAAAAAACAAAAATAGATAGATGGAGAAACAGCATTTTATTTGTTAACAATATTTTTAATAAATATTTATTATACTGTGTGTGTGTGTGTGTGT
>NW_017259334.1:770526-772400 GCF_001594045.1 Atta colombica | reverse complement strand
GTGTGTGTGTGTGTGTGTGTGTGTGTGTGTGTGTGTGTGTGTGTGTGTGTGTGTGTGTGTGTGTGTGTGTGTGTGTGTGTGTGTGCGCGTGTGTGTTGAAAAGCCAAAACAATTATAAATGGAAATACTTTGTTAGATTTTCAAAAAGGTGTTGAATTTTCAAGAAATTATCAATGTATATGTTCTTTATATTCGTTATTAAAACCTGCAATATCGTTTTGAACTCACAAAGTTTCTTGACTATTGAGAAAATAATATCATTACTACAATGCCACGTGAAAATCTTTCTGCTGCGTCCGATTGTAGGAGCGCGCAATTGCAGCGCGTGTGTACTTTAACGATAGGTTTCAAACGGAAAAAAGGGAAACTCAAAATAGCCGTTGTCAGATAGGAGTCTCGCAGACTCCTGGGAACGTAGTTCCCGCCAATTTCTTGACGGGTGCTCGAGGCGGTGTAACGGCCGTTGGTCCGAGATACCTCGAAAGTGGCAGGTGCAACTCGGGCCAAACTTCATTAAACACAATCCCATCTGCGCCCTCATACTTCCAAGACGTCTCGTAGCCTCCGTAACTTTTTGAGGATGAGAGAAAAAGATAGGAAGAGAGAGAGAGAGAGAGAGAGAGAGAAGAGAGAAGAAAGGAGCCTTAGCAACTCCGGAACCTCCAATTGGCGTATCTGTTCTTCGTTTCTCTTCCTTCTTCTTTTATCTTTGCTCGAGAAAACAGACAGATTGACTTGTCCGACGCAATTGCTCGAAACTACACGCTCTGCGTGACAACAACTGAACCGTGACAGGTGTCTGTTCTCGAGCAACGAAAAAACTATTTAAAAGCTAGAAAAATACATTCATGAGAATGCACTAACAAGTCATGTTTAAACAATTTGTATATATATATATATATATATATTATCAAGCACCAAAATTAGGATTCAAAAACAGGATTCTTTATTTGATAGATTTTTAAATATTTCAGCAAAACCGTTTTTTTTTTCGTGTACAATTTATTTTCCGGTAGCGAATTTCAACGTATAATTTCGATGATTAGATAGCGATTGACCTTTAAAATTTAAATCGTCAAGAGTTAAATTACTCTCTACGTCCCGGTAATTGTTCAGCCTCCGTTTGCTAGATGAGCCCCTTAAGCGACATACGAGGAGATTCGTACTGTTTGCAACTCATTATCATACTAGTTTCCACTTTTGCTATCACTAGCACACCGTGTGTGGAGTAATGCCGTAGAAGGCCAACCAGGCGTCATATTCGCTAGTCATTCGCCTCGTTGCCATTGTGTATTCACTTAGCTTTCCCGTGCGTTCGTCGCGCAAGGTTAACGCAAACAGAGTTCCGACCTTTCGGTCTTTGTTTAAACAGACGCGAATAAATTATTCATGTTCAAATAGGAAACGATCCTGATTTTTTAAAAAAATCTTTCATTCGTTAACTATATCGATGAAAATTAAACCGAATGTCTTAAACATCGAATAATTTCTCGCCATAATAAGATGTCAAAATTCTAAAAAATCAAAAATATATTTCAATAATAATTATTCTTCAAACATTTATACGGTTTGTTACACACGTATGTGTCATTTAATTATAATTTTATTTGTGTGGTTTGAAGACTTACGGACGTCACGTCCCGCATACCAAAATATTTCGACACGGATCTCTAGTTTATTGTAACTTCCCTAAGTTCGTAAAATTTAAACGAGAACCCGAATGTGCTCGGGATGTCGATGCTGTTCTTAACATCGGTTAGACATCCGGCGGGGCATTGCTGGGTGCAACGATGGTTAATCCTTTGTTTGAATTATTCAGAGGTGCCTGTTGTATATAGTGGTAACATGCGCTGAGTATTTTCCGAAAAGAAACG
>NW_017259334.1:759345-770426 GCF_001594045.1 Atta colombica | reverse complement strand
TATATATATATATATATACATCGTAACAGAAGTAATTCTCAGTGCCTTCTCCGTTTATCAAAAACAATATTTTATTTATAGATCGCTAAAAAAATGTTTTTATTACAATGCAGGACGAGTTGTTTAACGTGTTTCTTCTTTTTTACTTATATTTTCAAGATAAAAAAGAGAGATTATAGGTAATTTTGTACACAATAATTTTGGGATTTTTTCTGAGTAAGGTATTGAAGATGACGAGTGTGCGTGTTTTCTTACTGTATTAATAAAAATCATTGAGGTTTCTCGGAAAATTGATTGCGAAGCAGGTCAAGTCGCTCTATTGGTTGAACACAAATTATTTCTCGGAAAGAAGAGAAGTCACGCGCGTGGCTGATCCTTCTGGCACGCGTGCCTGGTCCTTTAGACCCTTGAGATTTATTGATTTTAGAATGTCTACGAAAGAAAAAAGATTGAGATCGGCAGCAGACAGCATTGTTCTCTTTATCATATATATTCGCGTCAATTGAAAGTTAGTGGCATGTATAATAATTATTAAGTTATTAATTACACGTATAATATAAAAATACTGAGGCGAAATAAAAATTTCACGGAAAGCACGGAGTAAAAATCTAAAAATTTTAGATATTATATATACATCTGCAAATAATTGTACTGGATCGAAATAATTATGTAGAAGCATGATGAGTAATGTTACAAAAAATAATATTTTTAACAACTAACTTAATATAAAATTATTTTAGAGGTTTAACAAAAAAGATTTTTAGATCTACATAAGTTAAACTTTTTTTTACTTTAGCAAAACTGTTTTTTCTCCCTCTGTTGAATCTCTTTAATTCATCTTTTAATTGCACTGATTTGAATTTTGATAATATATAATTATAATTAAAGATTAAAAAATTATTACTTTTAAGTTACATCAAGATTGTTTTGTTTTGTGAAACACTATATTTTTATAGCAATCTATCGTTAGCTGAATATTTTGTACAGTCAGTGCAATAAAGAAGCATGCTAGTTATTTCCTTTGAAAGTCCCGCGGAGATTTCTTATATATTTTCCCTTATAAATCTTTGCGAAATAGACGACACGACACTTTTCACAGCTTACCCTCTGCTCGGTGTCGTTACAGAGGTTCAGTTCAAACGAGAAGCGAGGAATAATAGGCTTTACAGGATCTTTAAATTTTAAAGGGACGCGATGCCTGAACAGCTGACGCTATCTAAGATGCTTAGATATCTTTTCTAACAAATTCGAAATATTTTATAGGAGCAAATAAAAAAGTTAGAAAATATCAGCTGCAAAAATATGAAAAATTTGACAAGAAATATATTCCATGTTTTATTATAATATAATATGTATAAATAATGCTATCATCTTTCTTCTTTTCTCTCTAACTCTGTTACTTTTATAATAATATAAATATTCTTTTTGTCATCATATTCATCACATCAGTTTTAAGTAGCTATATTATCATGCCAATTATCGTGCATATTATCGTGCCAATTTGATGATTTACTTTTAATATTTTTCGTAGTTCTCACGGTAATAGAAAACGAATGCCTCCCGTATATTTCTCGTGATAGTGGACATTCCTGCTGACCAATTAATAGGGATAATCGTAAATTTCGCTGTGGCATCTGTTGTGAGTGATATGATATCCAGGTGTTAAACGAAGGGTGTGTCTGTAGTGTTTGATATTTTTTCTGCTGGAATCGGTTTGAAATACGATCTTTTTCCGGTACGCGTCGTCGAGGGAATACATCATAGATGACATTCTCGTTCTTAGGTGAATACGATGAATGTTCACTATGTAAATTCGTAAAATGTTAAAGAACAACGCAACATTTTAGACAATATCGCATCGATTTCGCTTCAAGAATTGAATTACTAGAATTGAAATCAATATTATATGAGGAATGTATGTTTCGTAGAATCCACCAGCTGATCAACGTTCACACGATTGCGCAGATGGTGCTGTAAATGTTACAGTTTATCAAATAACGTGGTAATCGGGGTGGGCGTAACCGTAACGTATACAGGGGCGATTGAACCCCAAACTATTTGTTAAGCCTAACTAATTAAAGAACGCTGTGTTTCCCATACGCGCCATACGCAATCTTTATTGGCACATCTCCCATGAATCGATTATCAATTCAATCCATACATTGAGAGAAATTTGGTTTTTCTTCCATGTGACCATAAATGCATAGTAAAATAATTATAGTGCTTAAGATTAGGAAATAATTCATCATTTGTAACAAAGTTACAGTTAGAGTTATTATTTTTCAGTAACTATAACTTAATTTTGTTTCTTTTTTTCTATTTACAAGTATTTGTGACTTAATTAAGTTAAGTACTTTTTGTATCTAATAGTAATTAATTTAATAATTCTTTTACAATTATTTTATATTACTTATTCACTTATTCTCATCAACATATAGGTTTTGATTTTCAAACTGAAGTGTTCAGTGAATGGTAAATTAGTAATTGTTTCTTGTGATTGGAATATATTTTTATTTTTGCCATTAGCAGGTGATGCGTATAATTTAAAACATCCTGTATATATATGTTTGGTATTATATATTTATTTGAAGTATATGAATATAATTATTATTATTAATATTATGTAATAATAATAATTATAAAAATGGAGCTCCTAATCATAATAATTTTATGCAATTATAGTCACAAATACTAAACATTTTTCTCTCAATGTGGACATTAAACGATTTCTATTGTAAAAATATACAAAAAAGGAATTTTGACTTAGGATTCTTATTCCTGTGACAAAAAAGGAAGAAAAGAAAAATAAAATGCACAGATAACAGCACGTTATTAAGATAATAGAAATTTAATAGAAATTTATTTATAAATAAAATAGATGTTTCTCTCTAATATTTTCTATTTGTAAGATGTCCATGTGATATATAATTTGATATGTATACATGTTACAATGCTACTGATATTGGAATTTCCAAATTCTGAGCTATTCGTGGTTTTTAAAATTATTTTCTCTAAAAACTAATGCCTAACAAACCTCCTGAAAATGTTCTTGGAATCATTCTTGGATTTTCTTTGTAGATAGTGAATATAAAACATAGAATACAACATTGAGAACGAGACCAACAATTATTATACCAATGATTACGATGGTTTTAATAACTGTCTTAGCAGTGCAATTAGTCACTGAAACATTCAAGATATTTAACGAAAAATAATTAATAAAAGCAATTTTTTAATTAATACAATTAATAAAAATAAGTAAAGCTTATTGTACCTGTTTTTTTACAATTATCGAGACACTCATTGAAGGCAATTAAATAGACATTAGAAATATCAATATTTATCTTGTTCTCGACATTTATTGTAGTGCTTGTTTCGCATATAAATATTTCATTATTTATCGCAGCAGAGAATGATCGAGGCCTGACCGTTGAATTTCCTGTCATTCTTTTTTCTGTCAAATATCGAGAAAATATTTTTTATTTAAACGCATTCAAATAAAATAATGAGAAAAATACTTAATAATAAGTTAAACTAGATTATTTATGTGAATAACATAAATAAGTAGAGCCAAATAAATAGAGTCAAAGTCGAGATTAAATCTTGTTGCCTATATAAGAACTGGAAAAATATATTTAATAATAATTCGCAGAAACATTATTAGCAAAGAAACATTATTAGCACCATTCAAACATCACTAAACATTATTAACTTCATTCTCAACTGTATTTCTCGACTTCCTCTTCGAGGAAGAAGTTCCTCTATTTATGTGAGATAAATACTTTCATAATTTTTCTAAATGAAAGAAATCAAAACAATAATTAAGTGGTAAACAAGTGTATAATATTATATGATATGTTCCTATATACATTTTTGCAGAATAAAATGCAATTCGATATATGAAAAATTATTACCGTGCAAGTCAACGAAAATGGAATCAAGAAAAAATTTGCTGTTATCATGGGAGTAATTAAAAGTAATTTTATTCTTTTTATTATTGTAGCCTTTAACTGGTTTTTCCCAACTCAAAGTCATATTGGCTGTTTTTCCAACGCAAGTACCTGTCGTCGTTGCATCTGTTGGAACCATCATGGATTTTGGTATCTAAAAAATGCAAATGTATTCTGTGACGCAGTAAAATAATGATTAGACACAATTGCTGACGAAGTGAATTAAAGAAAAATATAAATTTTTGTAATGAACATTTCTGAAAGGTATAAAAAGTCTGTAATATTTATTTTTATAAATTATATTATTACTTATTTACCTGAAAATCTTTTCTTGTATATCGCAAATTTATATGAATCGTCATGTTTGCCAGAACGCACGCCACTCCTGTGTTATTTCTAAGGATATAATTAAATATAGGAGTGGTGATTTTTGATATGTTTTCTTCAGTCGTACTTGGATTGATTACGATTGTCGTTTTGTTTATTGTCGGATTTTCTGTTGTAATCGAAGATACTGTCGTGGATGATGGATTCGTTACGTTTGATACACATTGCGTTATAGATTGCATTGGCATTGTTGTAGAACGTATGGATATCGTTGTAGATTGCATTGAAGGAACTGTAATTCCACCTGTTGTATTTGTTGTTTTAGATGTCAAATTCGGAGTCGGAGTCGAAGTCGGAGGCAAAATCGGAGTCGAAGTTGGAATTGGAACTGGAGTCGGAGGCGGAATCGGAATCGGAGTCGAAGGAAAATTCGAAGTTGGAAGTGGAATCGTTACGTTCGTCGTTGTTACACTCGTGTTTCCTGTAAAAACCGGTGCATGGTCTGTTTGCGAAGTAGTTGTTTTTTCTGTTGAAAAATTTTTTGAAGTTGTTATGGACTGTGATGTAGTTGATATTGTTGTTGATACTGTTCTTGAGCTCGCCGTTGTAGAAACTGTTGTATTATTTCTCTGTACATTTTGATCCATAAATATGATATCTTTATTTGTCTGGATTGTGCATGCAACTGTTAAAACAAATGTTTTATTGATATTTATTAAAATGAAATGTCTTCAGAGATCCCCAAAGTATTGGTCGCGAACCGATTTTTGATAAATCGGAGAAAATTTAAGAATATTAGTTACATTTCGTTACTTTGTATACTTGTGTGCGCGCGTGTGTTTTCCAACTTTGTATGAAGTTGGATTTTCAACAATGATAAAAATTAAAATCAAATTTTGAAATAAATTACAATTATTAAACTCCTTGTGTCTAAAAAAGTAAGTTACATTGATGTAGAAATCGATGTTAAAGCTGTTGTCAACAGAAATAGAAAACAAGGACATCTCTCATACATATTTCATTATGTATCTTAGAAATAGAAATAGAATTATATCTTAGAAATAGAATTATAAAATCGTATTCGATAAAAAATAAAAAATTAAAAAATAGGAACAATATAGAGAATATAAATAAAGTGATATAAATAAATAATTTATTTATTTATTCCTCCGCTTCTTTATATTCACTAAAATTAAATGAAATGTGAATATTTGTCACATTAAAAAGCAGATCGCAATCTGTACAAGTTTGGGAAGCTCTGATTTCTTTCTATAGTCTTCTAATTGATATAGAAATGAAAATTCTATGTTGAAAAAAGAAATATAAAAACAAGAATACAAAATAAATTTTTATGATTGGAGTTGTATTATTTTAATGTATAAAACTATTTTTTTTAAAAACATACAATTAAAGAAAAAATATATTTATTTTTTATAAAGAAGCTTTTTCTTGTTTAATTGTACTAGACTTAATTCTACATTAAAAAAAAATTTTATATAAATTTATATTAAGACCATAAAATTGGCTCCGTTAAATGGAAATTATTATTCTTAACCTTAATTGATATTAGCAAATTCAGTGAACTTTTTTTAATTACGCATCAAATATTGTAAAAAATTATTTATAATAAATGTTTTTTAGTTACATTTTAAGTTACAATCTTATCTTATTCTGGAATTTTAATCTTTAAATAGAAAAAAATCATTTAATTACATTCGCTTTTAGCAAAAATAAATTAATGTAAAGTTTTTGTCAGTATACTGGACTCGTTAATACAGTTAAGGAAATTTTGAAGTGAATACGAATTATGGTAAAAAATGGAGTTACCTAACTGTAGATCAATACAATTTCAATTGCGACTAACCAGATCACTATCCCGATCATTATTGCCTTAGATGATTTTTTCATGTTTTCTTTTATTTTCAATGCTTTTCGAGTTAAGAATTCATCAGCATACACGCACTATTATATTATTAATTACGATAACAGCATTTGATGAGAAATAAAATACGAAAAGACTTTCTTAAAAACTATTTAAAACATATTTTATCGAAATTTGCTGAAATGAAATGTCTAAGGGATTCCCAAAGTATGCGTTGCAAGCCGATTTTTGGGTTGCGAAAAAATTTAACATTATTAATTACACTTCATTATTTTGCTTACAAATTTGCGTGCACGCGCGTTTTTTTTTAACTTTGTACAGGTATAGAGTTAGAGTTTCAACGCTGGTAAAAATTAAAATAAAATTTCGAAATAAATACACAAAAGACGCAACTGTCACAAAAGAGAATATCAGTCCACTTGTTTTCTAAAAGAATAAAATTATCGCTCGTGCGACAAGGGTTAATATAGATAATAAAATATCCCTACCCCCGACAATACTGGAATTTCGATTGGGCTTATCATTTCGTTTTTGGCCAGACGGTCCGATAAAGATATCTCTAACCCTTTTCTCAGAACCAATCGATATATGAAACGTCATACTCTGTAAGTATCGTAATTAAGCTCCCGATAATAATTTATAAAAATTTCTGCTCTTCATTAATTTTCTTCAAATTTCTGGATTCTGGGTCTATAAAGTATAATCTTGATCTTAAATTCAAATTAATTCGGAAATAAGCTTCTCGTTTAACTGCAGTATCATATTAAAAACTGCAATCAATATTAAAAAATAGATGTTGTATTTTCAATAACATTATATATTATTACAGTGCATAATTTTACCGAATACATTATTCACTTTAATAAATGTGGCAAACGCACTGTAATAACAATTAACAAATCACGCACGAATACACCCCTTTCCGCTGTATATTGCTTACACCACCGCACATTATTGTCTGGCTTTTCGTTTCCGCCGTATTATTATCTTCTTTGTTGGCGACTCATGCTACGCTACAATCGAGGTCAGCGAAACAAACCTAGTCTCCTTTTACCCTCTTGTGCGAGCCACCCTTTTTCTAATTTCGTCGGCTTGCGAGTGGTTGCGGTTTCAATTATCTCAACATGCAGCACGTGATGGTGGAAAAAGGCAGCGAGTATTGTCATGACGAAAAATCGCGCTCAACGTAGTCATGCGACACATCCGGTGGTCATTAATTACGCATTAAGCGTACCAATCATTGATCCCGCTCACTAATGAAATGCCATTATTCATTCAGCTGTCTAATTCGCGATTCGCCTGGATATTTCGTCCATCAATTTCCTACATTGCTGAAACTACATTGCATTCGATCTTGCTGTGTTGTGTTTTTCGTTCGTTGAGAAATATATTTTTTATAACGATCTTTCCTTTTCGTAAATTTAGATGTTGACATCTACGGATAAACGAGCAGCTTAACGTTAAAAAAATTCCAAAAAAACGGTATACGACGTTTTGAGTTTCGAAGCATCTGCTCGGTCACGAAACCCTTCGGTCTTTATCAAGCGATCTTTGCCTAACGAAATCATTGGGCAATTCTCTTTTTTCTCTAGTTAGAGAAAACTGCACTCAGCCGCGTTATCGTGATTAAGCTTTTTTAAGGACCTATTCAAGCCGTCTAATTTATCGAAAATATACACCGAGATGATGTAAACATCGAAGCGGAGAATCGTAGACGCGTTAGACGAAAACATCTGCTGTGCTACGAAACCCTTCGACGTTTATATCAGTCGATCGTCATGTGGAAATTGAAAATAAGAGGCGGCCAGGCGCCCCCGCGGTGACACAACGTTGAGATTTCGATAGATCAAGTTGGAGATCGATTTTGTTCAATCGACCATCTGCCGCGTCGAAGGGTTGTTTGTGCCAACCCCTTTCTTGGATCTCTTTGAATCTTTACAGCGAGTGGTTATCCACAATACGCGGCGAAAGGTGCACCAACAATACAAACAATTGATTATTTCGATTGCTTCACGAATATTTTGCGAATAATGCCGATTGTAACACTTATTTAAAGTCATTATTATAATCTTTTGTACAATTCAAAATAATCTTAGAAATCTAACGATCATATATTAATTTATTTTCATCATGTATGGTATTTTATAATTGAGCCAAAGTGTTTAGCATAATTTATGTAAATATGAGTAGAACAAAGAAATTCTCATCAAAATTTGTATTGACATTTTCATCCCCTCGAGAGAGAGAGAGAGAGTTTCCCATAGAGGCACCCCCAACGATAAATAAATGCATGTCGATTTGCTCCGCTTCGTGGCAGTTTTACGTGGAGCGTGTGACTGCGAGACGAGACAACTGGACAAAGAAAGAATTTACATAAATTCCACTTTTATGTTTCCTCGTCCTAATTCGATCGACATTTTTAGAAATTGGCGCCATTAATGAATAAATGCTTTTACGAGAAAGAAATCGATATTGAAGGAAACTATAATCTTTGGAAGAGCTATAATCTTTTGTGAATAAATATGATTATTACACGATTTCGTTAGTATACTTTCGCATTCAAGTATCCGGATATTCACAATACAGAAAAATGCACTTAAATATTAATTATTTTCAAATATGTCAAAAAAGATAGTAATTCATTACAATGCGCTTTCTTCGGTCGTTTAAGAAATTATTGTCTCACACACAACGCGTCAGAGTGCGTGCTAATTCGACACGCATCGCGGATTTTTATTCGATCAATTTTTATTCGACGCAGCATAATTTCGTGGGTATTAACTCGCACGTTAATTCAATTTCGCCACCCTTCCGTGATCGCGTTGGCGCGTCGCAGATTAATGTATACGGTCTGAGAGCCGATACGCAGCATGCATATTGTGCGAAAATTTCGCGAGGAACACCTGCAAAGACGGACCTACGCGAACGGAAAGTCTACGGTTCCACGCATAAAATTTATGTTGCGTGAAGCAACCGTCATCGCAGAAGAACATTTTTTCCCTCCGTGAGAAACGGTTGCGACGCGACGGCGATCGTCCGTAACACGTCGAAGCGTAAAAAGTTTACGAGGTAATTGTAATATCCGTAAATAACACCAGAAAGTATGCCAACGAGTGGGCTTGCAACGAACTTTAAGAAACGGGTGTGAAACGAGTGTCTATTACTAAAAATTAACTCTTTATTCGTAACTTGGCGCGGCGACTAATAATATCGGTGAATCAGAATAGATGAGATTGACGAAAAATGAGATATGTTTCAATTTAATTAATGTAATTATATTTTTAATGTATCTACATATACAGAAAATAATTTTGTTAAACTATTAAAATAATTATGTAGGATGCTTAAATTTATTGAATATCGAACTTTTCTGCAGCATTCATTAAGCTTGAATTTTCTATATTATTTTAAGTTTTTTAATTATCTTGATTACTTAACAAAATTACTTTTAGATCTATATCTAATTTGTTAATACTTCAACAATCGTTTTTTTCTGTGCATTCATTCGCGAAATCGCTACTTTATTACGTATTGCCGAGCAATTTATGTTTCATTATATGTTTCATAATCCCATACATATGACGTCATTCACCACTTTCTGATACTTTCTACCACTCAATGAAAATGCATCCGCGGCTTTTTAATTCCGAGACAAGCAGCAGCCGACGCTTATTAGGTATTTTATAAACATTAAAATTTCTGTTAATGCGTTTGCAGGAAATGATCGGCCGACAGAATCCTTTGAAGGTAATTTCCTTTCAAAAACCGACTTCCGGATTAAGAGTCCATCGCGACAAAATCGAAATCGAAGGGGTTGGGAAGACTGCAGAGAAAGAGAAGACACACATTTCCTGCCCTTCAATAGGGCTTCCCACAATCGCACATTAGTTATGATGTTAATTAAACGTATTATTAAATAACTAATCTTTACATAAGAAAAGAAAACCTTGAAAGTACAAAAAATTAAAATTTCAAGATAGTCTGAACTTTAAGATTTTAATTTATTGGTAAAGAGCGTATTTTTTATAATGTTATCTTACAATTATTATTATCTTTCAGCAATTGCAATTTATTATATTACTTAATTATTTTGCCTAATTTATAATTATCAAAATGATTGTATATTTTGTCTGTTTTCTCCATGATAATGTTTTATCTTTCTCTTGGTAAAATTGATTCGACTTATCATATTCAGAGAAATGACAATGACCATGATAACGTATCAATTGACCTTCATAGTAAAACGAAGAGGATAGTAAATTTTATCAAATGCTTATACGCTGATTGATTATACAAATTTTATTCGACGAGCCTTGTTTCATTTGCAACGTATAAAAAAATTACATTTATTGGAACCTTTATAAGTTGACTTATCGTCTTAATTAAATTTTTTATGAATTTATTTTATTAAATAATTTGTTAATTTAATCCTAAATAATTATTCTTAATTGCCTGAGAAACATATTTAAGAAGAAAATTTTCGACAACTCACTTTATGTTAAATTAAGTTTCTGTATTGATCAAACGCTATCTGAAATTGTTTCTATTTAATGAGATCGGATATTTTCCGGAACATCTGCGCTGTATATCAACTTTCGAAACATAAGAACAGAGCGTGATCGCCGTTTAAGGTCTTCTTTACGTAACCATGACCCATTACTTCCATGCTGGGGGCACGTGAACCATATGGTTCGTGTGATCGATTATGCACGCGTTGACGATCAAACTATCAAGTTCGCGAAACTTAAACTTTGCACGCGCGAGCAGTTCTTCGTTATACTTCAATGGCTTCGTAGAAAACAAATTGTATACGTTACGCTTTCAAAGCGTTCTTAGTTTTACATTATTTAAGTTAAATTAAGCTTCACAAAAATATTAAATGAAACTAGATACATTTTGTATTTGAAAATAAAATTAATTTG
>NW_017259334.1:757152-759245 GCF_001594045.1 Atta colombica | reverse complement strand
TATATATAAATAGTAAAATATTTTATTGAGTCGAAACAAAAGATTGTGCTACTTCATTTGTATTATGTATATATTTTTAAAGAATATTTGAGAATTATTTTGTTTTTTGAATTGTAGTAGTATCATTTTTAAGAAATTATTAACAATCAAAATCAAAATGCTCCTTTTTTATTAAATTCGCGATAGTTTAAAATAATTCAGTAACAATCTTTTTAGGCACCTGACAAAGCCACAAAGTGAAAGGAAAACTTTCCATTTTGTCCGGCTCGTAATTTGCTACATGTAAAAATTATCAAATTTAAAAAAATTAAAAAATCATAGTAATCTTTCGAAAATAGAGGTTTTAAGCTTTAAAACTTTTTCCTTTTTTTAAATTTAAATTTTGTTCGTTTTAAAGAAGTTATAACTGCTTAAATTTGAAATTTTGCTTCGAAAAGTAACTTCCAAAAATTGACAAATTGCATACAAAATATCGAGTCGGAACAAAAATTTATAGCGCTATGAATTTTTTTCGACTCGATATTTTATATGATTTGTCAATTCCCGGAAGCTTATTAATTTCATTTTTTGTTTGTGTATTTATTTTTAAAATAAGTCTATGACTTGAACGAGAGAAAGAGAGAGAGAGAGAGAGAGAGAGAGAGAGAGAGAGAGAAAATATTTATACAAGTTTCTATTAATGAAAGAATTATACATTAATTGTATTTTTACACAATTTGATTGTACAGTAAGTGTTGGTATTTATCAAGGAAATACAAGAGGGAACCTCAATGAATCAATTAGCGTTCAATTGTAAGATCAATTTATGAAAATTAAATTAACTTATGAGAGTAATATACTTATGAGAGTATAGTTCGCTAGAGTAAAGCGAAAATTTCCGTTTCGATTGCAAACTCGGAAACAAGAACGCTTCGTGAAAACTGTTGGATTAAACTGCAATTTAATTTGCGAAATTGTTCGAGCATTGTTCATTGTGTGACAAGCTGCACCTGCGATTTTACGATTGTAAAAGCGGAAGAACTCCCCCACGTGCATGCTTCACCTGTGCTTTTCTACTCTCGGACGTGCGCAGAGTGCGATAAAAGGACAATGGATATGTGTCAGAAACGGCATTTATCTGCATAAAGATCGATGCTCTAATGTGTAAGTATAGTCTCATTTAAAGTATCTTTATAACATGTCAATTAAATATATAATTATCATTATATTACTTTCAATTTATGTTAGAGAATTGTGATAACAGGGAAATCATAACTATCTATGGAAAATAAAATATAATTTGAATAATATTATTTTTGATAGATTTAATTGGAACGAACTTTTTGACAAAAAATATTATTCTTCGGGCGAGGTAATATTTTTCACAATGAAATTATTTACAAATTAAATAGGATATTTATTGGAATATCAAAATCAATCTGAGAGATGCCTACGAACATCAATATAATTAAATTATTTGTCAATTTAATTTGTGATATTACTACTCAAGTTCTGTTAGAATTGCGTTTCAAGACTAAAAATAAATTCGGCGCGCAGTTTAAGGATTTCGAGACTTAATATAAACATCCATACAAAATTATTTCAGCACTAAAAATCCCGCTTGACCGTTTAGTTTTTATTTTTAACAATATTATGAATTTTAATATTAAAAAGTTTCAAAATTTTTTATCAATACTGCATATATATATATATATATATATATATATATGTTTTATCAACATAAGATAAAACGTTATAGAATCTTGATATCACTGCAATATCATCTTTTGATAATATTGAAATCTTCTTTGATTATGTTTCTTGGATAAAGATTATTCTAACTTATTCGAACAAGTTTAATATCATACGCAAGATGTCACTACAATACTGTTTTGCTGAATGACACCATTCTGCATTATATGTACATATATTGTGCGTGTGAATATTACATACACATGCACACACATACGTAGTAAGCTCTACAGGAAAAAGATTATCTTACTGATTCTTAATCATTTTTACAATTAATGAACTCACGGATCCGAGTTCAATGAACTACAAATATACTCATACATATATTTACATATATATATATATATATATATGTATGTATT
>NW_017259334.1:756257-757077 GCF_001594045.1 Atta colombica | reverse complement strand
ATAAATTTTATTTATTTTACAATATAGAAGTTCTAAATTTTATTTTAAGATTAATGAAAAATAATAACTTGTTGTATAATAATGAAAAATCGTGTGATTCGCGTATATTGAGATTTCCATTTGAATTGCTGATATCGTCTAGAATTGATTTTAATATTAAAGCTATGTAATTCGATTGTCATTCCTTAATTGTTCAATTCACGAGACAATAGAAAGTCGAACGGTCCAATTACATTACCTGACACTCAATCAATATTTTCGACACGATATCATCTTGAAAATTTCCTTGACGGGGTGAAAGTTGTCCTTTTATACAACAAGAGAGATAATAAAATTCAAGATTCTCTAAAATTCAAGAAAAAAAGAAATAGTTTTATATATCAAATATTTTGTATTTTAAAATAAATATTATATAACAATGTTACATAATTTCTCTATAATTAATATCACAGATGTTACTTTATTATTAAAAATAATAATATACAATCAGGACTTTTCAAAAAAGATGAATATAATATAGAAATATAGAAAAATATAAATGATCGAGCGTGTTAATTAGAGCACATTTAATTTTTTGTGATTCTTTTAAATCATTTCAGAATCCAACAAATTTGTTTTAACTTTATTTCGAGTCATCTTCAGAGCAAATTTAATATAAAAAAAAGTATAAAAATAATCGTGGATATGTGCACAAGCTACAATTGGAAGAAAATAGATATATTTCTCACATTCTGGGGCATGTTCGGATTTCCACTCTGGTGTTCCCTAGGCGTGTACCATATATCCTTGTTTAAGGATATATGATCCTTTACAGCACGAA
>NW_017259334.1:750411-756157 GCF_001594045.1 Atta colombica | reverse complement strand
TCTCAGTTTTTCATATTATCATAATGAAAATAATTTATAATAATGAAAATAATGAAAAATAATGATATAAAAAATTATAAAAAATAATAAAAATAATTTAGATAGGAAATAATGGTAAATAATCCTGTAATATAAAATCATCCTGTAATAATTAGAATTCAATGAAAAATACTGTTTTACGTAAATCGACAATCAAACGCGATTGCTAAAGAGTTGATCAATATAAAAAAGGAAAAGGTGATTTGAAAGTCGCAAAATATGCTTGCGAGGAAAGATAAATGACTTCCTGTTTTATGAAACGCGAAAACCGCGACAACTGTAAACGCAAAAAGTATGATATATAATTGTGTTGTGAAGAGATGTTATTAGAAAGAAATGAGAACGAGATTGGAGATGGATTAAATTCGGTCTTTATCAATAATAAAATTATATGCTCCAAATGTCAGTAAGTAAGCCGATTAGATCTATACATATCTACGTAGCGAAACCTTACGTGAGCATTGATTTAAGAGTTAGACCTACAGGAATGGACCTAATATTGCATAAACCCCAATGAAATTTTCATTTCCGGAAAGATTAGTCGAAAAATCAATATTTTCAAGACTTTTTTGTTATCTTTTATTGGATCAATGATTCACTTCTCTGCTCAACAAATCAAAAAAATTCTTTTTTTCTTTACATTTTGAATAAAATCGATTGGAAATGTTGTAATTGTATAAACTTATAATTATGTTTCCAATTATAACGTGGCATGATGCACTTCTGCTCGCTTTTCCTCACGTATGCACCGCACATGCGTTGATGACGCACTAACGGATAACAGAAATACAATCCGGTCGAGAGGAGGTGATGGAGTGAAATGATGGAGGCGAAATGGTCTCGAGAGGACAGACACGTGTGATCACACGAGTGGAAGTGATAAAAGGAATGATAAGGCGAATTTATACCGATCGAGGCTAGCAAGGAGCAAAATTTAGACTAGCAAATACAATGACGAAAAAAGAGCATTGAGACAACAAATATAAAAATAAAAATATAATATAAATGTAATATAAATAGAATAAATATTATATTATAAATAAAATAAATTTATACCGATCGCATTTTATAAATATAATACAAACATAATATAAAGATGAAGAGAGACATTTTATTAATACATTTTGATTCGGCTATTTTATACAATTAAATTTTGAAATAATTGATGAATTAAATAATACATTTTTTGTTCATATCCACTTTCCTTTCTCGTGCGGCGTCGATCTTCTTGTTGATTTCTTTATCGCAATTTGTCGAGTGACGGAAAAAATGCTTCGATTCCTTTATCCATTCTAATTCCTTCTTTCTCGTGATTTTTCACTGCGCGTTAGACACTCTTTCGTGAAGATCTTTTCTCGGTGAACGGTCCAGGGCCGTTCGAGAAGTAAACCTTCGAGCAAAACAACTTTCAGAGCCCGCAGTAATGTACTTTCACATTTGCGAGACCAAGGCATTGAATCGCTGGAAACTCGTTTCATATTATATGAGAAAGGGAAAGAGGATGAAAGAGAGCGGGAGGGGGGAGAGAAGAGAGAGGAAGAAAGAAGGGAAAAGAAAGGAGAGATGAAGTCAAATAAGATGAACATCGAGAGAAAGAGAAAGAGTGAGAAAGTAAGAAAGTATAAACAAAGAAGGAAAGATTGAATCGATCATTTTCGTGTATCAACGGTTCGTAGATTTCCCATATATCGTAGATAGAGAATATCGTAGAAAACAAATTGTCTCGAATATCGCACAAAATAGTGACGATTTTCAGCCTCTATAGATAATAAATAGTTGCTGCTTCTTTCGAATCGAGAATTTACCAGATTTACGAGCGAAATTGCACAATTTTATTTGCACTGATCTTCCTCAGCTGATACCTAGATTCCTAACCGAACTTTAGAAACGAGACCACCGTTAAACCCGAGCACTGCGATATTTAGGCCGGTATTCATATAGGCAAATCTTATATTTAAGGCCGTTTTAAATACAGTCTTACGATCAGTTATAATCCAATCAGAGAATCGTTACCATATTATTACCATCTTAAGAGATTTTACATTACATTACTTCAAAAAATTTTAAAATAAGAACGGTCTATGCATGAATACTGTCTTTCGACAACGATTTATATTCAACTGTGTCTTTGCGTAAGGCACCAGGTGCGATGGCCTGGTGACATGCGAAAAATTTTAGCGTGCAATCCACGGTATCGCCGCACCGCACCGCGTAATTACTACAGTCCGAGCGAAATTGTTTTGTGATTGAAAGTAGCGAGGCGGACGCGCGTCGATGAGTTTGTGGGCTAATTTCGACGAAAAGAAAGAGAGAGAGAGAGAGAGAGAGAGAGAGAGAGAGAGAGAGAGAGAGAGAGAGAGACATGAATTTAGCGTAACGCACTCTAACTGAAAGGAAATCGTGTTGCATTGTAACTTATATCCCAACAGCTGCGTAAATAATTGTTCCTATTCGACTATTTATCCTTCGTTTCGATAAGTCTCAACTGTGTGTAAGTAAAATCTTTGCGCGTTTTCTGATATGCATTTGGAACGGTTAAATATATCGCTTTTGTAAACATATTGACTTAGCGAAACTTTTTGCGCGACAAAATCTTATGATAAAAGATAAAATACAGACGTGAGATAGCGATATCTCTCGCCAAGACGTGATTAAAAATGTATCCCATTCTTACGTGTTTATATTTATATTTTAAAGAAACTATATGTATACATATATACATATGCGAAGTTTGCGATTTATATAATGTTCTATTTCTATTGATCTTCTATTTTTATTTAGTTTGATAGTTCATTTACTTTATTCGTTATTATTTTTTATTGTTATAATGAGAGGCGTGTTTTAGCAAGTGTGCAACATGTGCATAGCACGCCGACGACCAAAGTTAGAGGGGGTCGAAATTTACTGAATTTTATTTGGATCTAGGTTATAGATAAATCGTATGAGATAAATCGCAGCTTTCTGAATGTTAATAGCGTCTTTATAAACTAATTTAAAAAATAATGATAAAACTTTCAATTTTTTGCATAAGTGAAATATTTAATATGAAATATTTAATTTGAAATATTTAATATGATTTAGGCAAATTAAGTTTCATTGCGATGTAGAGATTGTAATAAAATTTTATATCATCTTAAAGTACTAAAGAATACTTAAAGAATGTATACTTAATACATACTTAAAGAATACTTGAAAATATGTGTAAAATATATACATCCTTAAATACGTTGATCAACGTATGCAAACAGTACTTGAAATGTAATTTTTTTCGTACTTAAGATTTCTACATACCAACAAATACATTGAAAAGAAAAATCTAGGATTGGGAAAGTTACTTTGTGAAAGTAATTTGTTACATTTACGGTTTAATCTCAAAATATAAAATAATTACCGTTTACAAGTTTATGATTCTGAAAAAATATTTACTTAAAAAATAACGAGTCGATCGAAAAGATTTATTTATTATATCAAATTGTCTAGTTTTTGAACGAACAATTTTTCGAAATATTGATTTGGAACAAAATGACGAACGTTAAAAGTTAAAATTTCGATTTTTGATAAAAGAGCATCGCTTATTTTTCATTAATAAAAAAACCTATATGTATCGTTTATTCAAGGATTAGATTTTTATATCTAAAATAAACTTGCAAAGTTTGAAATATTAATGCAGTTTTCGAAATATCTTGAGCATCGATATTAAAATGCGATTTCGAGAAAAATGTTTAAAATTCATGACAATTATAAAAATAGCTATACTTAAATAAAATGATCATTTATGTCAACTTACATAACATAAGTTAACTTATATAGAGTCATCTATTACAAGTCCATAATAAACGTTTTGATGAGGTTGTAGTCTCCGAAACATCTATAATGCTTTAACATCTTTAATGCTGCCGACGAAGCATTTTTTCTTCTTGGATAGCAGCGTGTGATAGTCGGTCGTTTTAGTGCGGACTGCATTCTCTGTTGCCACATATCGTTGGGCATTTGTACCTTTATAGACTCAAACATTTATAACAATACTGTGGAAATCTTCGTTAAACACGCAGGCGAAGATAGTGCAGCAAGTTCGATAGTTTTTAATTCACTTTAATTGGTATAATTTTTGGACTGATTTCCCATATCAGCTGATTATAAATTTCATTGTTATTTTGACTTTTCGTATTCATTAATACAAGTATATCTTCATGTATAATACTCACAAATGATGATTCACAAAACGTTCGAAAAAGACTATCTTTGTCCCGCGCGCAATTGTCTTTCGCGAAGCGTATACTTGAACGTTTAGAACTTCGTCAATTTTATAAAAAAAAAATTTATTATTTAACTTATCCAACTCTGGTAATTTTATTTACATATAACAGATTTGCTTATCAATGATTCTTAAAAATTCTTAAAAAATAAAATCCTATGGTAAAAATTTCAAATTCACGAAAAATTCTATTACATTAGTTTCATAAAAATCAACTTCTGGATAAGGATTTAGGTTGATTTAAAAAAGAAAGTAATAAAGATACAGTCTCTTTCTAAATTTTTTGACATAATTCTTATTTCCAAAGAGTGAAATTTCATTCAAAAAAATTAAAGAAGTCAAAACATCAAAGAGAAAATTTTTCAACGCTGATTTAAAACGTCAAAATAGGAAATAAATAAAACTTTATTTGCAGTTTTGTTAAAATAATTCTATATGAAATTTGTGCATGGAAATGTGTTTGTACCCTAAATAAATTTTCAATTGTATTCGACAAAGATACAAGAAATATACCTATATTCGTTTTAGTAATATTCGTTACACTTTTTATTCATTGTCAATGAAAAGAAAGTCATAGAAATAGATCAAAGAGTTTAACAAAAGTGCTCTTCAAAATGTTTTCATTAATTTTTTTTTCTTTTCAATTTTTTGTTCCTATTTTGTTTCAATTTGCAACTGCTCCGGCATTTTGACCATTCTTTATTAATTTTTCGTTAGTAATACTTGTTTAATATCAGGCAGTAAATTCGATTTAGGTATTGTCATCAGTATTGTTGCTGAGAAACAACACATTTATCATGGAACATCATTAAAAACCATGTTCATGGTTTATTGCCTAAAATTATTCGCGGGCGAGGTCAGAAAGTTCCGCATTCGTTTCGTACGATTCCGGCGTGCACCAAATTAGAAGTATTTCGCGCCGGCTGTCTTTATATTGGCACTGACACGCCGCCTTCTCTCGAAGATCCGGTTTCACTTGGCTCATAAACGGGAAGATATTCCGCCATGCGGGCTCTCTCGGGCCGATTTGAGATTTCTTATTTTTATTATATTGTGTCACTTCTTACGGCGCGTAATGTGGTGACAAGTAGCTCCGGCAGGCTGGAGATACGAAATTATATCAGTATCGAAAAAAACAATCTCAGATTAAAGAAATTTACTTATGTTCATTTCTATATCAATGTAGATAAATTTCAATGTCGTTTAATTTATTCTTTATCTTCTTTTAATTCTTACAATATGGGAACTAAAAAAATATAAGAAGAATAAGTTGAATCGAAATTAAAGTTAATTTAAAATAATAATAAATAATTAAATTTAAATAAATTTAATGAATAGACATAAATAAATAAATAAGTAATCTTTAAATTCTTTGGTAAGATTCTCTTACTTAAAAAAATTTAGAAAGTAAAATACTTCCTGCTTAATTTAAAGTTAATCTATATTAGTCGA
>NW_017259334.1:746718-750228 GCF_001594045.1 Atta colombica | reverse complement strand
TATATATATATGTATATATATATATATATAAGATGTTATTTAGGTTTTATTGAAGTCTCGTTGGTTTCTTCTTTTATGAGCATTGAAACGAGCGGAATTTTTTCGCCACGTGACGATCGATTGCTATTCAGTTTAATATTACATACTAAATCGCAAAGCCTGTTTTTAAATATACCATGCGTTGCGCAGAGAAAGAAGTTTTCCATGAGAAAGAAAGAGAGAGAGAGAAGAAGACAACTCCGAGTGCGAGAAACGTCATATAATACATTATTATAAATCATATAATACATTATTATAAATCGCTAGAGTGGGGATAAAAACTGTATGTCTGTTATATTTAGCCAAATATATTTGCAGCCCGACCCGACGAAACGCGATTGCTCGTTGGCATGTATTATATTGTTTTTAAACCAAATTTTTAAAGTCATGCATCTGACGTAATCGCGTGAAAGTGCTTAGGACTTTAGGAATTGCTCGTCCTCGCTCCGATCCCAAGCGCGATTGTAACTCACCGGTCTGGCCCCGGCACAATCCTATTGTTTTCATACTTTTTCGAACGAGAGTCAGCACAGCACGGCACGGCACAGTGCGGCGTGGCGCGACGCGAAAGGAGAATGGAAATCACCGACGGTGGAAACTGTTACGCTCGTGCTCTATATAGCGACGTCGAAGCTAACATTGCGAAGACCTCCGACAATGTTGGATGAGCGAACCGTGAAAACACCGAGTTAATAAGTACATCCGTACTTTCTGCGCGGAATAATTTTTTTTCGTCGTAAATTTTTTTGAATTCACGCTTTTCTCTTACGAAACTTTAGGCTTTTATTCCTTACAACAATAGATGAAAAATACAATCTTTTTTATTTTTAATCAACTAAGTAGTTTTTTTTTACTTCGGAGAAAAGTATTAATTAAAAAAAACGAGTTTTTTAAATAGCATTTAATCAAAATAACATTTAATCAAGATATCTATAAAATTCATTTTTCAATTTTTCATCTATAAAATTCATTGTTAAAATGTTTGATATCTCCCAGCCTAGGGGCGCACAACTTCTACGTGAAGCAAGATCCATCCGCATGAAGTGTCGTACGTCCCTAGACTGGAGGGGGAGAGGGATGAGAAGTGGGATGGCTTAGCTTCGCGTGGAAAAGTCCCTCATTATGTCCTGTAAGAAAGGTATAAAGTATAGTATATTTAATATTGTATGTACTAATAATAAAACTACTAATAATAAAAGATATGTCTTGAACTTCTTTTAATAATTTTTTAACGAATACCGCCAATTAAAATCTCTTAGAGGTCACCATGACTTTGACAATATGTCAAATTAGATTCCTTTTTTCTATATATTTACCAAATTTTCTCTCTAAAATTTTGCTCTAGCTTCTATTGTAAATAATAAAATAAAAATAAAAAATAATTTTCAAAAGTTGATTTTACCTCTTCAGAGAGAATTCAAGCAGGAAATAAAATTCTTACTACAGGATATTTTCTTCGTATTGCCAAAGTTTCATAATTTTTAAAAATTTTAAATTTATAAATGTGTAGGACACATTTTATTGTGTAGACTTCTAATTACAGAATTTCTAAAGGTTAGAAATCTTAAATCGGGCTGTGAAGTAGATAATTATTGTCATTTTGTCATAGTCATGTACACGTATTCTCTCAGCCGATATACATACGTATTTAGATATTTTAGGATTAGACGAAAATCAAAGACGAAATTTGCTTTGTTCGATGAAAATATAATAGATATCTATATGTTTCAAAAGTCAAAAAGTAAGAGTAGCGAAAATATAAGTGGCGGATTATCGAAACAATAAAATAAGAGATAATCAACTGATATGACATAATCCGTGGATTTCTCTTTTATTATCTTTATGCATTTTACATGTATCGCGATTGAGAGAACGTAAACATGGGATAAAACGAGATTAAACCGATATGAAACATTGAAAAAGTTTTGGCACAATCGTTCGAATACTTGTAGGTTTGAGATATTCAACGAAATTTTTCGAATTTCTATTCAATAAATAAACAAGCCACGATTAAAACTATTTATTGCGCGGCCAATGCAAACAGTGAGTGCAAAAAGTATTTGTACCAATTTTTAGAAAGTAAACATTATTAATAAAAAAAATTATTGATAAAGAGATAGGTCGTACATTTCTCAAAATTTGTTTACTTAAAAAAATGTGTAATAATGCTAAAATATATTATCGTAATAAATGATAATGAAAAATTATTTGGACTTACAAAAAATACGAATTTAAATAATCGATAAATTTAACTTGATTATTTTCGCGGAGCTCTTTTGTTTACATTAAAACAGAACGTACTCATTGTTAATGGATTACTAATTAATGTTTGTGTTCTATAAATAAAACTTTTTTTCATATATAAACAAATGTTGAATATTGTTCAAATATTTTTTATATTAATGATATATACAACTCCGTTATAGAATATCTTGTTTACGTAAATTTCCGATGGAAGTCATCAGTCTCCAATCGGCAGAATCGGGTCGCCAATCGAGGAAAAGTAGAGTATTTCTCCGTTTCCGAAACGAGGAAATCCAATGATCGCAAAATAGAACGTCCAGATGGCCTATGACGGGCCGTCGACATTGCAAAAGACGATCGCTTCCTAACCTCAAAGACAAGGCGAGTGATGAATTTTTTCGACAGGAATCGCAAGCCAGGGTGCTGCGAACGCCCGCAATTCACCCAGCACTGGTGGCGGATTCGTGCATGGCGACGGAAATTGCCGACCGCGTCCCGTCACGCGGCGGTTGACTCCATCCAGCGATCCCACATCCCACATCCCAGCCTGATCGCGGTCGCGAGTTAGCGGGTAGTGCGTGGTGGAGCGCGGTTCGCAACGGATTGAAAGCAGTGGCGACCTGACGATTGCGTCGCGAAATACACTCGTAATAGGCGGAAGAGAAGGACGAGAGAAAAGCAAGAAAACGTGCGTCCAAGAGTAGTGTATGTGTGTGTGTACTTTGTGTATGTGTATGGAAAAAAAAGAGCGAAAGGGAGTTTTGTAGGGAAGAGACTGCACGATCGTGGAGTCGCTCGAGACAGCTCGCTCCGAAACTAGGACTCAGTGTCGCTGTATAGTGTCGCGAAACAGCCTCCGCCGCGCCTACGATACGTGAAAATTTCAGTGAAACGAGACCGCGTTGACGGCACGCGCGCGGCCGACGGCACCGCTCGCTGCGTGGAACGATGTACGTGACGGGGATGGAACGTGCGGAAAAGTGGCGAAAACCGTAAAGGTGGTAGAGCAGTGCCGTGCACGTCGGTGGCGATAGTAGCCCGTTGTAGCGGCGACTTCGGTAGCGGCAGCGACGGCGACGACGGCGACGACGACGACGACGACGACGACGACGACGACGACGACGACAGTAGTAACAGTGGTGGTAAAAGGTGACAGTGACAGTAGTGGTGCGGTGACGGCGCGGAGGCGCTCCGATGGTACTTCGGTGAGCGGAGCGAGCGCGGGCG
>NW_017259334.1:741357-746618 GCF_001594045.1 Atta colombica | reverse complement strand
GAGAGAGAGAGAGAGAGAGAGAGAACAAAAAAAGAATCGAAGAAGCCACCGGTCGACTTGGGTGCAGGACAAGACGACCCGATGTCGGAAGCGGATCGCGACCTCGTGTCGACCCGCGGTAGTCCTCACCTTCGCCTTCGTGCGCCGCCGCCGTCGTCGTCGCCGCCGTCGTCGTCGTCGCCGTCGCCGCCTCTCTCTCTCTCTTTCTCTCTCTCTCAGTCGCTCTCGCCGGGGGCCACCGTACCGAAGGCGTCCGCGCGACGAGCCAGACCAGCCGCTACGCAAGATGGCTGTGTGTCGCTGACGGGTGCCCGACAAACCGGACAGGAGTACAGACAGTCCGCGGATAAGCGGAACATGCGGCTACGTGACCGTCGGGCCCGTCCCTGAAGAGAGAGACACTGGCCAAGAAGCGAGAGGTGAGTGAAGCAGTACTTCTATGTGTTTTATGTGTATGAGTGTACATACATGTGTGTACGTACGAGTAAGTTTCTCTCTGCCGTTTTTCGCCGTCGCTCTCTTTCTCTCTCTCTCTCTCTCTCTCTCTCTCTCTCTCTTTCTCTCTCGATTTTTTATCTTTTTATTTGTCCGTCGACAAACGATTTTCCACGGTCGCTTATTCGCTCGGTTGCTTGCTCCTTATTTTCTCTTTTTTTCTTAGTCTACTTTTTTTCGGAGTACACTTCGGAGTAGAATCGGAGTTTCTTCGATGTGACCAACGTGACAGGAGACAGAGGTAAACGTTAATGTTAAATATCCATTCCTGGCTCACATTATACACGGCGTGCACGTTGAACGCTAACGGCTGACGAGCGAGCGAAACCATACGTGCCATGGACTCTACCGGCATCGTCGTATACGAGACGAAAATATAATACACGCACACGTACGCGCGTGCACTACATAGCTGAAAAGTATAAACAAGTCGAGAATCTTCTCCTCGTCCTGGATGTCTTCTTTAATGACGTCGATCGTGCGCTGGTCTTCAGAAGTTCGCGATAACAGCCAACCGATCCAACCACGTATCTCTCTTTCTCTTCCTTTCTCACGCGAAGTTGTCCGTATTCTCGTCTCTCTCCCTCTCCCTCTCTTTCTTTGGCTCTGTCTCTGTCTCGTGTTCTTCTTGACCGAGACCGAAAATTCACTCATCATTGGGAATCTTCCACGACGTAGATAGAATTACACCTCGTGCTCGGTATCTTGGCAAGGTTTTCGCGCATTGATAACGACCTGTCTCTTCTTCTTCTTCTTCTTTCTCTATCCCCGTTACCTTTCTCTCGCATCCGCAAAATACACTCGCCCTCTCTCTCCGTCTCTTCCCTTGCACATACACACATACTCTTTCTCTCTCCCCAGCATACGCTGCGTGTCTGGCAGTCTATCAGTGCCTGTACTTTGTCGGTCCGCACTTTCCCCCGTACCAGGCTCCGTCCTGTCGATTGAATAGCTCTTACTATGATTCCTATTCTATACATGCGTGCTGTACAATTGCGGAATGGGAAACGGAGACCCTAGAAACATCTGTCGACCGGAGGCCGACCTAACCTCCAAAACTGCGGGAAACCTATTATCGTCATCATCGTCGTCATCGTCCTCGTCATCGCGCGTTTTATTTTTGAATGTGCGAGCAATCTGATCCAGCTAAAAAGCTCATCATATATTTGCTCCGGAATAGAGAACCGTCCCCGTGCGAAGCTTTTACGAGATGCTCTGTCTTTCAACTTTGTCGAAAGCGACGGAGTTTTTCGCTCTCGGTCACTCTCTTCGATGTAGATCGACTCCCCCGGGGAGATCTCCGCTCTCTTCGGAGGCCGGCTTCGTGAGAGCGCGACAAACTGAGGGGAGTCGAGACGAAAACGTTAGTCACGATGTGCCTTCCACAGGAAAACGTCAGTCATGGGCTTTCCTTACGAGTCGATTGATTTTCGATGTAACTTATCGCGAAAGCATTCTTACGTTGTGCGCGAATTTGCGGTGCCGAAATGGGTGGAACTGCATTAACCGTGGAATGCCACTCGTATTTACACTGTTTACACATATACATGACACTCGTATATTACTCTAGGGTGAAAATTCATCTACAAATTAAGAATTTTTTTACACTCTTTTTGTCTATTTTGTAAGTTGCAAAGCGGTGGAAATGTATATACAATTTTTCTATACAGACATGTATGTACTGATATAATGAGAAAAATGTTTGATTGAAAATGTTTGACAAACCAGTAGATTCTAATTGTGTCAATCAGATGATTTAATCAGAATTCTTCTGATTGCATCTGTCTATTTTCAATCAAACCATTTTTCTCAGTGCACATCCATTGTTGTTTAGTATTTTTATTAGTTGTAACAATAATATTATGTAAACAGATAAGGATTTGATAAGTGTTTTATTCAATAGTTGAAGCAATTTTCCTGATAAAAATATATGCAATTTGCGTAGATACTTGCTTAATCATTATCTAGTATATTAACAGATAATTAAAATACTGCTTATTCATCTATTGTTCATATTTAATAAATGGATTCAGATTTTGCGCGCAATAATTGCTAGCAAAGCATTACATTCTTCACTGAGATCCTAAGTAGTTCTACTTTTTAGTTATTAGGTAGATATTATATACGTAACTGTTCAAATAATTGCTCAAAGCATAAAATTTCTACCAGGAAGTGTTGGAATAACTGAACTGAGACACTATTTTAGTTACAAACAAAATGAACTTTCATATGTTGAATACTTTATCTAAAACTTACTTTAAACGATCTATAATTCGCAACTAAATTTAAGATAAAATCTTTATAATATTATGTATCACATATCCTAAAAGTAGATGTAAATCCTAATATATATTTTGTATATGTGTGAATTTTATTTCTTTAAATGTTTTCTATGTCACACGACACGTAAAATTATAAATAGAATTTTGTCTCGAATTTGGTAGCGCGCGAATAATAGCTCATCTAAAATGGGCTTTGTAGCAAACATTTGAATTAGCATTTAAATTCATTCATATAATAAAGAACTCTTTTATTTTTTGCTCGAACTGGAAAATTCACATTAAAAAAATATTAAGACCTTTGATCGAATAGTGTTTATTTATATTGAATATTTTTCAATTGTTTTTTACCTAATATGATACCTTTTGTATCTATTTTATCGATAAGATATATGTCGAATAACTGGACTGACAGTTGTTATTTTAACTTAAAAAAAAAGTGATCTTTGATATTAAACAATCTATCTAATACTTGAATTAACTAGAGTTAAGAAACTTTCGTCATTGGTGATGAATTATTCACATTTCCGTCACTGCTCCTTATTCTTTTCTTTCTCTCCTCCTCCTCTCTTCTTTTCTTTTTCTCTTACACTCAAAGATAATTATTAGAGATAAATCGCATCAGTTTCTTTATACAGTGGTTTTCTCCGCGTGGAAATGTAGACTGACGCACGCGACGGAACTGATTTCGAATACAGAACATTCTCTCGGCGCGACATCGAATTTCAAATCGCCGGTAACACCATTTTACACAATCATCGGAATTGCGTCCCGCATCCATTCTTTCCACGCGCGAGTTCCTCGATGCATCGCCATCAGTTTCTTACGTAAATATTCTTCGCGGATATCGATGGCGAGCATGAATAACCAGGTCGTGAAGCGTCAGCGAGAAACGCCATCGGGACTTATTTAGATTTTTCTACGCGGATATGATTCGAATCCGCGGCTTCATCTTGGCTCCGCCTTTTAACTTACAACGAGCCATCGCATGACGCATTCTTACCCGCTTTCGTCTCACGTCGATTACGAGCGCTGTATTTCGATCGTCTGCGTAACCGATCGTTCGCATCGAGAACGTCGAGAACTTGACGTTGAGAACTTTGCGAGTAAAATTGCAAATATATCGCGAGTGAGATGGATACCGGAATCCGTTTGGAATCCCTCAGTCGTTGCTGTCTTCGCAGGAAAATCTGATTACCATGACGTCGTATTTTTTGTTTTTCGTGGCATTTTTTTTTTTTTTTCCTTACACTCGGTTAGCTCCTCTCGAAACATCTGTCGCTCTTTGGTCGTAACCAATCGCGAACGTCTTTCTGGATCGCGATTCCCTCGCGTCACGCTATCGCTCGCGATTGCCTGCGCCTCGGTACGTTGTCCTCGTCGAGTCTAACGATCGTGGTTGTTAAATCGCGTACGTACATGCACAAAAAAGTCTGGTAATAACAGTCAAGATGATAGTTACATTGAGAAAAACAAATTGTCAATTTTAATAAATATTTAGTTCAATACTGCCAATTAAATTTACTTACTATAAATAAATATTTGTTCATTAAAAAGAATGATTGTTAAATCAAATTAATGTTCTTTGTATCAAATAAATATGATACACTTTATATTTAATAAATATTTAGTTAGTATTAAAATTAACTATATTTTTTCTCAGTGTACTAAAACTTTGAAATAATTTCAATCAAAAAAATGTCTCTGTTAATAAAACTAAAATCAAATATACTTATTTTGCGTATACACGTACACTGAAAAAAAAGATTGGTAATAATAATAATTAAATCTATAAATGATAGTTACTACAGTCTTGAAATAATTTCAGTCAAATGTTTTGTTAACGTAACTAAAACTAACTATAAGCATTAATTTTATTTTTCATTTATACGTAGACCAAAAAATCTGGTAACAATAAACCCAAGTGATAGTCACTTATAACTTCAATAGAATTTCGATTAAATGTTAATTCTTTGTTTACAATCTGAATCTTTTTTAGAAGCGAAATTTATTCTCGAAATTTGCCCTCATTTTTGTTTATGTTCAAATTTCAATTTTTGTGAAATAAAGATTTTAACATTTCAATTAAAAAAAAAAATGTGTTTATGTAATAGAAGTGTTAAAAAATAATCCTGAATTTTTGAAAACTAGGACAATAAAAAAATTTAAGCTGGATAAAAAAGGCTCACAATCACATTTTGGATGAAGGATTACAACTAAAATCAACTATAAATGGAAATTTTTCTTTCCTAAATATTACCTTTTCTAATTATTATCAAACAGTTAATTACTATTATGTCTACTATTTATTAATATTTACTAAATATTGCGTGTACGCTAAACAAAATACATTTGGTATCTATAACCAGATTTCTTTCAGTGTACAAATGTATGCATGCACGCACGAATGTCCTGATAAAAAAATATATATATTTCGAAACTCGCACAGTGGATATCCGTATAATATTTATTCTCCTATCATATATA
>NW_017259334.1:740039-741257 GCF_001594045.1 Atta colombica | reverse complement strand
TATATATATATATGTATCTACGCTGAGAGAAAACTTGGTATAATTACATAGTAGTAAAATCATGATTAAGAGCTCCATTTTTAATAATAATTATTTTATAATTATTATTGCTATATTGTTAGCAATAATAATTATATTCATTGCTAAAAAAAAAAAAATACATAGATTGATAGCGGGAATGACTAGAAATAGTAAATTATGGAAACCTTTCTTTTTCTCGGTTGTACACTTGATGATTTCATCACCGTCAAGTGTATACCGCATGTACACTGAAAAAAATTTCTGGTTGAAAATGGGCAAATCAGAATTGTCCAGTTCAATTTTATTGGAATTCTAATTGAGATAATCGGAATTCTGATTACAATATTTCTAGTAAAATCTACTGGAATTCTTATTTTTACCAGAACAATTATATCAATCAGAATCCTAGTTATCTCAATTAGAATTCTAGTAGATTTAACCAGAGCATACCCTTTTTCTCAGTGTACAGCCGTAAAACTTCGCGATCGAATCTCGGCTCCGGGAATCGTCGGTATATCGACGACGAGAAATCCACTCCGATACATATTCTGGTGTGTACGCGTGTGTGTTGATTTTCGGGCACACCCCGTATATGCGCGCGGCTGGGTAGCCTCCAGTGGCATCGGGCATCCAGTGCTCCGACCGTTCCGATGCGGGTATCTCCCTATACCTATACCTGGCCATTAGCATGGAGAGCCCGTCGCCCTTCGTTTTCGGCGATGGCCATTGTCCTGGACGTAGACTCGGGCTTTCAAGTCCAGTCTCGTCGATGCGCGCCGAAATAACGCGTCGGGGTCGTCGGGGAGTGCCCTAACCGAGAACCGAGAACGCCGAGCGCCGTGCCGTAATTAGCAATTTTGCGAGGAGGCAGGCCTCAATTCGGTAAGGGCTTATCGATTCGCTCAGCCGGCGGCTTACGTTTCGTAATTCGCCTCGGGTTTTGGCAGCTCATCGTACCGTTGCAGCGTTGGTCTCTCTCTCTTCTCTCCCCCCGCGTTAAAAGTATAGGGCGGAAAACAAAGTTGTTTCGCATCCGAGTGAGAGAAAGAGAGAAACGGCACCAAACTGTCGCCAAACGCAGTCACGCTGCAAATGAAACACTGCAGAGAGCTTTTTATCATCGCCTGTAATAATTAATACGAATTGCTATTTGCCACCTTCCCGTTTCTCAAGCCTTACAAAATCGAGCACGCTAAG
>NW_017259334.1:736324-739939 GCF_001594045.1 Atta colombica | reverse complement strand
ATATTAGTTATATAATATTAGTAATGATAATAATTATATTTATATAGTTCCATATAAAAAAAATATGCAGTTGGCACCGAAAATGACTATGAATTATAGGTACATCGAAACACACTTCTCTCAGTGTCAGTAGAGCGGTAAAAATTACGCAGACAAATATATCTGCTTATCGAGCCAATGATTGCCGAAACAGTTTTTATTGTACTCTTATTCGTTCATTGACACGTTTTGTCACGATCTCTAATACGAATACAAGATAGACGTGATATATAACGATACCGCGAAATCGCGCGCGAGATACAATCAGCCGAAGCGTGGAATTTTTTATGTACGTGTGCATTTCAAAACTACAAGCAATGTTTGGAACGGCTCGCTGTGAACTTCGCGTATTTCGCAAACGCGGCTCATCCGAGTGTGATATGTTTCAGGTCCTGCCATTTGAAAAATACGAATACACAAAAAGGTTTTGTTGAAGTATTTAAAAATTTAGTTACATACTGATTGAAAATCTGTTTTTGTTGAATTATAATTATCTAAGACGCTCCAGGTTACTAAAGTATTAAAATTTTTTGTAACATTTCTCGTTATATAATATTTGAATTTTCTACAGAATTATTTCTGTCCAACGAAATTTTCTTCAGACCTGTATTTAGTTAAATTTTTAGACATTTTAGTAAAATCGTTCTTTCCATGTACATATGATTTCTCATGGAGGATCATTCGCGGATTTGCACACGTCTCTCTGAATTAAATCGTTTATATATTTTGATATTTTACTTGACGTCGCTCGACCGGTAGCTTTTCACCTACTTTGCATACGCGTGTTAATTTCCATATGGCGACTGGCGTCGCGACGACGTTGATGCTGCAATCCGTACGGAGATCCTTCTTAATCCTAGAACTCTCGATCCTACTTGATCCCAGAAAGAAGGGCGGATATGATAAAAAAGGCGTACTCCTTATCCGGAGCTATGTATGATTTCTTTTTGTTTCCGCCTGACGAAGGGCAGATACAGGAAATTATAGCTGGGGGCTCTCTCTCTCTCTCTCTCTCTCTCTCTCTCTCTCTCTCTCTCTCTCTCTCTCTCTCTCTCTCTTTCAGGGCCATTACCTGAAATCACAGGTAATAGTCGAGTATTCAATATCTATACACGCTTTTGAATACCTATTAGTTTGCATGCGGAGAAAATGCCTCGAATGACAGGACTGTATCGTGTAATCATATGATCGCGAAATGACAATGCGCGCTCTACGTTTTTTTTATTTTACATTATTTTTCAGAGAAATATCTGAAATACGTCGTTTCCGTGTTATTTTATCGTGCATTCGTGTAATATTCGAAACGATCGAGTAACACAATATAATTGATAAATAGCTGAAATCTTTAGAAGATAGCGATCTATTTTTTAAATTATTTTCTTTAAATAAGATTTATTATATAACTCTCTCATTGTGTATCTTGCATTAAAAAATATAACACTGTATATATATATATATATATATACATACAGCGTCATTAGTGGGCGATAAAGCATAGTGCAAGCTTGTCCCGTAAAGATAACATAGCACATGTAATTATACATTTTATATTCATATTAACTTCGGAAGTAATCACCTAATTTTTTTACGTAAATAATTACCCGAGATGCTTTTACATTGCAATTAAAAATTTTTATTGTATTATTAACAACATATTATTGATTATTTTCAAATTTATTAGTTTTTGATATTATTATGGATATGCATTTGCTTACAATTTTCTAAAAAAAAGTAAGTAGAAATCAAACATATTAAACAAACGAAATAAGCATATTAAGAAACTTATTATGACAATATTTCTAAAAAATAAAGATAGGATAATTATATAATAAAACGCTTTCTTATTGTGGATTCCATGAAATTGCATATTTAAAAATTCGTAAAAAATACTTCTTAAAAAAGAAAGAAAACAATATCCATTGTACAACATTTCACATTTTCTCACCGATGGGATGTATTATAAAAACATCCCAGGGGACTATTCCCGGGTTAAGAAAAGGATGTATGTAAAAACTGGAAGCCATCCAAAGCCGAAGAGCAGGATTAAATAAAAATAATAACAGAGCATGTACATATAGACGCGAGCTTGAGAAACATTTGACATTGAAATATTTTATTTGTGAGAGAGTTTTAGTTTTCTGATTACACGGGTAACTTTTCCGAAGTTTTGCTTCGTAAAAAAGTGGATCCTAATGGAATATATACGTTTTGTAGTCTCGAACCTTCAAGTTTTTTTTTCCATCCAGCTTGGCCTTTTACTCTCTCTTTCTCTTTATTTTTTTCTCTCTTTCTCACTTTCTTTCTTTCGATCTTTTTCGAACACCTCACGATACACTATACATGTGCAGGCATTTCAGGACGCATGTTGTCTGTCCGTTAGAGCATTTTTGTGCAGGCTGTTCTCCTTCACGGCGATGCGTGCGTGCGTGTGTGTGTGTGTGTGTGTGTGTGTGTGTGTGTGTGTGTGTGTGTGTGTGTGTGTGTGTGAATGTGTCGAACTTACCTGCACGTACGCATGCACGCACGCACGCACGCATGCACGCACGCATGCATCGTGTCGGAGTAATGTTGCACCGGCTGCGAAGCGGTGACACGTCACGTCTCGCCGAGGGACTGCATTTTACCACGAATTTTAGCTGCATAAGTCTATCTGCTAAGATTGGCAACTGTCCAAACGTTAATCGCCTCAATTTTGCTTCAACGCGCGTTAAAAATGCACACTCTCATGAAAGTCATTCAATAGATTTTTAACTCGACGCCTGATTTAGTTACATTCGATTGGATTAAATCATTTAACGTGTGGTGAAATTATTGATTGCTCTAACATTATTAACGCTATGAATAATTGTTTTATAAATTCTTGTTATTATATAATAGAAATTGTCCCGTCCGCACAGAGAGAGAGAGAAAGAGAGAGAGAGAGAGAGAGAGAGAGAGAGAGAGAGAGAGAGAGAGAGAGAGATTTTATATTTTCCAGGGTGAAATGCTCTATATTTTTTGTCGAGTTGCCTTTGTTACGTAAAAGCATGAATTTCGATTTCAACGTGATTCGGAATTTCAGTTCCTAAATTTCGATTTACAAAAAAAAAGCGTATAATTCTTCTGACAAAACGAAATATCGAAATTGTTGCAGAACGTAGTAATCATAAATTGTATCCTCGCATCTTTGATACATCTTAAAAGCTCAACGAAAGGTCGGATATCCTTTTCGGGTTGTAATGACGCGTCGATGGAATGTTTCCCCTCTCGCAATATTCCACGTTAATTCATTGCTTCGCAAGCAATTATGGGTGGAGGGTTTTCTTAGCTTTATCCATTTACAATTAGTCTGTGCCGCCTTCGTTTGAAATCCGCCGTAACAAATATATGTCGACGGAAAGTGTCCTCTCCTGTTACGAGGAGGTGGCTGTCCTTCCATCCGTTTGATCGATATATAAATATTCGTTCGGTCGCAGGCGGAGTCTCGTCATAAAATCATGCGATATTTCGAAGGTATCCCTTATAGAAATTTAATACTGGAAGATAATGATTAAATATTTATATTGAGTATTGAGTACTGTTGCTCGATGCTTTCGA
>NW_017259334.1:717659-736224 GCF_001594045.1 Atta colombica | reverse complement strand
ATTTTAGGTTAACATTACTTTGGCTAATATTTCATGCATTTTTTCAACAGTTACTGAATAATTATTAACGTTGTTTAGTAAATGGAAAGTAAAACTGCTTAGTATCCTAATCAAGATGTAATGTTTTGCCCGCAGTTACTGCGAATAATTTGAATCCATTTACTGAATAAAAACAAGTAAACTACGCAGTATTTTAACTAATCTATTACTATATATTAGACAATGATTGGACAAGTGTCTACGCAAGTTGTATATATTTTTGCCACTAAAATTATTTCGCAGAATCGCTGAATAAAACTCCATCAAATTCTTATCCATTTCCTATGCAATATTGTTACAACTAATGAGAATACAATGATATTAGATAGTATAATTGAATGGGTGATTAGGAAAACTGTATAGTGAACAATTATATTAAAGTGTTTGTTTAGTAAACGGAAAGTTTCAGGGAAATTCATTCACATAATTCAGAATTTCTTTATACTTTTTATGTCTATTTTAGGTTATAAGATATTATACCGAGAAAAAAAATACTTAAATATTTATTTCTGATAAAGATTTATTTGATATACCTACCTAACGTTTATTTCACTGATATAAAGCTTTATTTAAATACGGCGAAATAAAATTTTATTTCTAGTAAATAAATCATCTATTTTATTTTTTACAATTAATGAGATATATTTCATGGAAATGTATATTCCGTTATTACAGTCCACATTTTTTCCAATAAATATCGAAGAAAACATTATATGTAACATTTGCTTGCAAATATTTCGACTTTTCTTAATATAGAATAACTAAATTAACACTATTTTTATAAAAAATAACAACTTCAAATAATTTTTTTATTGAACCATTTTACTAAATGTCATTTTATAAGTATTAAGTATTAAAATTTTAATACTTAATAGAAAAATTATACTCAAAAAGTATGAGCGAAAATTAATTTACAGTAGCGTTCCAGAATTAATTATCTTTCAGTATTAAATTGGCCAGCATTAAATTGGATTTCTGTATAAGAGACAGCGCGCATATTGCGATAACGAACACCGGAAATAACAGCAAAACGAACAAACGCGGTCTTTCGTTAAAGAAAAAAAAAACGTATTCAAGACGCACGAATTTTTCTCGTTGTTTGAAGCTCGAATAAGAATCATATATTCTTTTTCGACAAGATTGACGTCATAAGGACGCGCGCGTGGCCTTCCTCATTGTGTGTTAATTCGTATAAACAATTGCTTAATCGCCATCGCCGGTTGGCTTCTCGTCTTCCACGAAAAGTTGCACGCTCTGTGCTTCGGCGCGCATACTTTGCGTAATAATAACGAGTCGACGATTTATTCCGCGCGGCCGCACGTTTATTTGCGCAAGGGCGGGTTTACGTAAAAATTATAATTAGATTTCACAAAGAGAGCGAAGACAAGGTATTGACGAATGCGAACCTTTAATTTGTTTATGCGGCGGATACGACTTACGAGACACATACTATACTATAATACAAGACTCACTGCGATACAACGGTATCTGTTCGTTCACGCGAGACAGCTATGATTAAGCCTTAATGAACGCGGTCGCTTTCCGAAAATAGAACATTCGATTCAAACTACCGCAACCTGTTCCTTCGTTCTCTAGTCGAGCGTCAGCTCTCTTGAAATGTTTAATTATTAAGAAGAAGCTATAGAAACCTGAAATGGTATTTCCCACGAGAAAGAATCGAGCGCGCAAAGTACGTTCTTTAAAGATATAATTAAAGTCTTATCTCTAAACAGTTTTAAGGCCACATTTTTTTAAAATGCGGATTACATACTGCAAAGTCCAATAGTTTTCCGTAGATAACGAGTATAATTTCTGTTTGTAGAAGTAGTTAAGACGATTTGGGATGCATATTGCGGGCAACTGCGTCGCCGATATGCAGTCTTTATCAGAAGATCCGGTAGAACCACGGCGGATTACGTTACGCGGTCACATTTGCATTTAGGCGCGAGTATATTTACGGCGCACCGTTCGCAGAAAGATTACACTCCGCTCTCTCGATTGTTGGCCGATGCCGTTTCGCGAACACGTTGCACAAATGAAGCCCAATGCACATCCAATTTGTCGGTGTACTTTTGTCGCGCGGAGGATTGCCGGTTATAAATACGGTGCGTAATGTCGGATGTTTATGCTCGCTATATTAGACATTAATTTACAAGTCGAGGTTTAAACTTTATTTGACGTGAGGAATTAATATAATGAATGTTGCGATTAACAACAGAGCGTGTCAACGGCGGCAGTGAATTTTCTGGCGTCATATGTCTAATTTTTATTCGAATTTCGAACAATATATCGCGTCGCGTCGCGTTTTACGTTACGTTACGTTGCGTTGCGTTGCAGTGCCGATGATACTCATGCGAATATCGATATTTCCGCCGCTCGACGATATGCTCTCGCTTCGATACACGCTCCGCTCGATCACTTTTAAAAGCGACTTCTCGCAGATGTGCCGTGGTACATACATATTGATTATGTGCTATCAATGTACGCGGGGTGGATGCATCAGTGAATGACCGGTCACCGGTGCATGACCGCTGAATCTTTACGTTTACTTCTGCGGTCACGTGAAATGACGTGGTTCCGTCTCTTCAAGACGTAAATATAATCGCAGCACAGAAAGAACGGTTTTGAAATATCTAAAAATATATCTAGATATAAATCTGAAACTAATATTGTTAGAATCATCAAAACAATTGTATAAGATACCCACAATCCGATTGCTAGAGTGTTAAAACTGTTTGCAGGATTCTAAGTGCTTAAGTGTTCTACTTTATACTTTGATGATCCAATAAAATTATTTTCAGATCTATGTGTGCCTAGATTTTTAGTAAATATTTCAGTAAAATCTTTCCATTCTAAGATCATTGCACGTAAAGAACACTTTTGTTAAAGTATCTGAACATTTTAACTAAATAGAGATCTGAAAATAATTTTGTTAAAACCATCAAAACAATTATGTAAGATGCTTAAGCTGGTTGTTGGAATGTTAAAACTTTTTGCAACATCGTCATCAACACTTAAGTGTTCTACACTACGTAATTTTGATTAAAGTTTAAAGTTTAACAAAATTATTTTAGTTCTGTATATATCTAGCTAAATTTTTCAGTACTTTACCAAAACTATTCTTTTCGTGTGCCAGATGTTATATACGAAAGATAAAATCTTAATATGACCAAGGAGGAAGTGATTCTTTTTTTATGAATGAGCTAAAAGAAGTGCGGATAAACATTTTTTCTCTTACATGCTTTTCGCGAATGTCAAAGAAATTCCACGTGCTTCTCGATGGCTGAAATACGTAAATAAACGTTGGTTATACATATACACATATTTATGCGCGCGCGCGCGTCACGAACATCATATGAGATGTGTTCTCGCGTTGATTTTGCAGCGTCTTATATTAAGCTCTCCCTACGCATTCATGTGGTAGCAACCTAGAAAAGTGTCACCCTTAAAAATGGATAACCTTTTTATCATATACCGTAGGCGGCGGTTTTTCCTAGCGACACCGCGGGTGTTTTTCTAAAGATAAACTTAGGTGCTCTTTCAGTCTTCCCCTCCAGTGTCTCTTTTTGCGATATTCATCGGAGTGCACTGCCGGGAATCCGAAGCTACGCCACGCCACGCCATGCCACGACGAGCGCACAAGCACGGATGGCGCATTCGGTATTGCTAAATATTGCTCCCGTAACGATTTTTGAAAAATATTACCTCGAACATTGTAAATCTGTCATCATGTGCCCAGCGAGAGATTAACGTTTTATTTGTGCCCCTTGTTTGTGTACGTTGATTCGCCATAAAACGCAAGCTGAACCTATCTATGTATAGGTTGTTTTAAAAGTCCTACAGAAAATAACACGTCTGAGTTTACAAAATAATGGGCTTATATGATAAATTTTACTTGATTTAAAGATAAAATTTATTGCTTTGAAATTTGAGACCGTGAATAAATTCGAGTTATTCATTATGAAAAATTAAAAACATTTCTGCATTCCTCCGTTTTTTTTATTAATTTTAAAAAGATTTCGCAAATATAGAGATCGTTACTTATTAAGCGCTTCGGAAGCGGATCCTCTCAAGCGTTAAAAGCAATAAAAGTAGTTAGCCAACAAAATAAGGAGAGAATTAAGGATCCAATACATAAAATAAATAGTACAAAAAAACAAAATTAACAAAAATAAAAATAAAAAAGTAAAAAATAGAATAGGTAACAAAAACATAACATACACAGAAAAAAAGAATATTTTTGTTTTGAGAATATCTTTATTTTTTCAAAATATAAATCTTGAAATAAGATTAAATCAATATAACTTGCTCATATGAAGAAATTTATTCTTGTTATTTAATAATAATTTTCATGATTTGGGAGAGGAATACAATTACATAGAAAATAACAACATTTTGAAATCGGAATTAAAATTTCTTTAAACTAAAATAAAAAAAATTTTTGTTTGTGATTATACTCTACTCTTAGAACAAGCTTTTTATATTAATTAATAATTGTCCTATTAAAAACAAGCATGTCCATTTCGTGTCCATTATGTGATCTAACCACGAGATGGACGCGTTATTCGTAAAAGGAAAACGCCCATAAGGAGATATATACAAATTGAGTTGGTGAATCTCATAGCTCGTTCCCAAGCTCTTGGTTTTTGGAGCATTTTGGGGCCTCTAAAAGAGACATAACCATCATATGTATAATCATGTATGAAAAAATATTTGCCAGAAATTCCGAATAGGTTTATGTCTACAAATCCTGTTGTAGTATCAAAAAGAGTTATTTTATTATTAAAACAAGAATAATTTTTGTTCTGACGCTATAATGTATTTCAAATAACTTAATTATGTCCAATACTGTTCGTATTATTAGAAGAAGTTTAATTAATTAATTAAGTTAAGTTATATGTGTGACGCACATATAAAAGTAAAGTGAAAATAATAATTCATCTTCATCTTTCATCTTCATTTGATTTTTTAATTTCGAAAGAAAATTTTTATTGTGCTTTTTAGATGATTGTTATAATATTGATACAAGAATATATAATTGCTGAAAGAATATAATTTAAGATTATCCAATCCTTTAAGAAAGATTTTATATTGTTGCTTATATATAGGAAACAACAATTGTGTCGAATGGAATATATTAGTTTTAAATAAATTTTTTTGTGTAAATTTGTGAGAGAGAAAGAGGAAGATAACAGAAATTGTACTTTCCTAAAAGATGACCAGAATTGTCGCATCGCTCACTTTGTATACGATGACTTTTGGGTTACCTTGTATACGATGTCGCGAGTCCGTCGCGAGATAATGTGGATACGATGTGGACCGATCACTTGGATTTCGCTGTTACTTGGCTACCTCGCAATTTTGTCAGAAAAGTTTTCGCCATTCGGCGAGCAAGCTCGGATTTCCCCGTTCATCAATCGATCGGCTTGACTCATCGCGCGGAATATAAGCGCGGCGCGTGATGCATACCTACGTAGTCGTTCTGGTCGTTCATACACGAACATGCGGCCACATGTACACGGGTGCGGGGGCCGCTACAGGGTGACGCAAAGTTTCGTTACTTTTACTCGGGGCTGAGTCACCGTGACGCGGTCTGATGAATTACCCCGAACATATTTCTGACGAGTTATTCCACGGAGTTACGGGCTGCTTATTATTTCGCTGAAACGGATTACCGCGATCTCCATTTGCGTCTACACGTTTTCTACGCTTCACGTTGTCATTGTCGTGTGTTGCAAAATATACGGGTTACATATACAGTACATATACAGTAATATATATATCGTTACATGTACATTATACATAAGTCTTGCTTATTATTTTATAAAAGTCTATACTTTACTATATCTGTTCTATACTTAAAAGTTAAGTCTTTAAAAAAAAATGTATAAATCAATGATTAAACAAAGTTTTAACGAACGAGTGTTTAGTGTAATGTGCTATTAATTTCTTTAATTAATAAATGTTTTAATACTAATGTACTTTAATTAAGATTGGAGAACACGTCTTTCCGTGTATATCACACTGCGTGACATATGGAAAAAAGTAATAAGCTAGGTTCACGTGTGACTCGCCTTGTTTATTATTTTATAAAAGTCCACGTTTGTTCTGTACTTGAGAGTTTCTCTAAAAATATATACATGATTAGTACGTAATTATAAAATTCCAACAGACGTCAAAAATCTAATATAGTTATTAATCTTCTCAATTAATATTTTAATACCAATGTTCAATATTAATACATACTCCGATTAAAATTGGAGAACACGAGGAGTACGTCTTTTCGCAACCCTGCACCAAAATGCGACGGGTATTTTTTTACGATTCGCCAGGCGACCTGCATGGTCGTACTACTTGTTTGCACCACTTTGTTAGGAACCGACGGGTGTCGAGCCGGTTAACTTAAACGTAACTGTACCTCGTGGTACCGTAGATCGTTCATAATGCCGACCAGCATTTCTGACAGTCAGCACTATAATTAGAGCACATCGCGCGGGTAAATGACGGCGGGGACAGTAGAGAGAGGAAAAGAAAGGGGGAGGAGGAGAGAGAGGGGGGGGGAGAGAGAGAGAGAGAGAGATGTGTACTGATATCATAGATAAATTGAAGAAGGGAGGGAGGGAGAACCCGAGAGGGTAGAATTGAAATCGCGTTGTTTCCGAGACACTGCGGGATTGCGATCGATCGGTTGTTTTTGTACGCCCAGTATTATTCGGGCGGCAACTCCGACTATGAGTCACAAACGTATTGTGCAATACTACATATCTAAGTGCGATCAGATAGAATTACGCTATATTGATATCAAATGAGAAAATGGTATCGCACGCCGTTGCAATTAAGGAACCTTCGCAACATTAAGGATATATTATGTATTTTTTATCAAAATAAAAAAATTATGAAAATATTATAAATTTTTCTATATACATTGTATGTGTGAAAATAATAATAGGTATTATATAAAAGAAAGTTTGACAGTGATTTAGAACCTAAATCAATCTTTTTTTTTTCAATAATGAAAATATATTTTAAAAAAATATTTACGATGAAAAAAATTGTATTTAAATTACAAGATTGTATTGTATTAAACTGTTTTATATATATATATATATATATATATATATATATATATATACAATATTCATTTTTATACAAAAAGTATAAATTTTTGATTTAAATCATCTTTTACTGTTAGAAAGGGTGCACTGTGTGCACCTGATCTTTCAATTATTAATCTGAATTTTTTTTTTGACGTTAAACTGATTAATGTCAAAAAGTAAGTGCTGCAAGCGATAACATTTCGGGTGGAGCTCTCATTCTTTGTATGTCATCTTGCATGATATGAACACATCATTTTCGCATACAAAGTAATAATTTTCAATGTAGGACGTAGCAGGGCATACTCACACGTGATCAAGATTTACGATTTTCCGTGATAGGTTGAAGAGCTAAGAAGTTCTTAAAATAGAGAGTTCCGAAACCGACAGGTTATTTCGAGATAAAACGTTAATGTATCCACATGATAAGAGTGGCTAATAGCTTAGAAACGAGCGGCGAAAATTCTCAGCTATGATGGCGACAAAGCAGCAGAGGATAAAAGAACGTCATCGAGACGTAACCGTCGGTTAACCGGTAAGCCTCGTGGAAATTGTTTGCTCTTCGCAAACAAACAGTCGTACTTATTGGAAAAAACCGAGAAGCGCGGCCCCTCCGATTGTTCGCACTTAGAAATATGATATCTGGCGACTGCTCTTTGAGAATCACTGACCTAAACTGACGACGTGGACACACGTCGACGAAGAAGGCTTTAAAATATTCATGGTCGTTGGCTTTACTTTTTGTGTTCCCCGCGGTATTTTTTTCCGCCATAATGGCACATACTTTTGCGTCGAGGTGTCTTTCAAATGTCCGAGGAAACAGTGTCACTACTTGAATATTTAACGTATTGGTGTCGTTTTAATTTTCTGCGATACAGCAAGTTATTTAAGAGCTACTACTATTTTTTTAACAATTAAACATCTATTATTTCAGCTTCAGTATTTATGATTGAATTTCAAGTCCAACAGCAATTCGCGCGCATTTAATTTATTTAATTAAAAGATATATTTAAAATTTGTAAATAAAATTAGACGCCGATGTGAATAAATAGAAGAGAAGGAATTCTATTTTTAGTCAACTGAAAATTTTCGGTCAATCGTTTGACCGAAAATAGAATTCTTTCTTTTCTTTGATTTATTCTTGTCAGTTGAAATTTCACTTATAATACACGCTTTACTGAACTTTATATACTTTATACACGCTTTCTGAAAAATGACGTTCTCTTTTAGTTACTGGTTATTGCAGCAAAATCTCTATATATCTCTTCGATAATTAATAAGACGCTCGCATAGAATACCGATGTGAACCTGGCGCTCAACTTTATCTAAAATAAAAATTAATACCGCATAGACCGTTTGTTTTTTTTATTTACACAAACGGGTACAAACGATTCTCTTTCGAATGCCGTTGATCCCATTTCGATATCTTAAAAATTGGCTAAGTTCGCTTTATAGGACTCGCGCAAAAACTGAAACGTGCTGTATCTCCGAACCCTTTGTACCCTTTGAGGTACAAACGAAAGTAGGAAAGGTACAAACGATTTTCTTTCGAATGGCATAAATGAAATTAAAACAAATCTTAAAATTCCGCGTTGATAATTTTTTATTTTTCACTTTTTGTTTAACTGTTTGAGGTACAAACGAAATAATGATCGGTACAAACAAGTACAAACGAAGTACAAACGGCCTGCGGTATTAATTTTTATTTTTGATAAAGTTAAGCGCCAGGTTCACATCGGTGCATAGAATGAAGCAGATTCTGGTTCAAATTTCAACTGAAGTGATATTTTTTACAATAAATGCAGTGTTTTAAAATGTTTATTAACCTTATTATTAAATTGAAGATCAATGTAATTTGTGATGTTATTTCTAGCTTCAGTTTATCATTACGTTTCAAGTCTGACAAACCGGCGTGCAGTTTAGAATTAAAAAATATATTGGAATGTTTGCCTATGAATATCATCAAGTACTATGATTCGATTTTGATCGAAAATAAGATTTTTTCCTTTTTCATCAAATCTATCAAATTAATACAGAAATATTATTAGGTACAAAGATTCGGCCTCGACTGTATTTGACACTTCTTCCTTATTTGTGTTAATTAAAAAAATCTCTGTCCGAGAAATCGATATTGTAATAAGATATCGATTATAATATTGAATAAAAATTCAACGTCGTAAAGAAATTAATGGACCGCTGACGTTTAACACTAATGAGGTCGTTACTTTCTGATTGCAGGGAATGTGTGACATGTTCATCCAAACACAGCAGACGAGTAGCGTCAACGGCAGCAGCAGCAGCAGCAGCAGCAGCAGCAGTAACAACACCGTTCACCACCCTAGCAAGAAGCGCAAGTTAGATTACAACGTGAGCCAGCCGGTGATCCAGCACGCATTGGTCCAATCGACCAGCGACTACCAATTGGACAATACCGGTCTGCAACAACGGTACTCCGTGAACGGTGCTAATACCGCATTTAGCTCGCTGCACAACAATAATGCGCTGCAGAAGAATAGCCCGAACCAGCAGACCCTGGTACGAGCCTCGACTATCAAGCTCTTAGACACGTACCAGCGCTGTGGCCAGAAGGTTGGTTTCATGCCATTTCCTACGTTTCTTTTGTCGTCGCGCTTCTAATTGTTCGATGGACAATCCATGCCTCCTCGCGTTCCCCGCGCGTGTCTATACTATGCGTCCGACGCGCTAAATCTGGCCTGTCGACTTCTTGTGTCTCGTCCACTATACTTAACCCTTTGTCTGCAATTATACTTTTATTGTTTGATTTTTCAATGACGTTAGCATGATTGATGTCCATTTTTACCAACGTAGATCAATTTTAATGTCAATTTTAATTTACTTTTTTTCTTTATCTCGTTTTAGAACTATAAAAAGATAAAAAGTAAATTACATCGAGATTAATTTATACTGATTAAAAATGGATATGAGTCTCCTTTCTCCTTTTGTCTCTTTTTTTTTTTTCAATAGTATTCGTTATTAATATTTTGACTATCGCACAGGCTTTTGTAATCGATTTCTGGCACCACACTATTATTTTATATCTAATAATATCGGTATATGACATAATTTTATGTTTTTTTTAAATATTCATGAAATATATGTGAATATTTTAAATTGATACGTGCGATGCTTCGAATTTACGCATAAATATATATTCAATTGGCTGTATATTATACATCCAATTGTTTGTCCATATTTCTCGCTACAAACGCGCAGCTATTTGTATATTGTCCTTTTTCAGTACGGCGTGTAATCTGCACAATGAGCAAACAATTCGCAATGTCTCAATGTCATTTGTTTGCCGGTTTCGAGTTTCGCGGCAGCTTGTTGTCGTCTCGCCGTTACTTCGTATTCTCTCGGATCGGCTGTTATGCACACGTATACGTGTGTTATTACGAGAACGGTAATGTTTCGTCGTTAGTTTTCTGTATTCTCCTTAACGGAGGGCAAGCAGAGGGAGAAACTTTCCATCCGCCGTTCTTGTATGTCGCCGTCTTTAGCGCTCCGGCGAATAAAATTTAATGATCGCTTACCGCTTATTGGCATACGGCGCAGATCGAGAGCTAGATCGTTTTAGCCGAGACCGCGTTTGGCAACGTGAAGTCGTGATACTTCTCGCTTCGCAACTGTGATGCCTCTTGCTGCAAGCCGCGGCGAAAGGGAAAGGCTCGATCTGCAACAATCTCTAGATTGTACAGCAAGAAGATGCTGTACCGTCCGTTCGTCGTTTGTATGTCGTTTCACTGCTTATCCGTTGCGGATTTTACGTACCGATCTCTCGGCTGCCTCTCACACACAACAGTCGCGTCACGATCGTTCAATAGAATCGCCCCGCGATTAATCGGCTGCCGCGACGAGGCTAATCCCAAAGATGGTCTCTCCGAGAGAGACCTCGTAAAGCTTTTGACGTGGATCTGTTTCTGGTGTGCGTGGCACTAAAGCTTAACTAACGCTTAAGAATCGCACTAATACCTCGTCTGACACGACATCAGCCTCGGTACGTTTCCTCTCGCGCTCGTCATTCTTATTTGTTCCAGCAAAGTTTCGCGTCGCAGTTGCGACTCGATGTCGATTCGGTGATATTGCACGATTCGAAGCTACATGTCACGATGTTTTCGCTGATTCATTGCGCTTGCGATATGAGTGTCTCCTAAACATTCTCGTTCCGCTATATACGATTAGGTATACAAAATATCTCGTGACGTCGTTGCGTCGTGCCGCTTTGTTATGTCGCGCGATTCTCGCCGTTCTGTTGCAACACTAATATGTACATTTCTACCATAGAGATTAATTTTAATCTCAATTTAACTTACTTTTTATTTTTTTTTCTAATTTTAAGAATTAGAAAAAAAAACGATAAGTAAGTTAAACTCGTGCTTCGCAATATTTCGACATTTTTTCATCATTTAATATGTTGATTAAATTGCATTAATTAATTTCAAGGAACTAAAATGAAAATGACAACTCCTATAAAAAGAATGAATGCTAAATTTATTTTAACAAGAATAATTCAAATTTACTGATACTTATATAAAGAAAAAGAACTAATATTGTAGTACATTCAAATATATTTATATTTTAATATTATTTCTCAGTGAAAGATGAATTATTTTTACTCATCAGAATGTTTATTATTTAAACGCGTAGTAACTCCATTAGATCCACTGTCAGCTCCAAAGGGATAATTGATCCCCAATAGACCCACATCAACTCCGAAGGGTTAATCTACGTAGGTAGAAATGGACCTAAGACTTGCGTGCGTCGAGAACTTCAGATTGCCGAGGTTCCAATACTCATTTCTGCCAATGTAGATAAACTTGAATCTCATTCAATTTATTCTCCATTTTTTTTTAATTCTTAGAAGAAGTTGGACGGAGATTAAAGTTAATTCTACATTGGTGAAAACAGACATAAATCATCCGGCTAATCTGAAGTTCCTGGCTATTTAAATAGCATGCAGTAGCCAGTAACGGAATCTTTTGGCGTGAATGCCAATGTCCCGTAGTATTCCGAAATGGTCGACAAGCGGTCCTCGATTGATCTTTGCGCATTCTCATCGCGTGTTTGATTTTGCATTTACGGCAAAACGCCACGTCCAAGAGGTAACGAGCTTCTAATGACAGAGGAGGTATCACAATTTCCTTGACGCTCGTTAATTCTCCGATTTGCGATCGTATGGCGCAACGTTGTAGGAAACTGACGTCTATTACCAGGAAACTAACTTTATGAGTACCACTACAAACGAACTCGATATTCGTGGTGCTTTATACACCCTCCCCCCCCACACACACGCACGCACGCACACACGCACGCACGCGCGCACGCACGCACACACACACACACACACACACACACACACACACACACACACACACACACACACACACACACACACACATACACACACATATGTTATCATCTCGCGTACAACTCGCCGATCGATTCGAAAATCCTGAAACATGGGCACCTGCTAACTCTGTAATATCGCTTTATTTATTTTTCTTCTTGATGTGCCATTCTTCTAGCGAAGGTTGCGATCGTTAAGATGATTAAAATCTTGGATAGCAATTCTAAACTGATCAGGTGCTTTTATTAAAATTGATAGTTTTTAGCCAAGATGATATTCTTCTTCTTCTCATCAGAGATTCCTTTCTCTTTTTATCTTTCCTTGAATGACTAATTATGTTATTTCTTCATTTCATAAATGTGCTCCCGATATTCTAACTTTCTCTATTTAATGGAATAAAAAAAATTTTTCATTTATTTATTAATCCTTTGTGGACCTCATTTGGGATCATCCCCTTTTATTTTATAATTGCTCGCTCTCGATTTTTATGAAACTTGCCCTATGAAATAATTTAGCTTTATTTGAATCTGAATTGTCAAAAATTCAAAATGATAGTTTCAATATTGCGTGTATATGGTTAGAATTTTTAATAAATAATTTGATTATAATAAAATTTGGTTTTAAAGAATTTTTAATTGCAAAGTATAACGTCAACTTTTCAGTTTTGCTTTATTTGAAACTCATCAGTGCTATGTAAACAATGTACTGATTTTTAGATTCATTTTCAAACTTTGATTATGAGTTCTATGACACTAGATCCTCTTTCATGAAGGTTATTTACTTTGAAATTCAATATTTTCAGGTTACATTCAAAACTCAGAGATATCAAAAATTTCTTAAAACCATGTTTCACGATAATCAGATCATTTTTTTTTAAATTTGAATTTTAGAATTTTGCGAAAACTCTAAAAAAAATAAGATCTTCCATTTGTTAGAAAACTCTGGTCTTTAAAAGAAAGAACAAATATTTGTCATCTGATACGAGATTGGCTTTGCTCAGAATGTCGCGGCAGAACAGAGAATACGCAACCGTGCTCAAGCGAACCAGGAGATGAGTTTGTTGCCACCCGGAAGCGGGTGTATAGTTGACGAACGCCCGAGGAAAAGCCTTTGCGCGGATAATTCGATTCCTCGAAACCATAAAAATTCTTTCTTTTCGCTCAATCGCTCTCCACGTTCCTCTTCGGCCTGAAATGATCTTCGACCGGTCTCAACTAATGATCATACACCGCGTGCACGTGCACCCGAATCGCGCACCGGCGATGATAATTACAGAGCAGCAGTGATCGTATTTCGGTTACAGCTATCAGTTGCAACACCGTTGCGGGGTGTCACGAGCGCGTAGTTGACGGCGTAGATAACGTTTCCGTATGGCGTAGTTAACTATCGATTGTACTTTCAAGGTTCCCATTACATATTTCATATCGCCTTCGCGCGGATATCGCGGATATGCGCACATATTGTCCGCGTGACGTCGCGTCCGCGAAATTCTGCCTGATTCACGAAACTGTGACCAAGCGCGACATCACCGGAAACGATCATTTCGTCGATGATCAGAGGAGAAAGAGGCACGATTATTTCCTCAATTCCCTTCTGATCGATGAGCAGGCGTTTGATTCACACAGTGCCGTTGCTCACGTATAATAGAACGCAAAATGTACGCGATACGTAACGTTGACTCTATAGACACGCGTTCGTTAATTGATCTCCAACGGCGCGCGAATGCGAATCACGCAATCGGTGGCGATCGAAGTTTTCTTTTGCGTCGATGTCGACGCGGAAAATCTCCGGCTCTTGGGCTCGTCTGTCACAGATAGTAGCTCGCATCTTTGCCTTTTCTGGACAAGTTGTAGTGTGCGAGTTGTATGCCGTTGAGAGTTGTGTACTCTTACAGAAATTTAATTCTACCCTGGTGAAAATTTTTCTCACAATTTTTTACACGAATTGAAACAAATCGAAACAAATTTTTTTATATAAATTGGAACAAATTTCACTTATTTTTTATTTGACCGATTTTTCATTTCTACGGATCTTTTGTAATATGTTGTTAATTTAATTAACACAATGGAGTTAAACAAGTTAAGAATTGGGATAAAGTTTCCAAAAACGTCTTCCAATTTTGATGAAACTTTGTAAAAATATTTATTGTGGGTTAAAATGAAAATTCTTAAAAATATTTTTTGGCAATTCCTATGGGGCACCTAATCATTTTTTAAGATAAAATAAATATAATAATAATGTATTAAATTTTATTTGAATTTAGTTTATTAGATTATTTAATAAGTATATAGTTAGTGAACGTTGTTTACTTGAAACTAAATAGTTTAACCGACGAAAATGGATTGATTTTGACACACATGGAAGTTAGAAATGTTTAGAAATTATTTAACTCGAGAGATTGTGGATTACCCCATATTGCTGCTTGAATATCTGACAGTGTGGAAGGTAGTGATTAATTATATATTTTGAACATTAAAAGCACTGAACAATAGTGCTTCTAATACTTAAAGTATAAGTAATTTATTTCAATATTAAATTGGATTTCTGTAAGAGTATCGACGTATTGTCCTTCAGCGTAATTGCTTTTATTTTACCGATCTCCCAACTACTCAACTTGATGCCCGCTCTTCCGCAGTCTATTTGGTGGCAATTTCTTAATACTCAAAAATATATTTTTATATGAGGTATTACTTCTATAGAGAAAAACTTGGTCGAGGGAAGGTAATGGTGACGGCCTGGCAGTCCATTCCGCCAATGCGAATGTGGTGGGTAGTACTGTAGTGTCGCAGCACCATACCCAACAGCAACAGCAGCTGCAGCAACAACAGCAGCAACAGCACAGCAAGCAGGCAAGCATGACGGCGCATAGCAAACAAGTGGCCAACGCGGCCAACGGTGGCGGCAGCAGCAATCCCCAGGGCGACGGGGATTATCATTTGGTGCAGCACGAAGTTCTTTATTCCATGACCCATCAGTATGAGGTCCTCGAGTTTCTCGGCAGAGGTACTTTTGGACAGGTAAGAACAGAACGCGTAATATGACTGTAACCTTTTTATATTTTAAACTATTTATTGTTCATCCTTCTCCTGTGAGAATGGATTATGTATAAATTGACAATTGATTTTTGTAGGTTGTAAAATGTTGGAAAAAAGGGACAAGCGACATAGTAGCCATCAAAATTCTTAAGAACCATCCATCGTATGCGCGCCAAGGTCAGATTGAGGTACGTATCGCGTAAATATTAGTAAAAACAACGACGCAAAGTGTGCAGACGTATATTTGTGTGTAAACATCAACTGAATTACATCCTATATTGAGCAACTTATCATGTTTAAAAAACGTTTTTGCAGGTCTCCATCCTGTCTCGACTTAGTCAGGAAAATGCGGATGAGTTCAATTTCGTGCGCGCCTACGAGTGCTTTCAGCACAAATCACATACCTGCTTGGTATTTGAAATGTTAGAGCAAAACCTCTACGATTTCTTGAAGCAGAATAAATTTTCACCCCTACCTCTCAAATACATTAGGCCCATTCTCCAACAAGTGTTGACCGCGCTATTGAAATTGAAGGTACAGTATCATCATAATCATGCGTGCGCATTTGGTATTTGGATCGACATTGAGAATTAACGTGCAAATGCCTTTACCTTTGCAGCAATTAGGATTGATACATGCCGATTTGAAACCAGAGAACATTATGCTGGTGGATCCAATGCGTCAGCCCTATCGAGTGAAAGTCATCGATTTCGGATCGGCCTCGCATGTATCCAAAGCCGTCTGCAACACTTATCTGCAATCACGATACTATCGCGCACCCGAGATCATACTAGGACTTCCGTATTGTGAAGCGATAGATATGTGGTCACTCGGCTGTGTGGTCGCAGAATTGTTTCTGGGATGGCCTTTATACCCGGGGAGTTCCGAGTACGATCAAATTCGATATATAAGTCAAACGCAGGGCCTACCGACGGAGCATATGCTAAACAACGCCAGCAAAACAACAAAATTCTTTTACCGGGACATGGACAGTACGTAACTTGATACAAAATAACAATATCGAATAGCACGAGCTTTTCTTATAAATTCCACATATATTTTTAGGTACATATCCATTTTGGCGATTAAAGACACCGGAAGAACACGAGGCAGAGACTGGTATCAAATCCAAGGAAGCGAGAAAATATATTTTTAATTGCCTTGACGATATCGGTCAGGTTAATGTACCGACTGACTTAGACGGCGGTCAACTCTTGCCAGAGAAAGCGGACAGGCGAGAGTTCATTGACCTCTTGAAGAGGATGCTTACAATGGACCAGGTAGTAATATCTAATTGATGCTCTTAATTTATTAAAGAGATTTTCTTTTTACACACGTATGGAGTTTTTCTCATACGAATGTGTTATTTGTGTTAAAGGAGCGCCGTATAACACCCGGCGAGGCACTGAATCATGCGTTTGTTACTCTGGCACATCTAGTCGATTACGCGCATTGTAACAACGTCAAAGCTTCCGTCCAGATGATGGAGGTTTGCAGGCGCGCGGGAGATTTTACTGCGAGTCCTGCGCATCATCAGGCTCCGCCGGCGCCTCAGCCACCTCCACCAACGTCTTTAGTAGCCAATTTTGTACCGACTACTAATGGCAGTGCGGTGACTCTCACCTTCAACAACCAATTGTCTAATCAAGTGCAGCGATTAGTCAGAGAACATCGCACCGCACAAACAGGATATGACAATCTGGTATGTTTATATAACTCTTGTATTACATCTCTTATATTTTAAGTTATGTAACATTTTGTAAAAACGGTTGGCTCTATATAATTTATATTTTCTAATTTCAGTACCAAATATATAGTAACAGCAGTAGACGAGCGACACAATATAGTGGCTCGTCTAGCGGATCCAACAGCGGACGAAGTGGAGTTCACGATTTTCCACATCAACTAGTACCCGGCATATTATGTCCACCACATGGCTACCAAACTATGCCAAGTCCTGCGAAGCACGTAGTTGTTGCTCAAGTAAGAATAGTTATATGAATTATAATAAGTTCATTATTGGAACGATTAGTCATAAATAACAATTTATTTCATAGCCACCACAAGCGCAACAAGCACCTCTGCAGATACAATCATCCATTATATCGCAGCAAGCCGTGGCCGCGGCGGCTGTAGCTGCTCAACAACAATACGCTGCAGTTCCCGTGTCTATGGTCGAGACTGGTCGGCAAATGTTGCTTACCGTAAGTAAAATAATATTAACCTCCAAATGACTGTATAATAGTCTGTTATGTTTTTATATACATTTATGATCATCATAGAATGCTGTGCAGACATCTTGGCCTGGTGGAAGTCGTCAAATGGCTGCGATCGTACCATCGTGGCAGCAATTGCCACCGCAGCACATTCAACAACCACTCCTCAGCGATACTGGAGATTGGGGAAGGCCCCTAATCGTCGATAGCTCTGCTATTCTACAGGTAGTACTTGTTAATAAATTGTTCATAATATTCAATGAAAAATTGAAGTTTATTAATATATGCATGTCGCTTTTCTTTCTTCTTTTGATATTTTAGTTGTCACTTCATCTTCTATAAAGCATTCTTCGTAATGTTTTACACGTTATAAAATTAGAAAATTCTCAGTTTTTAACTAATCTCCCTTGTTTTGGGGAAGGATCAGCGGCCGGTATTTCCTGTCACGGAAGTTTACAATGCTAGTGCACTTGTCGAGCATCCGTCACAGAGCTGGGGCAAGCGCACCGTCACCAAACATCATCAGCATCATGTAACGGTACCTCAGCAGACTCAGCATAGACATGAACATAAGAAAGAGACCCAACAACTGAGTCCTGTGAAGAAACGGGTAAAGGAGAGCACACCGCCGAGTAGTATGCGACGACACTCACCGAGCAGTCATTGGCAAGAACAGCCAGTTCAGTCTCATCATCACAGTAGTAAACACAGTAGTAGTCATAACGTGGAGCATCAGCCAGTCGCATCCGTACGGCAACAGACCATCACGATCGATGACACGCCTTCGCCAGCCGTTTCCGTTATCACGATAAGTGA